>NC_137834.1:90365444-90965444 GCF_948465745.1 Chenopodium album
AAACCCAAATCAAAAAGTTGGAAGTGTGGAGTGGAAAGACAGGTAGGTCCATGACAAAGTCGTAGTGAGGGAGGCGGAGGCAGCGGCGGCAGCGGCAGCGTATGAGGTTTTAGAATAGTCCAATGATGAAGATGATGTCCAGGAGAAGTATTATTTTGATTATCTCAAGGAGTTTGAGGGTGACGCGTGCGATGAACAGTTGGAATAGTTAATGGATTTCTAGTAGTTGATTAATGATTTGTTTTGTACTTTTTGTGTGTGTGTGTGTGTGGGGAAAGTAGTTGTTTTGTGGTGGTTGCAGAGAAAAATGGTGAGACGGTGGGCGGCGGTGGAGGCAAGGCTGTGCTTCAAGGGGGCATGTTGCTATGAGGCGGTTGGGGTAATGGGATAATTGGTTGGCACACGACAATGGTGGTTGGGTGGCTTGAAGATGGTGGCTGTGTAGATAGTGGTTTTTGGGTGGAGGATTTTTCAATAAAATAAATAAAGTGACTTGTTGTGAAGGTTGTAGGTAATTTGGCCTAATTAAAAATAATGTCATATAAAAGTTGACTTATTCATAGTTAATTAAAAGGTTGACTTATTTTGAGATAACCGCTAAAAGGTTGGCTTATTTTTGACAAATTTTCCTAATGCATTTATGGTTTTTTTCACTTTATTTTTTTTTTGTATATATTTCTTATACTTATTAATATCAACTTTGTACAGAGTATATGTTTAAGATAAAACAAAAGTGTATCAACATGTGTGTCAAGTTTAGCTATATCATATTGTCAACAACAAAAAAATAAAAAAATAAAAAAAAATAATAATAATTGTATTAATTAAACAACACGGTCATGTTCTAATAGGTGTAAACTGGGGAAGGGGTGGTTGTAAACAGTGGCGGATTTTGGGCAAAAAAGTTAGGGAGGTCAAGGTTTGATCCCCTCACCTCTTGTTCAAAAATATCAATATTTAACTAGTATGTCATAACTTTTTATATGCAATAAATAGACATTAAGTTACTTATAGTGCAACTCAAAAATACTTAAGGGGGTCAGACCCTTACCGGCCCAAACAAAGGTCCACCCCTGGTTATAAGGGATGTCGAAGGACAATTGGTAGCGGAAACGTTATTCATGTTGTGGAGATGGTGGATAGTGGAATAACTCTTATTCACTTATGGGTCGTTTGGCTCATTAAGCTGGAATTGATCGGTGTGGACTCTTACCAATCTAAAGTTGTTTGATTTAACCATTGAATGGATTCTCATACTTGAGAGGTGGTATGGATTGTGAATCCTTGAGGGGAGGTGGGTATGAGATTTTAAGGGAATGGGTGAAGTTAAAATCATCCAGATATGATATTCCATACTTGAATAGCTCAGCCAAATAAATAAAATTAATTCCAACCCATTCGAAGAAGTTAAACCAAATAGCCTCTTAGTTTAGCTCATATCAAAATATCATGTAATATGGTCACTCACCTAGTGGCAAGGTGGGAATGTGGGATACTATTTGTAATTCCGAGCTTGTTCATATAGGTTATTTCCCTCAAAGCATTATTTCTTTCACAGACTTGGATCTCAATTAATTACATAACATGGCTATCTTTATTAAAAAAAATAAAATAAAATATAACTTCATTGTTATTTCACTACACTCAAATTGTTAACCACTACTTCAAACGCTACCATTAAATAGGATCATAGTGTTTTTGTTGTACTCCCTTGATATTTAATGTATACCAATGTAAAATTTTAACGGATAATATTTTTAATTATCAATAAGTAAAAAAATTAAAATTATAACAATTGAATATTAATAAACTATTTATTGAGATGATTCCATATACTCACAAGATTGTATATATTATTATGAATAATTATATAATGGCAAAAGCTAACGAATGTCTTAGGGGCGTTGGATAAGATAACTAAAAGTATAAATATTGACTAAAATGAATATTAATTACATCGATCAATGCGTGAATTTGACATGCATTCCTAAATTACTACCACTTTAGAAATTATTTTAAATGCTTATGTAACGCCGTCAACAAATTCGTTAGTCAAAGTGAACATGTATGCCAAATGAATAATGCAAAAAATCAAAACGTTTAGTAATTTCATATTTAGGAAAAAAAAAGGGGAATTGAACAGAATCACTTACGGCTTGTTCTCTCCATATTATTTTCAGTTCAATTCAATTCTTAATTTCCTTCTTTTATAAAATATTCCGTTTAATTTAGTTCACTTAACAGCCCCTAAATTTTTCTCACATTCCCAAAAAAAAATAAAAAAAAAATAAAAAATCGGAAGGGCTACCCTTCCATCAGCAAGCTAAAAAGCTTTTCAGTTTCGAGTCTTCTTGCGTACAAGGTTCTTCCAATTTGAGTCCCCAAAGATAATCTGTGAAGATCGCTCAGTGATTTCAATTATTCAAATCCCCAAAATCTAGGGTTCTTATATGTGTTAACTTGTTACCTTTGATAATGTTGCGAAGGTACGATAGAAATTTTGGTGTTTTTCTTCTCTTTTGTATTTCAATCTTAGTCTCTAATATCAATTAGCTTTCATTTTATTAAGTAAGGCTCTATTAACTTTAATTCGCCCAATTTTATTTCACTATCTTCGAATTTTGTGCTGTTTTTGATGTTATCTCTTAGTGAAATTGTGTTGAAGGGTCTTGCATTTTAAAGCAATTTCTAGTTGATGCATATGATTTTGACTATCAATGTCGATTTTAGTTGAAGATTGTATGTTTGCAGGTCTGCTTTGGCTCTTTCGCGTCGTCGATCGTTCATTGGGAGAGTATCAAGGCAGTCTTCAACTCCTCAGGCAAGTCTATAATTTTTGCCAAGCTGTTTGTATTTGGGTCAGCAATGTTGAATATCTTGGATTAGTGCAGGTTTTACTCCCTTTGTTCTGTAATGTAGAGTATTTAAGGCTGGAAGTACAATGTACTCGTAATGAGTAGCTGTTAATTATGGATTTATTAGTTCTGAAATGACAAGTTCTATTGATTGGAACAGCCCCTTTGAATCGTTGCATTCGGGTAATTCGATGGTAATAGGGGAATATAAGGGTGGGAACCGGGAATTAAGGGTGTTAGTAATTGGAAAGGATCAAACCTTAGATTTTCTAATATGGGTTTATATAATGGAATAGAGGGAAATAGGGAATTGATAAAAGGGTATTTGTTTTGTTTAAATTGCTATTATCTTGTTATTACGAGTCATTTTGGCCATGAGCAAGCCCTGGATTGGTTGGTTGAAAGTATTGGATGTCCAATGTAGGTATATGGCATATCTGTTGTATTCCTTTTAATGGCAAAGCTACAAGTATAAGAGAGGAGGGGTTGGGGGTGGAGAAGAGTGGATGGGTAGAGAAGTTTTTGTTTGCAATTGATGATGGTGATGATTAATTAGTTAAAGGATGGAAGATAATTTGTTTTTGCTTGTATAGTTTAAAATTTAACGCTTAATTCATTTTATTTGGAGTTGATTTGTGCATTGTTTAGGGTGTAAAGGGGGAAAGGGAAGGTGGACTCATGACAATTGTGGTTTGTGCTATTATATATTTGGTATAGATTTCTATTTATACATTGCTCTTACATAAATAAATGGTATACTCGTCAAAATATCATATGTAGTAAATCAAAAGGCATTATATGCCCCTTATAAAATATGATTTGTATCAATATGGGTATGCCATAGCTGTACCATGTTAGCTTGTATTGCTTTTTATGTAATTGACTTGTATTATTTGAATGTGCTTAGTCATTCCTGTTGGATAGTGAAACATAGTGACTGAACTCTTTGAATTTTCTGACTTTGAGCAGATACATTCATCTGTATACCCTAGGAGGGAATTTTCCTCTATTCCTCAGCAGAATGCATCTCCGGGTCCTAGCTCAAAAACCAAGCCAATTGGACTTTTTATCGGAAGTGTTGCCTTTGGTGCGTGCTTCTATGCAGCTTATTCCAGAGGATATATTAATGTTTTATTAGGCCAGAAGGAGCAGAATTCTGATCAATTGAAGGTTGACAATGGGAAGTCACCAAAAGGTGATGAAGGCCTTGGTTTCCAAAACAATAAAGATGCTACACCTGTACATACCAGCAAAGACTCTGAAATTCTCAATCATCATGTGAATGATGAGACTGAAAGACAGTCCACCATGGACCCTATTGGAGATTCTGGCAAATATGAAGGTGAAAATGATTCAATTGTCAAAGATTTATCAGAATTGACCAATGAAGCATTTACTCATGCCAAGGAGGAAGATTTGCCAAAACATTCTGGTGATGAAATTGCAAAAGGAGAACAATTGTCGAAATCTTCTCTGGAGGAAACAGCAAAGGATGAATATTCAAGCTCTCAAAAACCTTTTGCAGATAGTGCAGACATGAATTCTTCAGGGGAGAAATCTCACTTTGAGCAGCATGAGACCGATGTAGACCGGCCGACGATTACTAATGTCGATGCTGTTCTCCAAGGAAACAATACGGATAAAGACGACATAACAGAGCTCAAACCACAAAATGAACCTAAGGTATGTTCTTGTTTCATAATTAGTCTTAACTCTCTTGTGCTTGAATCCATGCTTTGTAGGACTCCAGCAGTCCACGTAGGTTGTTGATGGTGTATCTTGTTACAATTAAATGTGTTGAAAATTTGTTATGTACTTATGTGTATGTGTTCATTCATCCTTATGCTGTTCTTTTTCATCATTCCTTCCCTGTTAAGATTTTATAGGACGAAAGATTTTTCTCAAAATTTAGTCACATATAAAGAAATGTATCCTGGAAATATATTCATATATATGAAGGAAAAGTCTCTAGCCTTTTGTTGTTGTTGTTGTTGTTTTTTATTTTTTAATTTTTTTTTTTTTAAAAAATATTTGTTCCTGTAAGTTGAAGTCATCCTTTCCAGGTGGAGTCATCATCATCCCTTTTAGATACATATCATCTGGAAGACAAGGTTGATGATGGAGCTTCAACCACAAGTGGGCATGCCAGTAATAATTCGTCTCCTTTGGAAGAGGTATACATATTGGATACATCTTAATTTAGCGCTATTATTATTGTGTTATTGTGTATGATTTATGTGAACATTTATGGTGTTTCAATGCTTGTTCTGTTTCTAATTACTTGGGCTCTTGTGATTCAAGACTTCATCCAGTGCATTAGGAGATTCAGAAGATGCTTATGTATCTAAGGACGGAAAGCTGATTTTGGATTTCCTGCAAGCCATCCATGCAGCTGAACAAAGGCAAGCTGAGCTGGATGCACGTGTCTTTGCAGAAGAAAAGAGGACAATGAAGGTGATATCTCTCGTAAAATTCATATAACAGAGCTCTTATATTTGGATTAAGATGTTAATAGTGCTGATCACCTGTTCAGTCAAGTGTTGATAATTCTACTCTATTTCTTTTGGCAAGATAAAGTTAATTCTGTTAACTATTGCTACATTTGTCCTGATTATGGTTTTCATTATTTTCATGGAAAATGTAGGACAAATATGAAAAAGAGCTGAAGGATGCAAGGGCGAGGGAACTCATGTATGCTGAAGAAGCAGCTATGTTAGAAAAGGTTATTATGATTTCTATTTTAGGCTTGTATTATATGGCTGTTCTGTTCTTATTTTGCAATTGCTTTGCACTAGACAGAGCGTGTGTTTCTATTTTATGCTTAGCTGTTACTGTTAATTAATAAATGTGTTACTGCTGTGTGCTGTAGCCTTAGGGCCTTCTGTTTAGGACCTTTATTCAAAAAAAAAAAAAAAAAAAGGCAAGTACAACCACTGTATTTATTGATGTGTTGGTGATGAACATTGCCTGAAAAGTAATAATTAGGAATTTATTTGTGCGTTCTGTTTGGCCTCTTTATTATGTCCACTTTGTATTACTGATTGTAATGTTGTTTAAATAATAATTTGGATTTTTTCTTCTGTCTGTCTTACCCTTGATGTAATCATTGACTTGTAGGAGGTAAATAAAGAAAAAGCTAAAGCTACTGCAGCCCTAAAGTCACTTCAGGAAAGGGCTGAAGAGAGGTTAAAGATGGAACTTGAAGAAAAGGTGCAATATTTAATCTTCTACTGCGTTTCATTGCAATGAAGCAATTGTCAATTTCTATATCTGGATAATTATCTTGTGCATTGCAGGAAAGAGAAGCAGAGTTAAAACAGAAAGAAATCAAGGATCTCGCCAAAGCTGAACTAGCTGCATCAATTGCTCGAGAAAAGGCAGCGCAGATTGAGAAGATGGCTGAAGCAAATTTAAATGTATGTAAGCGGCTTTTTGCTGCTATATATATTCTGTAAATTTATTGAAACATGAAGATGTTTTAAGGTTCAGATTCAATGATGCTGATAGGTGTGCACAAAAAGTATGTCAGATGCGATTTTTGATAGCTTATACAGAGCATATTTTAAGCTAGTTTCTCCGTATGCTTTTGATTTAACTAACTGTTGTGTGCACTCCTGACAGTACTTGGTATGGATCAAAACGAACATACTACGTAATTAATTTGATAGACAATTTAATTACTCCTGAAAAAATGGAAGTGGTTCTTGAGTCCTATAAATAATTTTTTGACCCAGTTCCTTCTTGCTCGGGAAAGGGAAGATCTATTAGATTCTGTATGTTTTTTTAGTTGTAGATCTGCATCTTTAGAAGACAAAGTTATCCTGGACTTCTAATTAATGGTGTTTATTACCATATTAATGTATTGGAGACTCCAAGAAAGTCCTATTTTGGCAGTTTAAAATTGTAAAATAGGCTTCGGAAACTCTTTTGTTAATTTGTTAGTTTGTTACTGACGTGCATGTTGATGTATTTTGTGTATGTAGTAATTTCTGTACTAATTGGAAGCACTTCTCAAATGTGTATGTTCTCCTGCTAGTATCTATTTCGTGTTGCAATTGATTATAGCTTCTTAAGACAAGGGTATATGTAACTGGTAACCTTACTTTTGCAGATAAATGCCCTGTGTATGGCATTCTATGCAGGATCTGAAGAGGCTCGTCAAACTCATTCCATGCACAAGCTTGCTTTGGTAATGTGCTTGATTCCACTTCTTCTTTTTTTTTCTCCTCCTATTGTTTCCTTCTCCTGGTAGTGGAGAATAGAATTCAGCATATATATCTTCACGTGCTGCTTGATGAGAAAATTATATGCTCTACTGGCCCTTGATCTATGTACTCTGTCATGTTCAGGGTGCACTTGCATTGGAAGATGCACTATCAAATGGGCTACCAGTTCAGTCAGAATTAGATGCATTGCATGTGTGTGTAGATAATGTTGATAAGGACCCATTATTGCAGTTGGCCCTATCATCTATTCCTGAAGATGTTCGCCTTCATGGCACCGATACTATTCTACAATTAAATCGGAAGGTAACTTTCACTGTGTGTTTGGTTAATACATTTGGGGGGGGGGGGGGGGGGGGGAGGGGGCAGAAGGAGAGGAAGAGGAGATGGAGAGGAAAGGGGGAGAGTGCTTCTCTCCCATATTTTTTTTTCTTTTTTTTTTTGACGAGCTCCCATATTTTAATTTCAACATTGGAAGGATTTGGTTTATTATATGCAGAAAGAAAATGGCTCCCTCTGTTCCTCTTCACTTTTTATTTTATTTTTATTTTTTTATTTGTTATTTGTTATTTGTTATTTGTTATTTTTTTTATTTTTTATTTATTTATTTTTTATCTAAAAACAATGTAAAATGGATATCCCTTCTCTTCCTCTCTACAATGTCTTTTTTTGAACAGTAAGACTCAACTTTTGGATCTGTTTGCATATCACCGAGGTCTGGGGAGAGTTTCAATGCCATGTGCTTCCCTCCCTATTTTTCTTTGGATGTTAGCATAATAGCATGTCCATTTCTCTTCTTACTTTATTTTTCATTTGTATATATATGCAGTTTGATGACTTGAAAGGGACATTGCGGCACTTCAGCTTAATTCCACCAGATGGTGGTGGTATTTTGGCACACTCATTGGCTCATGTAGCATCCTTTTTGAAGGTGCCAATCCTAACATTAAACATTATGCTGGCCGATACTTCCCACAAGAAGGGATGATATAAAAAAAAAAAAAGAAAAAATTATGTGCAGAAGCATTTTGCTATGACATTACTCTTTTTTCACTAGTGTACCTCACATCATTTTATTTTTTATCATTAATTTTCAGGTCAAGGAAGCTGATCAATCTGGGGATGGTATTGAGTCTGTTTTAAATAAAGCTGAGAGCCTACTAGCCCAAGGGAAGCTCGCAGAGGCAGCTGATGTGCTTGAAGATGGTGTCAAAGGCAGCAAAGCCTCTGAAGTTGTAGGTGACTGGTTGAGAAGAGCTAGAAACAGAGCCATTGCTGACCAAGCATTGGTTCTCATTCAGTCTTATGCTGCTTCTATCAGCCTTACGTGAAGTTGTCCTCACTCCTCACCAACCCTGAAGACTCACTGAAATAGTGAGTCATTTGTAGAAGACGAGTGTTTGATCATGATTTCTTTCATTTTTGAGAAAATAACAAAATAAAACAATTGTACTTTACACAGGTGCTGTATAAGGCTGCAAAGAGTTTTGTGTAGACTCACTGAAATTCTCATGTATCATTACAGTGTAACCAACATGTAATCAGTGCTGCTGGTTGCGATTCAAGAAAAGGGAAAAGAATGAAGTTTTGATTCTTATCAGTATTATTCCCTCCTTTTGGTTGTTAGTTCTGTTTATTTTGTTTAGTATGAAAGAACAATGTTTCAGGTAGTTGTATTCTTGCTGTCAACTATAGCATCATCACAGAGGCGACTGAGACTGAGTGACATGATGAGATGGGATAACTTGTATGGTGAAGTATAGCTTTCTTTGTTCTGGTGAGTGACATTGACAGGCGACTCAGTCCATGAGTATTAGTTGAATGCTTACATACTGTTTTTGACTGAAATTAACAATGCAGTATTAGTTGTGAGCTTGTGACTGCCAGTGTTGATATTTGATAAATTGCTTGCCATGCTTGGTATTTTAGGGACCTGAATGGTTTTCATCGTCGCTCCGAGTTTTGGGTTTTCAGTTTTGTTAGGGAAACCAGTGGTAACTTGTCATGAATTTTTCTGGCTGTAATTTCTCCTATATTTAAGAGGGTTTGTACTTACCATGAAGCAAAAATGATTAGGCTGGAAATCGTTGATATTGAGAATTAACAATGTTATAATACATAGATTAATGAACTTTTTAACGTGGTTGATTATTATTAAACAAAGGTCGAAGCATGATTAGCACGTGAAATAGTGCAGTTGACAACTTTAAGTTGGCTGGAACACTATTATGTCAATTGTGGTAGCGGTCTAGCGGACAAAATTGTTGGAAACCATATTGATTTTGTTTGTCATTAGCTAAACTTAAATGGTGGCAAATCAACTTCATTTGCAAGTAATTACTAGTAAGTTGTTATACTACTGTACTATTAAAAAATAATCATTTATTTAGATTTTGTTTTGCAATTGGAATGTAGCAACTCGTTCTACAATAATGACTATTGATTACCCACAAAGGAATAAAAACGACTTGTGATTGAACTTTATATTTTCAGTTACATTAACGGCTCATCATCATAGGACGGAGGGGTTATGAGGTATTCGTAACATTCAAGCCATCATCAAGTTTACTTAATAACTACAATATGAAAAAATGGACATGTATACACTAGATGTCTAGTACAGTAATAAACTTTTATTTTTGGAATTAAAGCAAAACAGTATGAACTTCAACAAAATTATGACTAATAAGACTCCTTTACTACAATCACTTACAACATATAATAACTTGCCTTTATGCTTTATCCTGAGGAATATGTGAAATACGTTCATACAATAATATTCATTACAGTACTATTTATGCAAATCTCATTTAGTAAACTTTTGTAATTCACAAGACAATAAACAATCATATCAAATCTTCTTTTTTTGTGTGTCCAACTACCTTTTATAAGATTTAGACAGAAGTTTTTAACCCATAATCTTCTCTAAAGTGGTAAAATATTTTAGAAGCCGATTAGTAATTACTTGTAAGTGATTCGACATTAAATTTAATTTAATTTAATACGAGTATAAAACAAAATTGGCAAAACGAAAACCAAAATTATAGGAAAAATAATTTAATCATAGAAAAAATAATTATAATTGCAGACATTCGGATGGTGTCGGTGGCGTTTCTGTAAAACTGAAAGCTCAAGCTTCTCTGTCAGTAGTCTTTTCTCCCACTCGTATGCATGTGTGTTTCTTCAACTACACCCCCCTTTAAACTTTTTAATTTAACTCCAATTAATTTTCTCTAATTTCAGATTCTCTCTTTCTCTCTCCTCTTTTTTTCCCACTTTCTCTCTCTAAAACCTCTACTAATTTGGTTTCTCTTGTTTGTTACGCAACAAAGTTTTTCATTATTACTACTACTAGTGGATGCTTCATTTTGCTACTTCCTCATTTTCTCACTCTCTCTCCAGGTTTTTACTCTTCTGCATTCAATTCATTTCAATTCCTTGTAATTTCTTCTGATCTGCTTATTTTTACTCAATTTGTGTTTGATTTTGTTTGTTTGATTATGCTTGTATTGATTTTGATTTTGTTACTGCATTTTTTGCATAATTCAATGATTAAGTTCGATTTTAGTGATGAACTTGCATGATTTTGATGCGAAATGCGGCTCAATTTACTCGATCTACTTGCTTTTGATTCAGATTTGAATTAGTTCGTTTGATTTTCTATTGAATTTTGCTTCCTTTTTATTGATTTTGGTTTGATTTGTGATTTTTTGGTTTAATTTGATTGGCGAAGTAGTGGAAATACCTAAAAATTAATGTGAATGAATAGGATCTGGAATTGATACTGTTTGAGTGATGATGATGTTACTGGAGTTTACTTACTGAATTATTTTATGTTGCTGGACTTTACAGGATGCTTCTAGATTAAACGCAGATTCTGCATCTGGAGAGAGACAGCTGAAGCTAATATCTGCATCTCTGTGATTTATTTTAAAGCCTGTCAAGCTGGCGGCCGCGACTGCTTGGAGGTTTGCTGGCAGCAATGGCAATGGCCATGCTGCCAATGATCTGGTAATGCTCCAACTATATTTGTAGTTTGGACTGAAATGCTGGTGTCAGTGAAATTAAGAAGTTTGTTTGCAGATCTGTTATGACTTCTAGTTTGTTATGTATGGGCACACTATTAAGTCCATTGTGGCACTTGTCAGTGTTGTGAACTCTCACTTTTTCGTGGCTGTTTTTTGTGGCTGCATTACTGGTTTGCATAATTTGATTTCTAGCAACAAGGATTATGGTTCGATTTACACCATCTTTAATTTGATTGGAGCCTTTTGTTCTTGTGTAACATTAACAATTATGCTTTGATGTGCTGGCGGTTGTTATACTACATCAAGTTAGTTATTGATCTTGCCTGCATATACCTTTTATTATCGAGGCACACTAGATTTCTGATTTTCACAATTTTGTTTCTGACATACATGATTCAGGTTCTTTAAATGGAGTTTTGGACAGAATAATTGGTCTTATGATTTGGGTACACCTGTATAGGAGTGTAATATTGTAAGAATGATATAATCCTGAAATTCGGTTTCTGCTGACGTTGATAATGAAGAAATAGTTGAATGTAGTAGTAATTGTATTTTTGAAAGTTACTACTTCAAGCTAGGACTGTTTGATATAATATCAACTCATGACAGATGCCATAGTGGGATATATGATCTTGAGGTCATAGGCGTTGAAACCTATTCATTGTTTCCCTGTGTCTATCTTTCTAAACTTGTTCAACAGTTTAAGTTAGTTAATTTTGTCCAGTTATGTCATCAACTCTGTTGTTTTTCCTTACAGAGAAAGTACCAATTTTCTTGTTTCTAACGTCTGTTGCTACTAAATCTTTTGATTTATGCAGGAAAGAAATATGGATGGAAAAATCCAAAATTCAGAACCTTCATCCCCACGATCGGTTACAAAAATGGGATTGAGGTTAGTAGCTTCATCTTTTTTAAAAAAAATTATGTTGGACTTGTTCATTTAATAGGAAGGGATCAAGGGTAAAGAACTTTCCACTTTTAAACATGCATTTTCTTAGACATATAAGATCCTGCGGCTTGCCTTATGCTCATGTTATAAACTAAATCTCACTTGGTTAGTTGGTTGAGTGAAATACCAAAACGTCATATTATCTCATTGTGAATGTAATTTGTAAGCAAGATTTTGTGATGAAGTGAAATAATATATCTTTCACTACCACAGAGACAAGTATACTGTGGTTTACAAAACAATGTATATTATTCATTTAGCGTCATATGAGATGTACAGAGAAAAAATTGGTTAAACTCCTGTTTCTAGTAGTTGAACTGACTAGAGAAGTTTAAGTAGTGTTCTTTTGTCTGAGAGCATCACTTTTCTTTTTCTGTAGTTTTGATGGTTTCCTCTCAAATGTTTAATTTGGGTTATAACTGCTGACATAAGCCCTTTGTCATCCCTTCTCCTGGGTTTATGTATCAGGAGTGTCTCTTGAACTATCAGAGAAGTGTTTAGTGATTGAAAAAAAATTGAACAAGTAAAATATTTTAAGTTCTTGCATTTGATGGCACTAATAACTGGGATTTTGATATTTTGTCCTTTAATTTCAACGTGTAGAGACCGTACAACTAGTATGGAGGATCCAGATGGGACACTAGCAAGTGTTGCCCAATGCATTGAGCAGTTGAGGCAGAATTCTTCCTCGTTTCAAGAGAAAGAGTTTTCTTTAAGGCAGTTGCTGGAACTCATTGAAACACGGGAAAATGCGCTGAGTGCTGTTGGATCTCACTCACAGGCAGTCCCAGTGCTTGTTTCTCTTTTAAGGTCAGGGTCGCTAGTGGTCAAAATTCAAGCTGCTCGTGTATTAGGGTCCCTCTGCAAGGAGAATGAACTGAGGGTGAAAGTTTTGCTAGGTGGTTGCATACCTCCTCTGCTTGGGCTTCTTAGGTCCAGCTCCTCTGATGGTCAGGTTGCTGCTGCAAAGACCTTATATGCAGTCTCTCAAGGTGATGCAAGGGATCATGTTGGCTCGAAAATTTTCTCCACTGAAGGGGTTGTACCAGTGCTATGGGGACAGCTAGAGCGAGGGCTGGAAGCTGGGAAATTGGTTGAAGAATTATTGACTGGAGCTTTGAAAAATCTTTGTGGAAGCACAGAGGGATTTTGGCCAGCAACAGTGCGAGCTGGAGGAGTAGATATACTTGTGAAATTGCTGACAACTGGACAGCCTGGTACTCAAGCAAATGTGTGCTTTCTTCTTGCTTGTATGATGATGGAGGATGCATCTATTTGCTCTACTGTCTTGGCTGGCGAGGCAGTCAAACAACTCCTGAAGTTGTTAAAATCTGGTAATGAAGCAGCTGTCAGAGCAGAAGCTGCGGGTGCTCTAAAATCTCTTTCTGCTCAGAGTAAGGAGGCAAGGAAAGAGATTGCTAACAATAATGGCATACCAGCTCTCATAAATGCTACCATTGCTCCGTCAAAAGAATTTATGCAAGGAGAGCATGCCCAAGCATTGCAGGAAAATGCGATGTGTGCTCTGGCAAACATATCAGGTGGGTTGTCTTCTGTCATATCCAGCCTTGGAAAAAGCCTTGAATCTTGCACTTCACCAGCACAGGTTGCTGATACTTTGGGAGCTCTGGCTTCGGCTCTTATGATATATGATCAGGAAGCTGAATCTACAAAAGTTTCAGACCCTCAAACTGTTGAACAGACATTGATTAAGCAGTTTAAACCTAACTTACCTTTTCTCATCCAAGAGCGCACCATCGAGGCACTTGCCAGTTTGTATGGGAATTCTGTACTTTCAAGAAAACTTGCAAATGCAGATGCTAAGCGGTTGTTGGTTGGTTTGATCACAATGGCTTCAAATGAGGCTCAGGATGAGCTGGTAAAATCACTGTTGAAGATTTGTGATAATGAAGGTAGTCTCTGGCATGCACTTCAAGGGCGTGATGGTGTCCAGCTACTAATATCCCTTCTTGGATTGTCATCAGAGCAGCAACAAGAATGTGCTGTTGCATTGCTTTCCCTTCTTTCAAATGAGAATGATGAGAGCAAATGGGCTATTACTGCAGCTGGTGGAATACCGCCGCTAGTTCAGATTCTGGAGACTGGTTCTGCCAAAGCCAAAGAAGACTCTGCAACTATATTGGGAAACCTGTGTAATCATAGTGAAGATATACGAGCATGTGTTGAAAGTGCTGATGCTGTTCCTGCTCTCCTGTGGTTATTGAAGAATGGGAGCTCAAATGGGAAAGAGATTGCAGCCAAAACATTGCATCATCTAATCCACAAATCTGATACATCTACCATCAGCCAACTCACTGCACTTTTAACCAGCGATCTTCCTGAATCTAAAATTTATGTTCTGGATGCATTGAAAAGTATGCTGTCTGTGGTACCCCTTAATGATATTCTGCGGGATGGTAGTGCTGCGAATGATGCTATTGAGACTATGGTTAAAATATTGGGTTCTGCAAAAGAAGAAACCCAGGCAAAATCCGCCTCTACTCTTGCTGGAATCTTTCATATTAGGAAAGATTTACGCGAGAGCAGTATTGCAGTTAAGACTCTCTGGTCAGTAACAAAGCTCCTGAATTCAGAATCAAATAAGATGATAGTTGCAACCTCTTGCTGTCTTGCTGCTATATTTCTGTCAGTAAGGGAAAACCCTGAAATTGGTTCTGTTGCTAGAGATGTTTTGCCTCGGCTACTTGTTCTTGCAGGTTCTTCTGTTCTTGAAGTTGCAGAGCAGGCAACATGTGCACTTGCAAATCTCCTATTGGATGATGAACTTTCAGAAAGAGTGGTGCCTGAAGAAATTATTTTACCTGCTACAAGGGTTTTGCGTGAGGGTACACTTTCTGGCAAAACTCATGCAGCAGCTTCTGTTGCTCGTCTTCTGCATAAACGTCTGATCGATGATGCTCTATGTGACTGCGTGAATCGTGTTGGTACTGTTCTGTCTTTAGTTTCCTTCTTGGAGTTGGCCAAGGATGGCTCCCTTGCCACATCAGAAGCATTGGATGCCCTTGCATATCTGTCGCGAGCTGGAGTTCCTGGTGGAAAAGTCCGACCAGCATGGGCAATTCTAGCAGAGTCTCCAAGCCGGATCACTCCAATAGTTTCATGCATAGCTGATGCTGCTCCAGCATTACAGGATAAAGCAATTGAGATATTATCTAGGCTTTGCCGTGATCAGTTAGTTGCACTAGGGGAGATAATTTGTAGTTCATCTGGCTGTATTGAATCTATTGCTAGAAGAGTTATTAGTTCTAGGGACACAATTGTTACAGTTGGGGGTGCTGCACTCCTTTCTTGTGCAGCAAGAGTTAATCATCAGAGAGTAGTGGAGGATCTGAATGACTCAAAATTATCTACTTATCTCATACAGGCTCTGGTGGAAGTGGTTACTACCTCTCAAAGCTCACTGGAAGATCAGGAGGATAATGAGCTGGAGGCACTGCCAGTGTGCATTTGCATTCAGTGGGTTACAGAAGAGGGAAGGGATGCCGAAGCCACTCCTGGCACGAAGGTCATGTGTGGTCCCAATATTGCTGTGTGGTTGTTGTCTATACTTGCTACTCATGATGAGAAAAGTAAACTTGCTATCATGGAAGCTGGAGGAATTGAGGCTGTCACAGAGAAAATTTCACTGTTTACTCAGGTAATGCTTTTACTCAGTTTAATAATGGGATTTTATGTGCTGGTAGATTTGATTTTCTGTTGGGCTGAATTATATCATTAAATGTTCATTTGTATGTTGATTTTTTTCCTTTTCTTTGAGTGAGGATTTGCATAAATAATTCCTTGATGCCTTTGTTATATATGTTGCAGACTGACTATATTGAAGATAGTAGCATATGGACGTATGCTTTATTGCTGGCGATTCTGTTTCAAGATAGAGATATCATACGAGCAAATGCAACCATGAAATCCATTCCAGTGCTTGCAAATTTGTTGAGGTCGGAAGAGCCAGCTCACAGATATTTTGCAGCACAAGCATTGGCCAGTCTAGTCTGTAACGGTAGCAGGGGAACTCTCTTATCTGTTGCAAACTCTGGTGTAGCTGGCGGGCTTATTGCTTTACTTGGCTGTGCTGACGAAGATATATACAATCTCTTGAAATTGTCGGAGGAGTTTTCTTTGGTTCGTTATCCTGATCAAGTGACGCTAGAAAGATTGTTTAGAGTTGATGACATTAGAGTTGGAGCTATGTCTCGGAAAGCAATACCTGCCCTTGTGGATCTCCTTAAACCAATTCCTGATCGTCCAGGGGCACCATTCCTTGCTCTTGGGCTTCTCACCCAGCTTGCGGTTGACTGTCCATCAAATAAGATGGTGATGGTAGAGTCAGGAGCACTTGAGGCAGTGACCAAATATCTTTCACTTGGTCCTCAAGATGCAACTGAAGAAGCTGCTACTGATTTGTTGGGCATTCTCTTTAGTAGTGCTGAGATATGCAGGCATGAATCTGCATTTGGTTCAGTAACCCAGCTTGTAGCTGTCTTGCGCTTGGGTGGAAGGGCGGCTAGATACAGTGCAGCCAAAGCGCTGGAAAGCTTATTTTCTGCCGACCATGTAAGAAATGCAGAAACAGCTAGACAAGCTGTGCAGCCATTGGTGGAAGTTTTAAGTACTGGCTCGGAGAGAGAACAGCATGCTGCAATTGCAGCACTGATCAGGCTGTTAAGTGAAAATCCTTCTAGAGCCCTAGGAGTGGCTGATGTTGAAATGAGTGCAGTGGATGTTCTTTGCAAAATTCTGTCATCAAATTGTTCAATGGAGTTGAAGGGTGATGCTGCTGAGCTGTGCTCTGTTCTCTTCACAAATACAAGAATCAGGTCTACAGTAGCTGCAGCACGTTGTGTTGAGCCATTGGTCTCTCTTCTAGTTACAGAATTCACCCCTGCCCAGCATTCAGTTGTTCATGCTTTGGATAAGCTCTTGGATGACGAGCAATTGGCTGAACTAGTTTCAGCTCATGGTGCAGTCATTCCTCTTGTTGGCCTTCTATACAGCAGGAATTACTTGCTTCATGAGGCTGTTTCAAGAGCTTTGGTGAAGTTGGGAAAAGACAGACCTTCTTGCAAGACGGAAATGGTGAAAGCTGGGGTCATCGAAAGCATACTTGACATACTCCATGAAGCACCTAATTTTCTCTCTGCCGCATTTGCCGAATTGCTACGGATATTGACAAATAATGCCACAATTGCCAAAGGCCCGTCGGCAGCTAAAGTGGTTGAGCCACTTTTCATGTTGCTGTCACGATCAGACCTTGGCCCAGATGGGCAACACAGTGCTTTACAGGTTCTTGTTAATATTTTAGAACATCCGCAGTGTCGTGCCGACCACACCTTAACCACTCACCAGGCTATTGAACCTGTTATTCCATTACTAGACTCAAATGTACCGGCTGTACAACAGTTGGCTGCTGAACTTTTATCCCACTTATTGTTGGAGGAGAATTTGCAGAAGGACTCCTTGACACAACAAGTTATTGGTCCACTTGTAAAAGCTCTTGGATCTGGGATACACATTTTGCAGCAGAGAGCAATTAAGGCTCTTGTTGGTATTGCACTTATTTGGCCAAATGAAATCGCAAAGGAGGGCGGTGTTATTGAGCTATCCAAGGTGATATTGCAAGTTGAGCCACCACTTCCTCATGCTCTGTGGGAATCTGCAGCCTCTGTTTTGTCTTGTATTCTGCAATTCAGCTCAGAATTTTATTTGGAAGTGCCCATTGCTGTGCTTGTAAGATTGCTTCACTCTGGTTCAGAAAGTACTGTAACTGGAGCATTGAATGCTCTTCTGGTTTTGGAAAGTGATGATTCAACTAGCGCTGAGGCCATGGCTGAAAGTGGTGCAATTGAAGCTCTGTTAGAACTTCTTAGATGCCATCAATGCGAGGACACTTCTGCAAGATTGCTTGAAGTGTTGCTGAATAATGTAAAAATCAGGGAGTCAAAAGCTGGCCGATCTGCTATCTTACCTTTGTCTCAATATCTTTTAGACCCTCAAACACAAGGTCAGCAGGCAAGGTTGTTGGCTACTCTGGCTTTGGGTGATCTATTCCAGAATGAGACTCTAGCCCGTTCTGCTGATGCCGTTTCAGCTTGTCGTGCCCTGGTTAATCTACTTGAAGATCAGCCTACTGAGGAAATGAAAGTGGTAGCCATCTGCGCCCTTCAGAATCTTGTGACATACAGCCGAGCAAATAAAAGAGCAGTTGCAGAAGCCGGTGGAGTTCAAGTTATACTTGATCTGATTGGTTCCAGTGATCCAGAAACTTCAATTCAGGCAGCTATGTTTATTAAGCTTCTCTTTTCCAACAATACAATCCAGGAGTATGCTTCCAGTGAAACTGTCCGGGCTATAACTGGTAAATTTCCTGAACTCATGGTAAAAGTTGCTAGTACTCTTGTTAAAATGTTTGAGTTACCTCGGTCTTTGAACAGAGAAAAATCTTGGGTAATCTAGTCACCTTGTTGTCTACTTGCTGCAGTCCCCTTTTGTTTGCTCTCCACTACATTGTGTCATTATGCTTGATCCTTCTTTGCTTTAAACATGTCCACCTTGAAATCTTCAAAATTAAATTTAGAATACATTCAGTGGTCCCAAACTTTGGTGACGCAATGAGTGGAGGGAAAAAGGGAGTGATGTCAACTTTTCCCTTGGCAATTTCTATTATCAGCATTAGATGGTTATCCATTTATAAAGTTCTGTTTTTGACTAGTTTTGATCTTGCAGCTGCTGTTGAAAAGGATTTATGGGCCTCTGGAAATGTAAATGACGAGTATTTGAAAGCCCTGAATGCACTTTTTGGCAACTTCCCACGTCTAAGAGCCACTGAACCTGCTACCCTTAGTATACCACACCTAGTGACCTCACTCAAAACAGGCTCAGAGGCAACTCAAGAAGCCTCTTTAGATGCTCTCGTTCTTTTGAGACAAGCGTGGTCAGCATGCCCTGCAGAAGTATCTCGTGCTCAATCTATAGCTGCTGCAGATGCAATTCCTTTGCTGCAGTATTTGATCCAATCTGGCCCTCCTCGTTTCCAAGAGAAGGCTGAATTTCTGCTGCAGTGTTTGCCTGGAACTCTTACTGTAATAATCAAGCGTGGAAACAATATGAGGCAATCAGTGGGAAACCCTAGTGTATTTTGCAAGCTTACATTAGGGAATACTCCACCCAGACAGACAAAGGTAAGATTCAACTTAGTTATTTGCTAAACCTTTTCTTCTTTTCTATATTTAATCAATAGTTTTGATTATAAAGACATTGACCAGCTGGCTATTTAATACTCCATACATTCATTTGAGACTGGTTACTCTCGACATTGGTAAAAAAATCATCACATAACTTGCATTAGTACTTTTAGTTTGTGCATATTTTCAACATATCTTTGTCATATTATGGGATGTACGGGAGTAGCTTGTTTCATCGCATTCAATCCGACCTAGTGTTTTTTCGTTTTGCTATCAGCTAAACCCTGCTTGTTTTGACAGGTTGTGTCAACTGGTCCTGCCCCAGAATGGGATGAGAGCTTTGTATGGTCGTTTGAGAGTCCTCCAAAGGGCCAGAAACTACACATTTCTTGCAAAAACAAGAGTAAAGTAGGAAAGGTAAATGAGCATTTTAGAGGACATTGAATAACATCATTTGAACCATGATTGTATTATTTCTTACCTCAATATTGCTTTTGCAGAGTTCATTTGGTAAGGTGACAATCCAGATTGATCGAGTAGTTATGCTGGGAGCAGTAGCTGGGGAGTATACACTACTACCTGAAAGCAAGAGCGGTCCCTCAAGAAATTTGGAAATTGAATTCCAATGGTCTAACAAATAGCAGGATCCTCCAATTACCCCTCATTAAATTTTTTTTTTGCTCGAGCTACAAAGATAATGATATTACACCTGCGTAAGGGCTGGTAATATAATACTTACCTATATTGTGAGACTAGCTCTCTGTGAGATATCTTCTTCCTACTATTATTCTTTTGTCGATCAACTTTTTGCCCTTAAATAGTGTTGGTCGTGGTCGTGTACATAGTATTGTCGAGATTGTATTTGTAGTATACCTGTGTTTTGTTTGTAGTATACATGTTTCTTGACATTATAATCATTGATTCGTGCATTCTTTTGTAAACTGAGTTGAAAGACACTGTTAATAATGTAACAGTTTTTGTTTAGGGGATTACTTTTCTATGTTAGTGGCGCCACATGATTTTCGAGGCAAACAGACAAAGGATGACCACAAAAATTGCCATAGGAATATAGGATAGCAAGGATCATCATACGTTCATTCTGTATGCTGTACCACGAAATTGAAAAAAGTTTTTTTTTTTTTTTTTTTCTTTGTTTGGTATTCCAAGCTCCACTAAATCCTGCTTCAACAAAAATCCTAAATTGAGATAATACAGTGATACAGATACCAATTTAAAAGCAGTAACACTTTAATCCAACTAAAAGTAAACATGAATTTCGAAAGATCTTTACTTAGGCCGTCTTGAATGAATACGAACATGCTTGACCTCAGGAATACGAGAAAGCAATGTCACTATTCCATCACCACAACTTCGCACTTACAAGGATGCTACAGTATACGAGTATCAAATTATCAATCACATGATAGATCTTAAAAATAAATAAAAAAAAAAAATCTAAACGATAGTGATGTGTGCTAAGGAAAATGACAATTCCTAGCTTACCCTTTCCATAATTAAATAGGTCCAACAAAACAATAAAGCAAAATTAAAAAAAAGGTGATTTGGACTTGGGAATTACGATACACATGGTTGACGGAGCGTAATTAGCGTAAACACCTCTTTTTTGTTTTCTCTCTCCTCTTTTTTTTAAACACACTTTTTATCACTCCTCTTTCTCACTCACTCACTCTCTACTCAGTACTGCTCATTTCTCCTCCTTCACTTCGATTTATTTCCAGATCTCTGCAAAACCCTAGATTAAGAATTCATTTCATCGATTAATCGCCGAAAATGGCGAAGAAATTAGCTCTATTGTTATGGATGTTGTTGATTTTGATTATGATTAGAGAGAGTAGTATGATGTATACATCCAGATTAGTGCACCGATTTTCCGACGAGTTGCGAGGGTTTTCCGGTAAGAAATTGTGGCCGGAATTTAAGAGTAAGGAGTATTATCAGAGGTTATCGATCGGCGATTTTCAAAGGCAGAAGATGAAAATCGGTCATCAGCATCAGTTGGTTTTTCCTTCTCAGGGTAGTCAAGCTCAGTCTTACGGCAATGAACTTGGTTGGTATGTCAATTTTTATGCTATAATTGTTATTTTCTGCTTTAATTTTGTCTGATTTATAGTTAATTAGATGGAAATTTCTGTTTCTAGGGAATTCATGTATTAGTTTATATGCTGTGATA
This sequence comes from Chenopodium album, assembly GCF_948465745.1. NCBI lineage: Eukaryota > Viridiplantae > Streptophyta > Magnoliopsida > Caryophyllales > Amaranthaceae > Chenopodium > Chenopodium album. The sequence goes on from NC_137834.1 coordinate 90,386,890, forward strand.
TGTACTCACTCTGTTCCACTTTAATATGCCACATTTAATTATTAGTCATCGTGTTTAAGTAAATGATTGAAATAACTTGGTTATTCTTCGAATGTTTACAATTGTTGATAACAAGCATCTAATGATGATACTCCGCTTTGAACTCTTAAAATAGTACTAAGAGTTGATACTTATTAGGTGCCATATGAAGAAGACTTGATACAGACATACATTATGAAGATTGTGGCATATTAAAGTGTGACGGAGGAGATTTTCTAATTGCCGGAATTAACAATGGCATAATCACATTTACTATTTTAGGGCTTTTGTAAAAAGTTGTCACCTTATCGAATATATTTTGGGATGCCCTTGTAGTATATATAACTTCTATAATCAGAACAACATTATACTAGCTCTCCCGCCGTAGGTAATTTTCCATTGGCTTAACCCCACATTAGTGAGGATATGACATCGTTTCGCTAGAAAACTTTACTGAGTCATTACCACACTATTTTTTCATGATTTCACTATATACAATCGTTAATCATTACTATTTTAAGTAATCTGATGGCTATTGTCAGTATGTGATATTTTAGGGCATTACATTATTTCACTATATGTTATTCTTCCTTGACTATTTGTTATTGTTTTAAATTCTCAACTGATCACAATTTAGGGCATTACATATTTACATTATTTTACTATAATTAGTGTAATGAGAGCTTAGAACCTTAAATATTACCACATTTTTTCCATTGCTAAATCCAAGTAAGGATATCTTAGGAAGCATTATAGCTCCTCTGTTAGTAGTGTATTACAACTTTGGGGGATAAAGCTTACCAAAGCACAATTTCCCGTGATATCTTGAAAGTATATATCGAGACTAATCTAATGAAATCCTACATGATTATGCTTTTCCTCGCATATAAATCACAATAGATGGTTAGAGGGGAGCGTGTATGTTGTGTAATAGTCCAGATTAAATTGTTTATGATTAATTTAGGACGTCTTTAATAGTATATATGACAATATTCAGTTATTAGCACATTGAGGGGAGTGATGAATGGACATTTCTACATAATTTTGCAGCAGTCTAGTTAATGTGGTTATGCTTCCGGTGTTTATTATTTGAATTATGAGCGGTTCATTTGCAGGTTATACTATACTTGGATTGATATAGGAACACCAAATGTATCTTTTATGGTTGCCTTGGATGCTGGTAGTGATCTACTTTGGGTTCCATGTGATTGTGTCCAATGTGCTTCTCTCTCGGCTACTCATTATGACAGTTTGGTATGCTTTTTTATTCTTTCTGCCTGTATTCTTTTGTTTTCTTTCTGTTTATTTTCTTCATTTACACACACACACACACACACACACACACACACGCACATATATATAATAAATAGTTCTAGAAATGGTTTTATGTAGAGTATCTTATAAGTTTTAAGCCATTATAATACAGATTATATTGATTTCAAAAGATAATCTCCTTTATCTTAATTCATGTTCTTTCCACATTAGAAAATATAAGTTTAAAAAAGAATAATTATGTTCGCATAAAGACTAGTAAGTTCATATTTGGGCTACCAAGTTCATTTTATCACTAGAAGCAATTAGTGATAAGTTCATTGGTTTAGGTGAGGGCTAATAAGTTCGAATTAGCTCTAATAAGCTCAATAAGTTGAGATAAGGGAGACTCATGTGAAAAGAGCTTGAATTCTCTTCTTAAACTGAATAATATTGAAAAGAATGAGTAAATAGAGCTGAAGGGCGGTGTTTGAAAGAGAAACTGAAAGAATTTGACACCATTACCAATGAAAAGGCTGATAAGGATTAAGGAGTATGTGACTTGCCAACCTGATTTGAACACTTTTATTTACTTGCAAAATTTTTGTTTTATAAATTTTGCTGTTGTAATACGATTTATACCTGTGCTTTGTATGATTAGTACCTGCTAATACTTGGAACAGTGTTAGCACTTATTTCCAGTGATTGATTGGCAGGTGCTCCTTGGTCTATGGGGGCATCTATTATGCAGGATAAGAACCTCAACGAGTACAACCCAGATAGCTCAAATTCCAGTAAGCTTCTGACTTGCAGCCATCGGTTATGCGCACAGCAGGAAAACTGTAAAAGTCCCACTCAGTCATGCCCTTACAGTGTCCAATATTTTTCGGAAAATACATCAAGTTCGGGCCAGCTTGTTGAGGATGTATTACATCTCTCATCTAGCAGTAATAGCCCATCAAGTATAAAAGCTTCAATTATATTTGGGTATGCTCTGATAATTGATTTTGGGTCTGATATTTCTTATTACATACTTCGTTTAACTTGCTAGATATTTGTTAATTGCTGCTATGTCCAGGAAATTTGAACGCCATCTTTATGGGCTGTTTGATCTTGTACAGGTGTGGTAAGAAGCAAAGTGGTGTTTATCTGGAGGAGGGAATTGCTCCTGATGGTCTGATGGGTCTAGGTCCTGGGGACATTTCTGTGCCAAGTCTTCTTGCAAAATCTGGATTAATTAGAAACTCTTTCTCATTGTGTTTTAATGAAAATTTTTCTGGGAGAATATATTTTGGTGACCAAGGACTCAATACCCATCAGTGGACTCCATTTCTGCCTTTAGATGGAAAATAGTATGTTTCTTATACTTAATATACTATCTCCTCATTATATAGACCAGAATCTTGTTGGACTAATACACTTGTGTTCATTGGTGTTGGCTCTCTTTCTCTCTGCCCTCTTCTATTCAGTTCAACTTATGTTGTCGGCGTGGATTCTGTCTGTATTGGGAAGGGCACTTGTCTCAAACAAACAAGTTTCCATGCTGTTGTTGATAGTGGGTTTTCTTTCACTTATTTTCCAGCTGATGTGTATAAAAAAGTTACTCAGGAGGTACTTATTGTCTGTAATTCAAATTTGAATTCTAGTTTAGTTATAGATGATTCAGTGTTGAAGCAAATGCAATATCTGACAGTTTGACAAAGAAGTTAAAGCTGCTAGAGTGAATTATGATGGATCTCCATGGGATTATTGTTACAAGTCAAGGTTATTTTATGTGACATCTTAATAATTCATTTCTTGGACTCTGTTTTATTCTTTGTACATTTGACTAGTCTAAAATATTCTTGTTGAAACAGTGGAGATGATCTGCGTACTTATCCTTCTCTGGAGCTGATGTTGCCATCTGACCAGAGTTTTGTTGTCCAATATCCTATGTACACTGTCAATGGAGATCAGGTTGGTATCTCATTACCTCCCCTTCTTCTTCCCTGCTCCCCTAAAAATATCTGTGATCTTCAAATTAAGGAAAAAAGAATAATATCTGCTGAGTTACATTCTGTAGTTACTAGGATAAAATTACGCTGCTGGAAGTCGTTTAAAACTGAGTGAAGGTGTGCAAATCAATTTATTTTATAATAGGGATTAGCATCTCATTTCTGAATGATTCAGTGTAGTATAATATTATAATATATAATAATTGCTGATTGTTTCTAGTTATCCCAAGTTCCTATTTCCGAAGCTGTGTTGATTTTGGCTTCCATTGTTGGGTATCTGTAATCTTTCTTCCAAGATTCTTTCTCAATATGCTGCTAGCATATAGACCATAAATTTCGAATTTGCTTGTTTTCACTTGAGTCTATTTATTCAAGTCTCATGTTTATGTGAACAAAAGTAGCTATTCGTATGAACTTGAATTTAGCTTCAACTTTTACCATTGTTGTTTCTTTTGAAGAATCTGTATGATTTGGCACAAACCACCCTAAGAAATGAATAATTTCATTCAGGTCCGACATTTTGGGCATAATGAAGGCTTGGGTTAAGGTAGCTTTAATTAATGTCTGAGAAAGAACGGAAATTTACTATTCTGTATGAGGATTAATAAAAGTACACCATGAATCGATTCAAAGAGACAAGCAAGCTAGCTAAAACGATTTGTTAGCTTATTGCTATTAAGTTTGCTTGGTTTGGTTGTTTTTTAATAATTTGTCAAAGTTTGCATTGGCTGAGATGAAACGCTAACCAACAACCTTATCAAAATTCATTACCAAAGCCTTTAAATTTTTTTTACAACATGTGCTTGATTGGTCTCACTCATCTCAGTAGCTTATTGCTTATAAGTTTGTTCGGTTTGGTAGATTTTCAATAACCTGCCAGATTTTGGGTTAACTGGAATGAAATGTTTATCCAACAAACTTGTCATAATTCAACATCAAAGCCTTTTTATTTGATGTGGGCTTGATTGGTCTCAGACTCTCAGTAGCCTGCCCTGTGCTTGTGTTTTTTTTAATTTACTTATTTCTCTGCTCTAGGTTGTGTCCTTTAGTAAAACTATTTTGAAATAAGCATATCAGTAACCATTATCCAGAGCTATCTCCTTGTTGAAGATTGGACTCGCTATATTACTGTCCATTGAAGCATGTTCTTTATATGTGAACTCTTATTATATATAATGTCGATGGATATCATTGATGTGATTTGTAAATCTTGCTAAGATATTAAATCCGCGGAACCATGATTATCTTTCAGGTTATTGTTCAATATCATAGCTATGAATTGAAGCATCTTATATTCCTACTTTCCTGAACCTGATGGCCTTGCTAAGTTATTGGGATGCTATGCTGCAGGGAATTGTGGGATTTTGTCTTGCTGTAGGACGTGCCGATGGAGATATTGCAATTATTGGCCGTAAGTGGAGGCCTGTTTGATTTTATAATTACTTTAACATGCATTAACAGGTATGTTTCTTATTTGGAATTAAAATATTATTTTGCAGAGAACTTCATGACAGGATATCGCATGGTGTTTGATAGGGAAAACATGAAACTTGGCTGGTCTCATTCCGATTGTAAGTATTTAATGTTTGAAGTCTAATGCTTTAATTTGCAATCTGCGTTGGTGAGGCCCTATGGAGTTTTGCATTTGGTTTCTTTATCATGGTTTATAAAGGGATCTTTTATCATCTACTTATTGTTTCACGTGTCTCCTGCAAAGCTCTGTCTTTCTGAATGAAGGTTGATTGCTCTTTAGCTGATCTTTTATCAATGATAGGTTGATAGCTGATTGTTCTTCCTGACAAGTTTTTGCTACGAGTATGTGTTGATATATAAACTTGCTTTTATGATGCTTGAACAAGTTCTTAGGGAAAGAAGGATGTGTCAAGGCATAAAGCTTCATTAATTACGTGCTCAAATTAATCTACTTTCAATGTGGCCTGCTAGATTTCTTTGCTACTACTGGCTGAAGTCAGGAAATGCATAAGAATAAAAAAAATAATCTAATTACACCTGTGGCATATCTGTAGGTCAAGATCTAAGCAATCAGAACAAAACGCCATCAATGCCACCAACAGGGGGTAAACCACCTAATGCATTGCCTAGTAATGAACAACAGAGCATTCCTGGTGCACAGGCCGTGTCTCCTGCTATTGCTGGCAGGACTTCTCCCAAAACCTCTGCTGCCTCAGCGATGCATCCACCATTTTCATCTTGGATGCTGCTTTCCGTACTAGCTATCTCGATCACGACCTTTCATCCACAATGGTATTTTGAATCAGTAATTTTTCTACACCTGATGTAAATACCATCCATGCATTTATATCATATCGATCCAATGCCTTTACATTTTTCCCTATAAGTCATTGGATCTGTAGTATACCTGTATCACTCTTGCCTCCCACTTAGGTCTTCTATAATTCTCGATTAAAGCCGTGTATATATAGTTAGTATTTTTTCTCTCTAGATGGAGCTATGTTATTACTAGGTTCTCTTATATACAACTGCTTATTCATAGAATTTTGAAACTTCGTATGGAGTATATAATGAGCCTTTTTTGTGGGTTGTGGAACATCGGTTTCTGGCATTTGTTGAATTTACTTGCTCAATGCCGCATTAGACATTAACTAGTGAAATCAAGCTAAGAATTCAAAAGCTTCATGTGTACCTTTGATTAAAGAATCTTACATTCATTGTAGAACGAACTGTAGATATTTTTGACATTTCTTAATTAAGTTCTTTGTTTGTATGAGTTTTGTAGGTAATTTGACATTCTCTCATTTATAATTGTTGATAAAACAAGACGTACTTCCCAGCTACATCAAAATTTGTTATATATATTTGAGTGCACGATCTTATTTTGATGATTAAAGGATGATTATTGCTCATTTAATCATCAAATGGGCAAAAATAGCATTGTTGCATCTTATACTCGGGTATTTATAATGTTTTTTACACCTACTCGGGTATTTGACGTAAGATAAGTTAATTATATAGATTAAATATTAATATTATTGTCATTTTACTAAAAAGCTAGTATTAGGTAAAGCTGTCAAAAGTTGACCCAACTCAAAATACCGACTCAAACCCAATTATTAACCGACCCATTTGAACCCGAAAAAATGGTGACCCAAACCCGACCTGAAACCAACCCTAGACTCGAATTGACCCGAATATGCGAGACCCAAACATGAACTGACCTGGAGATGACCCGACCTGAATGTAACCCGTAAATTATTGACTTGAACCGAACCTGACTTGAACCGAAATTGACCCGAACCCGTTTTAACCCGTCAAAACCCGAATTTCATGCGACTTGTTACTAACCTGACTTGAATTCAACCTGACCCATTCCTAACCCGCCCAAATTTAACCCAACCTGTTACAAACCCGACCCGAAATCAACCCGACTTGTTATTAACCAGACCCAAATTCAACCCGACTTGTTATTGACCCAACCCGAATTTTACCAACCCTATTATTAACCTGACCCAAAAATTCTACCCGATTTGTTACTAACCCGACTCGAAATCAACACGACTTAATATTGACCCGACCTAAATTCAACCCAAATTGTTACATACTGACCCGATTTCAAATCACCTTAAATGCAATTTAGACCACCTTATTATTGTTGATCAAAACATTTTGTTTAGGGAAACCAAGTCGGTCCAGGCCAACAAAATAAATGAGCAACATCCTCAAATTTAAGTCGGTTAAAAGAGATAATTATCTTCCTAAATTATAGACTATAGTTCCCTATATATATTGTAGTCAAAGGAAATAATTATCTTGATAAAATGGTAATTATCTATTTATAGTTAGTTGAACCTGAGTATGACCTGACTTGGAAATGACCCGACCTGATTGTAACCTGGAAATTATTGACTTGAATATAACCCGACTTGAATCCGAGAATGACCCGACTTGAAAATGACCCAACCTGATTATAACCCGCAAATTATTGACTTGAACCGAACCCGACTTGAAAATGACCCGACCTGATTATAACCCCCAAATTATTGACTTGAACCAAACCCGACTAAAACCCGAGAATGACCCGTCCTGATTCTTACCCGCAAATTATTGACTAGAACTGAATCCGACTCGAAACCGAGAATTACCATAACCCATTTTCACCTGAATTAAACCCGACCTATTGTTCACCCGACCCGAATGTAACCCGACCTGTTATTAACCCGACCTAAACTCGACCCAAACCCGATAATAAGTATGACCCGATATAACCCGACTCAAGCATGACCAATCGAAACCCAACCCGCATAGGTTATGGAATTAATCCGAATTGAGTTGACCCGACCTACTCTTATCGACACAAAACCGACCCGTTTACCCGAATCGACATCTCTAACCGAAACCTCCAAAATTTCTCAAAAAGCGTGGATATTAGCCTTCAATTTTGGAATATTTTTACTTTTTTTCACCCGGATATAAAAATTATCGAAATGTTTACCATGGTCCCAGATACCCGCCGGGAGTCAAATTGGCTGGGTGGAACCATTCAATTTGCTTTTAAACTACCAATTTACCGGTTTACAACTTGCACCGATTTCATTAATTCAAGCCTACCACAAACATTTATGATAAAATATAATGATCATACATGGTTCCAAACGACATTATATGACCCCCGAGATGCATCCCCTAAAATCTCAATGCAATTCGACACTGGGACCCGAAACATTCGAAATTTCTCAAAAAGCGTGGATATTAACCTTCAATTTTGGAATTTTTTGACTTTTTTTCGTCCGGATATAAAAATTGCCGAAATGTTTACCATGGTCCCTAATACCCTCCGGGAGTCCAATTGAGTGGGTGGAACCATCCAATTTGCCTTTAAACGACCAATTTACCGGTTTACAACTTGCACCGATTTCATTAATTCAAGCCTACCACGAACATTTATGACAACAAATAATGATCATATATGGTTTCAAACGACATTATATGACCCCGAGATGTATTCCCCAGAATTTCAAGACTTTTCGAAGCCAGGCCCCAAACACTCCAAAATTTCTCATAAAGCGTGGATCTTAGCCTTCCATTTTGGAATTTTTTGACTTTTTTTCCGCCCGAAAATAAAAATTGCCGAAATGTTTACCATGGTCCCTAATACCCTCCGGGAGTCCAATTGAGTGGGTGGAACCATCCAGTTTGCCTTTAAGCGGCCAATTTATCGATTTACAATTTACACCGATTTCATTAATTCAAGCCTACCCCAAACATTTATGACAACATATAATGACCATATATGGTTCCAAACGACATTATATGACCCCGAGATGTATCCCCTAAAATCTCAAGCCTTTTCGACACCGGGCCCCGAAACCTCCAAAATTTCTCAAAAAGCGTGGATATTAGCCTTCAATTTTGGAATTTTTTGACTTTTTTTCGCCTGAAAATAAAAATTTCCAAAATGTTTACCATGGTCCCTAATACCTTTCGGGAGTCCAATTGGGTGGGTGGAACCAACTACTTTGCCTTTAAACGACCAATTTACCAGTTTACAACTTGCACCATTTAATTAATTCAAGCCTACCACGAACATTTATGACAACATATAATGATCATTTATGGTTCCAAACGGCATTAAATGACTTCACGATGTATCCTCTAAAATCTCAACCCTTTTCGACACTGAGCCACGAAACCTCTAAAATTTTCTCAAAAAACGTGGATATTTGCCTTCAATTTTGGAATTTTTTGACTTTTTTTCTGCTCTAAAATAAAAATTGCCGAAATTTTTACCATTGTCCCTAATACTCTCAGGGAGTCCAATTGAGTAGGTGAAACCATCCAATTTGCCTTTAAACGACCAATTTATCGGATTACATCTTGCACCGATTTCATTAACTCAAGCCTACCACGAAAATTTATGTCAACATTTAATGATCATAAATGGTTCCAAACGACATTATATGACCCTGATATTTATTCCCTAAAATCTCAATGTTTTTCAACATCGTTCCCCGAAACCTTAAAAATTTCTCAAAAAAGCGTGGATATAAGCCTTCAATTTTGGAATTTATTTTCTTTTTTTCGCCCAGAAATAAAAATTGCTCAAATTTTTACCATGGTCCCTAATACCCTCCGGGATTACAATTGGGTGGGTGTGTCCATCCAATTTGCCTTTATACGGCCAATTTAATGGTTTACAACTTGTACCGATTTCATTAAATCAAGCCTACCTACCATGAACATTTGTGACAACATATAATGATCACAAATGGTTCCTAACGGGTTTATATGACCCCAAGACATATCCCCTAAAATTTCAAGGCTTTTTGACACGGGCCTCGAAACCCCCAAAATTTCTCATAAAGCGTGGATCTTAGTGTTCAATTTTGGAATTTTTTTGACTTTTTTCGCCCGAAAATAAAAATTGCCGAAACGTTTACCATGGTCCCTAATACCCTTCGGGAGTCCAGTTGGGTGGGTGGAACCATCCAATTTGCCTTTAAACGATCAATTTAACGGTTTATAACTTGCACCGATTTCATTAACTTAAGACTACCACGAACATTTATGACAACAAATAATGATCATATATGATTCCAAACGACTTTATATGACCCCGAGATGTATTCCCTAGTATCTTAAGGCTTTTCGATACAGGGCCCCGAAAGCTACAAAATTTCTCAGAAAGCGTGGATATTAGCCTTTAATTTTGGAATTTTTAGACTTTTTTTCGCCCGGAAATAATAATTGTCGAAATGTTTACCATGGTCCCTAATACCCTCCGGGAGTCCAATTGGGTGGGTGGAACCATCCAATTTGCCTTTAAATGGCCTATTTATCAGTTTATAACTTGGACCGATTTCATTAACTCAAGCCTAACACGAACATTTATGACAACAAATAATGATCATATATGGTTCCAAACAGAATTATATGACCTCGAGATTTATCCCTTAGAATTTCAATACTTTTTGACACCGGGCCCCGAATCTTCCAAAATTTCTCTAAAAGCATGGATAACAGCCTTCAATTTTGAAAATTTTGACTTTTTTCGCCTAGAAATAAAAAATGCCGAAAGGTTTACCATGGTCCATAATACCCTCTGAGAGTCCCAGTTGGTGGGTGAAACCATCCAATTTGCCTTTAAACGACCAATTCATTGTTTTACAACTTGCACCAATTTCATTAACTCCAGCCTACCACGAACATTTATGACAACAAATAATGATCATATATGGTTCCAAACGACATTATATAACCCCGAGATATATCCCCTATAATTTCAAGACTTTTCGACACAGGCCCCGAAATCTCCAAAATTTCTCAAAAAGCGTGGATATTAGTCTTCAATTTTGGAATTTTTTGACTTTTTTTCGCCCGAAAATAAAAATTGCCGAAATGTTTACCATGGTCCCTAATACCTTCCGGAAGACCAATTGGGTGTGTGGAACCATCCAATTTGCTTTTAAACGGCCAATTTACCGGTTTACAAGTTGCACCGATCTATTGGTTTACAACGACCAATTTAATCAACTTGCACCGAACCTAACTTGAATCGAAATTGACCCAAACCCGTTTTAACCTGTCAAAATCCGAATTTAACCCTACTTGTTACTAACTTGACCTGAATTCAACCCGACCCGAATTTAATCCAACCTGTTTTAAACACGACCCGAAATCAAACTGACTTGTTATTGACCCGACCTGAATTTTACTAAACCTATTACTTACCCGACCTAAAAATTCAACCCGATCTGGTTACTAATTCGACTCGAAATTAACACGACTTGTTATTGACCCGACCTAAATTCAACCTAAATTGTTCCCAACCCAATTTCAAAACACCTTAAATGCAATTTAGACCACCTTATTATTGTTGATCAAAGCATTTTGTTTAGGGAGACCAAGTCGGTCCAGGCTAGCAAAAGAAAGGAGCATCATCCTCAAATTTAAGAGTTAAATATAGTATATATTTGTTGTATGGTCAAAGGAAATAATAACCTTCCTAAATTATAGACTTTAGTTCTCTAGTATATTGCCATATATATTATAGTCAAAGGAAATAATTAGCTTGATAAAAATGATAATTATCTGTTTATATATAGTTAGTTGAACCCGAATATGACCTGACTTGGAAATGACCCGACCTGATTGTAACCTGCAAATTATTGACTTGAACATAACCCGACTTGAATCCGAGAATGGCTCGACTTGGAAATGACCCAACCTGATTATAATCCGTAAATTATTGACTTGAACTGTACCCGACTTGAACCCGAGAATGACCTGACTTGAAAATGACTCGACCTGAGTATAATTTGCAAATTATTGACTTGAACCAAACCCGACTCAAACCCGAGAATGACCCGACCTGATTCGAACCCGCAAATTATTGACTTGAACCGAACCTGACTCGAACCCGAGAATTACCCTAACCCGTTTTAACCCGTGAAAACCCGATTTAAACCCGACCTATTGTTCACCCGACCTGTTATTAACCCGACCTAAACCCGGTAAGAAGTATGACCCGACATGACTCGACTCAAGCATGACCCAATCCAAACCCGACCCGCATAGGTTATGAAATCACACCGAATTAATCCGACTCACTCTTACCCGACCCAAAACCGACCCGTTTACCCAAATTGACAGCTCTAGTTATGGCCTGCTTAGGATATTTACATGATAATCACACCCCACCTATGACATGTTGAATCAACCAATCAGAAGACAACCTAAAGATGAAGGTAGCCAGCTTCTGATGATCTTTGTGATCTCAACCGTTGGATGCCTAACACGTGTCAAAATGTATGTATTTAACGATGTTCCGCGTTTTAAAACGTGACTACGTGACAACATCTTATTTTCGAGACACCTTCTCAATGTTTTAGGTTCTTTCATACCTATATTTTAACATTTCAATATTTGCTTTGTGATCTGTATTTTCCACCAGCTGACCATCTTCACCTTTTTAATTAATTTGTTTTTCTGTTTGATTGAATAATTTCCTACTTAAATTAATCATGTCTACTAAACGTTGTCTTTTTTGTCTTAAATGTATATATTTTTTTTGGTTGTAAGCTACTTTGATAAAGTTCTAATGTCTTAAGCAAAGTGTAATATGAAGAAAGGTAATGGTCTAATGGATGCTACTTTTAGTGAACTTACTACTTGGGGAAGGTAGGGGGTTGGGGGATTGGGTGAATTCTTGATCAGGACGGTATGTTTAGGAGTTTCCAATTTTGATTGTAGTAAAGTCGATATGAAGGTGAAATGTGTACATAGTATGTATTGATCGAGAATTCAAGATTTTACCTATAAATAAACAATGATTTTTTTATTTTTTGAAAACATGTTTGATTTAGTATTTTTTTTTTACTATCATTTAAGAATTATACTATTGTGTATCGAGTGAAAACATAGTGTTAAACAACTTTCTCAAAAATTTAAACTAAGTAGGTATTGGTAGATCATGATACGCGTGGGAATTAGAGCCGTAAGAGGTATGTAGTGGGGCAAGGTGAATACAAGTGGATAATAGGTATTCCAATGAGTGGATTGGGTATGGTTTTTGGTTATATGCTAATCAGATCAAGTATAGTAGTTAGAGTTTGTACCTTCCAACGATGGGGATAGGTTTGGGGATGAGAATACATAAATCTTCCACACTTTCTCTATTCTCTATAAGTATGTTTCTTTGGTACAAAGTAATCAAGCCATGATATACATGTAATGTACTTACAATTTTTAAGTATCTCTTATAATAATATTACTGATTAATCGATCTTTGATCACTTTTGTGCTTTCCTTAACCCTGTTATTTAACAGTTCATGTGTTTGAACTTTCGAACCGCCCACAATCCTGTCTAAAAAAAGCCGTTAGAAGAAAGCTAGTGAAGAAAGAACAGAGATAAAAGGTAAAGTTTCTACATTACACATTTGTAGCAAAAAGGGAAAGAAATAAGACCACAGTTTCTTTATTTTAAAAATTAAAAGCAGTCCAATTTATAGTTATTTTATACTATAGTTTTTTAGTTGGTACATACTCGTATTTGTTATGAAAACTGAGATTTCTACGAGGCAAAGAAAGGAATCTAGTTTGTTGGAGAGAAGTTTCCTACAAAGTCTCTCCCATGTCATTTTAGCTATAAAACTTCACCTGCCTCCCTCTCATTATACATATGATTTGATCATCCTACAAACATCTACAACATAATAATACATCATATTTCTTGGAGAAAATATTTCAGTTACAATACAAGATTATTACTTTTTGTGTGCATTCATTTCGCAAATCTTTGGTTGCAAAAAGACTTGTCTAAGGCGATAGTTTGAGGGGGTTGATAAAGCGATAATACTCTGGTTAGGAGGGTTTCCGAGTTTGTATTTTACATTACTTTTGTACAAGAAAACTAAGAAGTATGGGAGTTGGAGGTACATTGGAGTATTTTTCAGAAATGATGGGTGGTGGTCATATGCACAAGAAGAAGAGGAAGCAGTTTCAAACTGTGGAGCTCAAAGTTAGAATGGATTGTGATGGATGTGAGCTTAAAGTCAAGAAAGCGTTATCTTCACTATCTGGTAATTTCTTCTTCCAGTCTTTTGCTAAATTTTGTTACTGTTAGTAATTTGTATTCTTGGTTTGTGTAAGGACAAAGTTTCGTTATTGTTGTTAGTTAAATGGACTCAGTTTGTTGCCAAATTCTGATATTCGCGAAATATAATTCTTATTCCAGGGGTGAAGTCAGTGGAGATCAACAGGAAGCAGCAGAAGGTGACAGTTACAGGGTATGTGGAGGCAAATAAGGTGCTGAAGAAGGCAAAATCAACAGGGAAGAAGGCAGAAATATGGCCATATGTGCCTTACAATTTAGTGTCTCAGCCTTATGCCTCGGTTGCTTATGATAAGAAAGCTCCTCCTGGACATGTCAGGAAGGTGGAATTTGTCGAAAACCCAAAAAATGGTACAGTCTCGCGATATGATCAGGACCCTCTAATGACCATGTTCAGTGATGATAACCCAAATGCTTGCTCTATCATGTAGATCACTTCTGTTTTTTTCTGCCAATTTTGATAGTTTGATCCTGGTGTTACACTTGGATATGTTATGTAAAATTTCCTACACTAACATCTGATGACTAATATACTTTAATATCATTTCCTATTCCAGTGTTCATGATAATCCTTGTTTGAATTTATTTATTTTTGGTTATCAAAGCTTAAAAAGGGCCTCTTAAGTCTAAAAGGCAATTAGTAAGAACAATACTATCTGAAATCAAGCTTGCAATAAAGGTACCTAAGACTAAGTACATCAAGTATATATGAAAATAAGTATGGAGTATGTGCAGAACAATAGCACAGTAAGAAAAATTTCCCGACTTTTTCAATGAATACCATATTGATGACATAACTGTAGGTTTTATACACATTACGCAGAAGGAGGAACTTCTACAACAGGATACATACATGTGTAGCGAAAATGTAATATATCTGACAGTCTCTTACCAAAACTAATCAGTAGAATCTGAAATAACAAAAACATTCCAAATTCTCAGCATGCCAATTCTAGAACAATGTTTGGTAGGCATCTGTTGGGACTTGGGGATACCAAAATGGTGTCCTCCCTTGGAGCAATGGAAGCTGCTGTTTGAATTACCTGTTAGTCTATCATTACAATAAGATTTCTGAGGGGTGGTTAAAGCAGAACACATATTCAATTTTATTAAAACAGTCAATCAGACAACTGCAACTTTTTGGTTGCTCTAGCAAATGGATGACATTTAAGAGATTGGAACATTGCTGTTATCTATATAGTCTTAACTCAGCAGGTAATCATTTCCAGGCCTGTGCCGAAAGATACATATGTGTAATAGTCTGCTTTTTACCTGAGCACATGCTAAGGTTACTGATACAAATGTACAATATCTAGTTACAAGAGAAATTTAGAGTGAGGGAGAGGAGCTCACTTGGACTGAACTTTCTTGGTGCATTGAATCAAGTATGATCAAGTGTGCATTGAGCAAGATTATTTGTTCACTTTGCCCTATTTCCGGAGTATATATTCACAAAGTTAATGTCATAAAGCAGAGTTGCATTGGCTGGTATGTTGCAATCACCTGCAGAAGTAATTAGTTCAATTGTTAGAAGTATTGCAGTCACAACTGAAGAACACAAGCCGAGGTTTTAGGCAAGCTGATATACTTTTTTTCTTAAGAAATGTTCTGATTTGAGACTTTTTTCTGACTGCATATTTCAATGAACACAGTTTTTTGCATTAATACCTGAAAAACAACCAGCTGGTTCTGGTCCATAGGCTAACTCTGGAGGAATACGGAGCTTGCGCTTTCCACCTGCATATGAATTCAGAGATTTAACTGCAGAGAAACACCATATAGAAGCACTGCAATACATATTATGCAAAAATTTAATCTTTTAAGCTGGCATACCAACTTGCATAGGGGGTACCCCATCACCACCAAAAATCCCTTGATCCAATCCCCTAATAACCTGCAATTTGAAATGAAACATATATATTCATACATTCAGCACAATTATATGGTGATCAGAATTATATATGCATTCCCTGAACAATATACTGCGAAACCAGTTTAGTGTA
Source organism: Chenopodium album (assembly GCF_948465745.1). Lineage (NCBI taxonomy): Eukaryota > Viridiplantae > Streptophyta > Magnoliopsida > Caryophyllales > Amaranthaceae > Chenopodium > Chenopodium album. The sequence goes on from NC_137834.1 coordinate 90,402,745, forward strand.
AGAGAAGTTCCAATTTGATTATGCAATTTTTGCAAATTACAGCCCCACACAAACCATAATCCTTGTGATATGCAGCAGAAAAAGCTTACAGTACATGAACAATAAATTAGGCTAGTCTTAGGTAGCTTAAAAGTATCCTAACTCTCAACTATTCCTCACATTTTATAAAAATAAGAAACACATAATAAATTCACCAAAAGAAAGAAAGAAAGATTGATTTCTTAAGAGTGGAAGGGAAAGAGCAGAGCAGAACATACTTTTCCTACACCAATGCGCATAGTAAGAGGCCTACCGCGTTTATAACTGCTATCAAAGACAGTCTCATCACCAAATCTTGCAGTGTAGTGCACCTAAAATCCATAAAACCAATCAAAATTGTAGAGCATCAAATAAGTTAGGCTATAAGGAAAAAAGATTCTCAATGAGAAGTCGTACATTGATAAGGGTGTTGTAAGGAGCTGCAGGACCGGAACCAACAGCAATGTCACAGTAAGCTAAACCAGAACGAACGACATTGAGTTCACAAGAAGGCTCAGCAGTAGTGGCATAGTATTCTACTCTTAAAGCATCTGCTTCTGATGGAAACCCGAAAGCCACCGTAGAAGCAGCCATAACTCCAATAAGTCCCATTTCTAGTACTTTTCGCGCTCCTGCAACATTTGCTGAAATTTTCTTATCAGTATCATCAAACCAATTGGTAGGACTACTTGGGTTCAATTTGTTTGAGATTGGTTTCAGAGTTCGGAATTGGAGTTTTGATATTTTTTTTGATGTGCTCGAATTGGCATTTGCAATGGCTGTGAGTGCTGCTGTTGTTGCTGCAGTTGCACATACCGCCATTTTTAATTTTTTTTTTTTTTGTGCTTCTTCTGGTTGGAGGAGATGTGCTCACTCACACACTCTTCTTATCCCAAATACATGGTAATTGACAAAATGACAAATACATGTAACATTTAGATAACAATTATATGTACTCTAAAATTGACATATTCTGTATTCCATTCAGGGTTACCCAAAAAAAAAAATGTAACCTGCATATGCCATCATATTTATGTTAATGTGAAATATAAAAGTTCGAGGAGATATAATGAAAATATACATAGAGACTAATCTACAAATATTTTATTTAGCAACACGAGTTTTTCTTATATATACACGGAGTATATAGATAATGCAAAAGTCAAACTGTTACGATTATTATGAAACAAAGATGGTATGTTTCAAAATTTCAATAGGTTAACCATCACATTTGTACGTCAATATGCGTGTTCAGTAAAAATAAAAATAAAAAAAAAAATCATTAATAAATTGTACTGTAGTACAACACTACAACATCTATTGGAAATTTTGTTTGTTTCATTCCTAAACCATTGGGAAAAAATTATATAAATGCGTAAAATATGGTTTCCAAATCACCAGCTATGACAGTTAATTTAACAACAAATAAAATTAAAAAAAAATGATGAAAATTTGACTCAAACTCTTTAATTCCTCAGCGTAAATCCTTGCTCCTCTCCTCTTTCATCGCATCTCTCTTTTCTCTTGTCCCTTCATTTCTCTTTTCTTTTTCATCATCTTCATTTCGCCTTCATAATTTTCCTTAATTCTTCCATTTTTTTATTTTTATTTTTTTTATCTCTTTTTTTGTACAGAACATAAATTAACCTAAGTACAATAATTTTATCATGGGTCGGGTAAAACTTCAAATCAAAAGGATTGAGAACAACACGAATCGTCAAGTTACGTTTTCGAAACGACGAAATGGACTCATTAAGAAGGCTTACGAGCTCTCTATCTTATGTGACATCGATATTGCACTTATTATGTTTTCGCCTTCCGGTCGTCTTAGCCATTTTTCTGGCCGTAAAAGGTTAATTTTTTCCTAGGAAACATTTTTCATGTGTGATATTTGCGTAACTTTGGCTAATTTGTTTATGATTTTTGATATTGATTTTATTTGATTTTGTGTAGAATTGAAGATGTTTTAACGCGTTACATTAATCTTCCCGACCATGATAGGGGAAAGTAAGATTTTTTTTTTTTTTTTTTTTTCAATTTTTATTTGTTTTTTCCTTCATTGTTTGATTTTACCTTGCATGGATTTATATGCAATACTTACTGACATTATAGTGGATTTTTCTTTCTTTCAATTCCAATGAACAGCTTCGTTCATAATCGAGAGGTACGATATTATAAAACTTTTGTTATTTATTTTATTGTTAGGAAGATTCTCTCCGATTACTAGACTATCTAATTTAATTTTCGAAATGACAATGAGGAGATTTTTATTATCGAATGAGAAATATCGTATTCACAAACCCCCTGCCTAATTTTTACAATAAATGGGTTGTCTAGTTATTGGAAAGAATCTCATTCAATTTAATATCTAAGCTAGCAATTGGCAAAGGGTCATGTACTAGTATTAATCTCCATGTTCTTGCAGTACTTAATTGGTACCCTGAAAAAGCTCAAGACGGAGAATGACATTGCTCTTCAACTAGCCAAGTTTGTATTTCTCATCCTTTCTCTTATTTGAACTCGTTTAGAAAGTAAGCATACACAAACGCGTACAATTCATCATGTAGCTTTAAATGATAGGTTTTTCACATGTCGCGTTTTTTTTTTTTTTAATTTTAATTTCATTTTTATCTTTGCTGACATCTTAAGTTGATTTTACTGCAGCCCTGGAGGATGTAACTCAAACTTGGAGGTATAAATTTATTATCTTCTTTCCTAAATAAATGTAAATGGATTTCTTTAGGTATTGATTTGGCTTGAGTTTATGTTTTTTAGCAGGATCTTCAACAAGAAGTGAATAACTTGCAACACCAACTTCAGATGGCTGAAGATCAATTAAGGTTATAATTAAACTTTGTTTACTGACACAATGTCTAACATTCTGTTTTTTTTTAATTTTACATCTTGATACTTTCAATGTTGCGTTGTTTTACTTTATATCGCAGTTAATTAGTGTAAGAGTGATGATAATGTATGATTTATTGAAATGTGTTTAACTATTTTCCTAAGAATTAGTCCCCTGCATAATTCATGTCCTGACTTATTTTTTGTTTAAAAAAATTTATGATCAGGATTTATGAGCCTGATCCAATGGCTTTCACATCAATTGGAGAACTTGAATCATGTGAGAAGAACCTCATTGATGCTTTATCACACGTCTCTCAACGAAAGGTATGTACTGCACTACTGCGAATGGACAGACTGATGAATCGAGTTCAGTATCAAATCTTTATTAAGACTTGTTGTAATTAACATAACTTCTTGTAGAACACTTTAGTGCTCTTTCTTCATGAGGTGCAATTTTCCTTTCAATAGTATTAGAATGAAGGACTTAAAAGTATTGTGAACTATTAAAGTTGAGGATTCTGTTTTTGTAGTTGCTTGATTATTTTGTGTTTTACTTTGCAGAAATACTTGTTGAGTAATCATATGTCAAGCTATGACCCTTCAGGTGTCCAGGTAAATACTAGTTATTGATATTGCCTTGTCTTTGAACTTTGTTGTGCATATAATTCCTTGGCTAATATTTTGATCATTGTAAAATCGCAAGATTTTCTTGGACACGAGTGAAGGGATGCCAACGTCGTTTGAAGACATAGGTTGGTTGCCAGAAAATGGTCATAATCAAGGCCAAATTTTCACTAGCTCTGACCCTTCTAATACCATTGCCATGAGGTAAATGCTTTTCGCTGTTTCTTAAAACATCTTACATTTTGTGTGTGGAAACCTGTAATGAATGACTATCCTCTGTCTCAATGCTGTATTGGTACAAAATGAAGGCCAAACCATTCTTCAGCAGCACCGGGAACAACAACTATATACGAAACCTTGAATCATGGACAGGGGGGCAATGCCATAAACGTTGCCATGAATCAACATAACACTCAGATGGGAGGCACAACAGTTGCTCAACATCATCAACAACAGCAGCAGCAACAACATCAACAACAGCAGCAACAGCAACATCAACAACATCAACATCAACAGCAGCAGCATCATCCTCATGATCAAACAGGTGGGATCGGAGCACTTCCAACATGGCATCAGGCTTACACATCAACTGAGCTTCTCAATGCATTGATGCAGTCTAACACCACATCATATTCTTCACTTATCAAGGTTAATGATATCCTTAACTATTTTTTTTTTGTAACTCTTCATAAGGTCAATTAAGTACTAAATTGAATTGATTGGTCATTGGCAGCAAGAATTGGCAGGGGGGGCTGCTGGTGTAGGGGGAGCAGCATCCGCGATGGTTACAGGACAGCAAGTAGAGACGATTCCTGCAACCATGGGATGCGGTATAGTAGAAATTGGAGTAGGAGGGCATATCCAATGCAGTGAAGATGCTTCTGCTACCTCTGCATCAAATTTTGACCATAAAATTCCACAACTCAATATGCAATGAAGCAAATACTCCCAAAAGTTTCTGTTATCCCATGATCCTCCTATCCATGTATTACTAATGTTGTATCTTACTGCTGGCTCCTGGCTGTCTGAAAGCGTTGCAGGCGTACGTGTGCTCCTGATTCTTTACATTAGTTTATATCATTCCAAATTATAAATCCGAGACAAATTTAAAGGTCCCTCCTCCATCTCCCATACCACAACCAGTAGCATCTCTAAACAAAATGTGCATGGTGCTGGACTAATAGATATATACACACAATATTTAGCATTTTGCAACTTATATTACATAATACATACACCGTAAATAATATTACATTTTTTATGTAATTAGCGTTACCAAAGTACCTATCAGAACTTTAATTTCAAAGGAGTTATGTATGATCATACATCAAGGTTGTTACTTGGTGGGTATGGCACGCGAATCTTTGACTGTTTGAAAGTACAGCTAACTAGTCCTAATCATCTATTTGTAACTCTCAATCAGGCAATAATGATCAATCTAACCCTTATCATCACGGGCATTAATTAGATGATCGTGTCAGGTTTTTTTTTTTTTTTTTTTTTTTTTTTTTTTTTACACCAGCTTAATAGACGAAATTAAAATTACCCAATGAAGCCTTACTAGCTTCAATGGTACCAATCATCATGTTAGTTGTGGTTGCAGCAACGATAAGCAACGTGTTGGAAATTTGTTTGTTTGATGAAGTAAATATAAGTTTCAGGACTAATCAGGGTTGATCAGCTCCGATCAGATCGAGTGTATAAACTATAACATTAAATTAGGGTTAATGAGGAATAACAAATTAAGTTTAAATTAGTGCAGGTGAAAAAAGAAAAAAAAAAACGCACCTGTATAGATTACTACGTTTGGCTAGCTTAATACGGAGTACACAATTTCAATTGCGGTCATTATCTGGAGTCTTAATCAAATTAGCCCAAAGATAAGTCATTGTCCAACTTAGCGATGTACATTAATGCAATATGTCAACTGTAGGGTTGGAACATGGGAATAAAAATTGGAAGAGAGTAAGGTGGTTTATTTAAAATACCACAACGTTATTCAAACACCCATACTATACCACCAAATTAAGTTTGGTTTAGTGGGAAAGATTGTACATTTTAACCTTGAGGTTGGGGGTTTAATTCCCAGTAGAGGCACTTTGAGGGTGGGGATCCCTCACCATTTCTCCCTCAAAATAACTCAAAATAATTGCGCAAATACGTGCTTTGAAGGGAATTTGCAAACTATTAACTCAAAATAATTGCGCAAATACGTGTTTATTAATGGTATTTAATGGAAAATTTGTACAACTAAAATTTGCCAACATAACTTACACTCCTAATACACGTATGTACAATTGTACAAATTTGGAAAGACAATATTTCATTAAAAAAAAAATTACAAAGAAAAATGATCCCTTGAATTTAGAGGGATAAAATTAAAGTAAGAATAAAAGAATTTTCAAACATTGAAGTTAGGCTAATAATTAAGGAACTAAGGAGTAATGAGGCGTTTGGTAAGTCCACAACCCATAATGTTGTTAGGCAATTTACCAACTCTTTCAATTCCTTCCTCAAAAACAATGCCCATACCCATGGCAAAATGGGCATCTATATGACAATGAAACAACCATACACCCGGGTTATCGGCCCGAAAACGTATGGCGGTCCACCCGTATGGATGAAGGGGAACCGTATTCTTCATTATCGGGTTTACCAAGTTGTACTTTTTCGGGTCATTGAAGGGGTCAAACTTGCCTTTACCGTACCCTAACACCCAAAAATCATGCCCATGCAAATGCCACGGGTGAGTTTCACTGTTATTAGGGTTGATCATGTTTGCATTTTGTAACACAATGTCAATAGTCGTGTTAAACTTGTTACGGTAGATACCGTTACTAGAGGTCGCATTGACATTGGATTGGTTAACGTGGATGTCATAGTTTAGCCAATCGTAGCCGGTTGGAGGCGGTGTTTGGTCAAACACGTGGTGGAGTTTGTTCCTCAACCTGTTCTCCTTGAGAGCCACCAAGTACGGGGTGGTGGGCAAGGTGAAGGATACATTATTGATGGCCCATTTTGTGAACCCGTTAACCTTATTCTGAGTGTTAAGGAGAATGATCACTTTATCTGAGGTGGCGGGTGGGGGTTGAATAAACCCCTCCCGTGCCTTAATTGCTAGACTCTGGGCTAACCTTGGTTCAGAGTCGTTCCACATGGGGCCTAGGGTTGGGGTAGTTGGTGGATCTTGTTCGGGTCGATTTGGGTAGTAGTTAAAGATGGCTTTACCCGTGGGAGTTCCGGGCTTTCGGCTCACAACATTAGTTGTAGCCCAATAGTTTCTTGATGGATCTTGGTTGGCCTTTACTAGAACTGAGTAGGTTTCTCCTGAGTAGATGAATAAGTTTTTAACTACAAATGGCTCAACAAAATGTCCATCTGCCTCGACTACCGTCATGTTATGCCCCTGGTAACATATACAAGTGTGCATATCATCAGTATTATAATCAATAATACAAACAAAATAGATAAATAAGTTACTAAGTAAAAAAAAAGTCAATTACACATGAAGTATGAATTATTACCTCAATCTCAAAGTTTAGTGCAGACAAAGAAGTTAAGCTAGCAATGCGAAGGCGATAAGTTTTCCCAGGAACCACAGTAAAGGCAAACGGGGTGCATTCGGGACGTGTAGCGTTACAGACATCTGGATCCGAAGCAATGCTGACGGCTGAGCAATTGAAATTGCCTCTTCCTTGTATAAGGAGCGACTATATCATATTAAACAAACATGTAACGAATTGAATTAGTCATTTGAATTTTATAGCTAAAGGCCTAAAGTAACATGATTATAGACGTTATTTTTTATAATATAAAAGTATATTCTCATTTAAAGACGGTTAATTAAGTAAGAAAATAAAATTCTAATTAACATGTTTGACTAATACCTGAGGTTCACCAACCCAAACAAATGGATTGGAATTTAAACCTACGGTATGATCAAGAGCACTCTTGTGGTACCAATCTGTTAGCAAGATGCTACGATCAAAGTCATAAGTGAACGGCTCGGATTGTCCTTTAGGAACCGAAACGATGATCATACCGTTCAATCCTTCTTCTCTCTGCATCCCGTAATGGGCATGGTATAAGTATGTGCCCGCCTGTTCAATTTTGTACACAAACACGTATATTAGATTAATAAAATGACAAATAATATTTACTAATCTTAAACTCGGGAATTTTGTACACAAACACGTAAATTTGATTAAATGAAGTCTAATGTTTTAGTAAAAAAAAAAAAAAAAAAATTACCCTATCAACAACAAATTGGTATACAAAAGTATCTCCGGGAATAATTGGACATTGAGTAACGCCTTCGGTACCATCAGCCCATGGTGTTCCAATCTATAAAGCACGTACATACACCAATTAATAAAAATGAGCATATGAAATAAAAAAAATACACATATACTAAGGTAAAATAAAATTAAAGATAAAAGTACAAAGCTAATAAATGAACAAATTATTAAGTAAACTAACCTGTCTAATACCATGCCAATGAATGGCAGTATTTTCAGTAACCAAGTTATTGGTAACTTCAACAACAATAGTGTCACCTTCTTCAGCAGTGATGGTAGGTCCAGGGAACATGCCATTTATAGTAATCACTAATTTCTTGTAACAATCTGGTGACTTGAGCTCATACTTTACATCCCATTTGTAATATCTTGTTTTGGCTTCTACGGTACATGTACTCAATATTATCATAAATAGCACATAATATAGAGGACACTTTAAACCCATCCTATATCCATCGGTCGCCATCGTCGACTAACTAGATTTTTTTTTTGTTAGTCACGGTAATCGTCGCGGTCGTGGTGGCCGGGAGGGCAGCTAGCTAGCACAAGGAGTAAAGGGAAAAGCTAGCAAAGGGTGCGTGGTTTGGTTTTAAAAGAAAGGAGTGCATATATTTTTGATAAGCTTGAGTTTGCGTAGTTTATATATATAGTTTGTAATAAAATATCAATACACTTGTAGCTAGCTGTCCTACGTAGTAGTTAATACATATTGATATTTCTGGGGTACTTCATAATGTCTGCCATTCTTGATAGTCAAATATCTTGACTTTAACTTTGCACTTTTTTATTAATAACAGATTATTACGATTACGTAGTATTATTATATTCTTAAACCGTGTTTCTATTTGTTTATGGTATCTCCTAGATGGACGGTAAAGTAATAGCTAATACTCCGTTTATTAGTTTGCAGCAAAAGGCAATTAGTGTATGTGTGACTGTGTGCCCATACTAACATTGTATGTATGTCTGTATACGTATGTATATGTTTGACTAACGGATGGGGACTAAAAAAGTTGGTTTTCAAATATATATATACAATTATACATCTATATTCCCTCCGTCCTACTATAGTCATGGATCTGATCGTCCGAATGTGATCCATATATCCTGGGCTTATTTAAAGCTTCAATCCAAGACTAAACCTACCAACTTCATGTTATGTTGAAAGTTTTTAAAAAGGGGGTTCATGTATTATTTAAGTCCATGTACCAAACCACTATAGCGTATTTATATAGTTGTATTTAATTTATTCTTGCACGCTTTGTGGGAACTAATTGTATCGTATTGTGTTTTCTTAAACTATATAATATTCGTATAGTCCTACTCACACAAAAACATATCTTGTCTTGTCATGTATATATATGTTATACTTTTTTCGTGTTGGATTAGATCGTGCCACAGACCGGTCTACTCAATAATAATGTTATCTCTACGTCTTACTAAGCTAGGTCTCTTCCGTTTTCTATTTTGGCTGTTCCATCGAATTTGCCCCATAGTCTTGAGGAGGAAAGAGAGAGAGAGACTAGAAGATAGGGAAAGAAGTGATACAGAACCTCACCTACTTTGTTTGAACCAACTCTTAAAAACTGAAAACGCAGTTGGGGAAATCTGTGTACCAGTGTACGAGTTTTCAGATTCAACCACTAAAGTAAGATCTTTTTGAATCGAATTTTATTCTACTCGGTCAATTAATCACATGCGTGTATTATTTCTTTTAAAGAAGGTTCAATAATTGACATGTTCGTTCCGAAGAATAATTCACAAACTTTTATCATCTTTCTCATTATAATAGTATAATCTATTAATATTGGAGATAAAATAAGTTACAGAGTACTGCTTTCTATTTTTATATTGTCATGCAACTCACACTCTCAGACAGTCTCAGACTCTCAGTCACTCATTGTAGTAGTTGACACTAAAGTACAAGACAAGACGATCTAATTTACGCGTTATTCAACAATTGATCTCGCATATAGGGAGTATAATTATAAAATAATACTCCCTTTCTATTTTAATCAATGTTACACTTATCAAATCCGGTCATGTTTTACAAGTGTTATACCATCTTCGATTTTATTAGTTTAACTTTAGAATATTTTATATCTCGCAAATAATACTTCAAATTTGCAATTAATAAAAATCAAAGGTAGTACTATGTATTTCTTTTATGGCAAAAACTATTACCTCCATTTTGAATTATTTCATCAATCTTTTGTAGCATCATTCTATCTCCCTAGAATCCTATGTGTTCACGGATGTTTCTACTATGGTCATCCTTATTATGACCATCACTATACTTAAATGTGATTGGTTGATTTTAGATTTATTTTTTTAGCTTGGTCAAACCTTATTTAAGGGTAATTAAGGTATTTTGCTTTTTTAATTCATTTTCTTATTTTTCTCAAATTTCAATTATTGATTTTCTGAAATTCTTATTTTCATTTCGAAATTATTTTATCTAAATCTAATTTTAATAAAATCTAAAATTAAGATTAAACAAAAAAAAAATTGAAAATTTGTTCTTCGTCATTCATCGTGTTCATCAATGTTCATCGATGTTCATCGATGTTCTTCCCAGTTTTTGAAATTTTTCATCAAATAATGAAATCAACCACGATTCTAACATCCATTAGACCTTAAATTTCAATCTCGCATCAATGGAGACCGAAAAATTAGGCAAAATTATATCCAGCCATTGCGCATTTCTATGATACACATAATCGGTTTCTTTCATCTGTGGGTGGGTTTTAAACTTTGAATAATAGATTTTAATTGTACAAATAGCTATTTGTATGTATAAGCAATCAAAATTTTTAAGTTTTTCGGTAATATATGTTCGTCTTGAAATTCTGAGAAGGAACCGTAACACATTGTTTTCAAAACCTTGTTTGATCCAAAAAATCGAAGATCGAATTATAAAACTTGTTTGTGATTAGGGTATTGACCTATATTTAAATATGACATAACCTTAAATAAAATTTATTAATCAAGAAATGGTAATGTCCATAAATAATATTGGACATTTCCAATTATTATAATAGAATTTACTTCGATGTCAATTCATATTACGATGAACATGGACAATGATTCGAATTAATCTTATAATTATTTAAAACACAAAAATTATGAAATCAATATCTTTTAACTTTAGAAATTACATTGAAATATTGGAAATCACATATTCTAATTAGGATCTCTCAAAAAAAATTAGGATCTTTTCCTAATTTACTATCTTTTAAATTTTGAATAGAGTAAATATTGGAAATCAGTTATTCTAAGTAGGATATTTTCCTAATTTATTATCTGTACAAGTTAAATGATTGTTATCTTTTAAATTTAAAAAAAATCTTTACAAACATCAGCGATAGGGTTTTGCGCTTCACATCCTTATCATCCTCGCATACACTTTTCAATTGAATTTGTTTCACAGTTTGCACAATTACTTTTGGAATTCAAATCATGGTTAGAAAAGCAAAACCCGATGTAAGTATACTCGAAATTGATTTGGATTTTTGCGATTTATTTTTACCAATCTTTAAAATTAAATTCAATTGTATTTTTATTAATGTAATTGGTTCAACTATGAACAACTTTTTAATTTTTTTTTAAAAATTATTTATGAACATTAATTTCGTCTATATAGGGTTTATGATATAAACAAATTTAATTTCTTTGAGAATGGTTTAATTATTTTAAAATCACTCATGATCTCTGGTATTGATCTATCCTTGTAGAAAATGGAGAAACAAATAACAGATATTCATTGCAAACTGTCAAACATAGAGTTTACATTGGCTAAACTAGTTGCCGATGTTGCTGCTAGTATATCTCAGAGTTCAACCAAGGTTCCAAAATCAACTGAGTGTAGGGGTGACGGAGAAGGAGACACTGTTGGTAAAACAACACATGGAAATCGTTCGTATTCTCCTTTCCTAAGCCCTGATGGCGAGATGGTAATTGGCTTTCGTGTCTCAACAACTAAGCGGAAGCTAGATGTTAATGACACTGGCGACGAAGGCGAAGAAGTAGAGGAAACACACTTTGCTGGCTTCGATGTTGACTCATTCGACATTAGAAATATCCGTTTTACTGAGCCTCAATTTCCACCGGGTCTGGAAACACTCCAAGACCTTAAAGAGGATGAAGAAAAAGAGAAGGACAAAAAAACAAAAGATAAAGTTAGAAGCCCTGATATCAAAGTGAATACTCCAAAATCAAAAGCAATAACAACCATTGATAAAGGTGAACCACAAACAAATTCGGAGAAGAGGCCGCTTAGGAGGCCAAGCCAAAGGCAATTGAGTCAGATTGATGACAACAATGTCAATAAGAAAAAGGTAAATATGTAATCACTAAAGTAAACATAGGTCATTACATTGTATTATTTTAACGACTGACCTATCGACTATTCATCCCCATTTACAGACACAGGAATCATCATTAACAAAGCCAAAAAAGGGGAATAAAAGCAATTCAAAGGCCCAAGTTGCACAAGTAATTTCATCAATATTTATGAGCAATTTTTTTTTTGTGTACCGACTACAAACCTAATGCATATAGTAACTATAATCGTAATTTAAATGGTATTCTGTAATATTATTAATTGTAATTACATATTCGACTTTTATTAATGCCATAGAGCCAATTATCAAAATCAAAAAGGCGAAAGGAATGCACTTCTAATGCAATAACTGAAGAGGTGATATGTAGTTATATTTATTTTATTATTAGGCAAAGACATATAAATATATAGCGCATTGCCTATAAATATATTTCTATATGTCTTTCTTAAACTTTTATGCTTAAACCGCAGGGACCAAGCAATACGATTGAAGTACATACATCACCTAGTGATGAGGTTGTGTTTCGTTTTAATCAAGACCATTCAACACAATTTTTATTTCTTGAATATGTATCACAACTGGACTCTTTGGAGAAACAAATATGTGTGAATGTTCAAAAAGATGTGAACAGTGAGGAATTTTATTGTGCCAAAAATAAATCAATTATCAGGTTGACTGTGGGTGAATCTTGGTGTTTGTATCCGGATAATATGATTATTAATCAGGTATACTATTATTACCAATTTCACAGTTTCTAGGACATTGTGGAACATGACATGATACTTTTATTTTAACTATTTTAATTGCAGCTTATGAATGTCTATTTGTATGATATACAAATGGGGTTACATGACCAAACTAAGCTGATATTGCCACCAGCATTCCAGGTATTTACATTGGGTTTTACATATTATGGGAATTAAAGTTTTATTTGCTAAACTTTATGGATGTATTGCGTGTAGACATTAGTACTGAAGTCAGATAAAAGGTGCTCGCATTACATGACTCCATCTATTCTCAGTTACTGTTCCAAAGTGTTTGATTCATTTATACCGTCTGGGGATCTCAACAAGATTGAACAGGTTTGAGATATTTAATACATACAAGTTTTGTCTAATATAAATTTATAACGTCTTTGATGATAAGTGAATCACAAAATGTTGGTTTTCATCGGATATTCATACCCGTTATTGAAATAGAAGAAAACCATTAGTTCCTATTGGTGTTTAATGTCAAAATAAAAAAGGTGTGGGTAGTTGATTCGTTGCTAGTCACAGACAGCCGATACAATCTTGCTACGGATATGGTAGTTACTGGACTCTGTGGTAATATTTTTTTTGGTACTGATTGTTTGATTAACATGATTTATAAAATTGTGACTAGATTACGTGTGCCTGCAATGCAATGCAAAGAAATCCCTTGGGTCAATTTTTTAAAGATGTTAAAAGTATAACAATTGAAGTTTTATCTTTTTTAACACAGTCAAACAGGTATATCTCCTTTTACTATAAATTTTTCATAGTTATAATTTAAATAACCATAATATAAGTAATCTTTGTTATGCAGTCATGATGGTGGAATGTTTGTTTTGAAATACATCGAGTGTGGTGATATCAACGGCATGAAGGGCATTAATTACAGCGTACGGATCAAATTTTATTATTTGTGAATATCATTTGTTATTACTGCACAGTACAATTAATAAGTACCTTTTCATTTGTTTCATTGACCAGACAACTGACATGCGTGTTGAACGATTAAAGTACCTTCCAAGACTTCTTCTTAGCAAGAACAATGAAGAAAGTAACATCGAGAGGTTGATTGGTGCTAAATCAAGCTGAGTTTCATTCCAATGTATCTTTTTATCTTGGAATTGTTATACAAGTATTTACCTATAATGGACAACATAAATAAATAAAAGTTAAATTTCATTAGTGTTTACAAGTTTTGTTTTTTAAAATTTGTTTATTTGTCTTTATGCAAATTCAAGTTGGGTGAACTACTTCCATCTTTCCTTTATTAATAGGTTTTGTCATATGATAACTATACACATTACCCAAATACCCAAATGACATCCACTGTAACGTGTGGAAAATTTAATAGAGAGGCGCTTGTGTACACTATTTTGACCTTTCCTTTAATAATGGGTTATATCATGTCATATTTATACAGATTACCCAAATACCCAAATGGCATCAAACTTCTCCATGTAAAGGTACTTTCATGCATAGTATAGACATATCACATATGTAATGACCAAACTGTATTATTGCCAAAACACAAACATTTTTCAATTTCAACTTTGAAATAATTGTAAGCATTTATTTATTTTTTTATTGATTTATTTTTATTTTAGTTTATTTTATTTCATTTTATTTTTATCAATGTTCACTGAACTTATAAAATAGTTCCATAGCGTTTGAGTAAACAATTTTAGATCTCAATAGAAACTCTTAGTTAAAATATAGGTTTTTACTTGAATGATAATGCAAAAGGAAAAAAACTAAATAGCCTAATGTAAGTATTAAGAGTAATTAGTATTCTAAATCATTCACATACATATGTAATGGCCAACTTTTAATCTGGCCAAAACATTAATTCACAAATTTTTTTTAACTTCACACCAAAACGTTAACTACCATCAAATAAAAGTTTAAAACAAATATATATAACACCATCTAATTTAAATCTAATACAAATACTATATGATATTAAAATTACAAACCAAGTACTAGTACTTTGTTCATGTCACCATACGAAATATTAAACTTGTCCAAAATATAACCGAAATGACAAATCAGATATACTAAATAGGTAATGTTCAAAAGTAGAATTTGTTAATGCCATCAGATATCAGTGGCGTGGTCCTTGCCTTCTGTGGGTGAGGAAACACCTTCAGGTGGATGCTCAGTTACGTTGCCCGCATTTGTAGTAGGGTCTTCAGGCAAAACCTCTGTTTTAGTGGTTATCTTGTCATCTGCAATCGAACCACTTTCCAAATCAACAGCCGGGACTTCAAGACTTTGTTTTTCATCCGCGCCATCAGCAGGATTATCAGGAGTTTCTTCTTCAACTGAAGCATCTTCGAAAGTTGCACCAGATGCTTCTTTGATAGTGGCTCCAGCAGCAACATCGTGCACATCCTCCTTTTGAACTTCAAGGCGCTCAATAACCAATTTGACATTTTCATCCACGACCTCCATGTCCTCACTATCACTGTCTTCACTTACCACGTCACTGCCCTTTCCTTTCGTTTTTTGCTTCTTCTTGCTTTGGCTTTTTTTAGTTGAAACTTCTGTTTCAACTTCCTTGTCCTTTGCCTTCTTTTTTTCCTTTGACACAACTTTAACTTCCTTCTCTTTCAATCCCTTCTCTTTTTTATTTCGGTCTTTTTCCTTTTCACCTTCTTCAAAAATAATCTTCTTCTTCACCGTCCCTTTCTTTTGGTTCTCATCTTCTTCTTCTTCATTTTCCTCACTGTCTGCATAATCACCAGCACCAGTGTCATCCTCATCATCATAATCACTGTCCTCATCCTCTTCTTCTTCTGATTTTGCTTTCCCCTTTTTCCTCTTTGGTTTATCAACATCGTCTTCGGCAGATCCTGTAGCATAGTCTGCCAAAAAATTTGATTTCAGCCTCCACATCTGATTTACCGCCGCACCCTACCTGTCAATCTTGTTGTTTATGCGATCAAAGGCTATCTCAACCATCTCAATATGTGCTGGTGGCGCCTTTCCTACAAGTTGCGCTTTCTCCTTGTCAATTACAGCCATCATCTGTAAAAACAACAACTATCCGTTCATACAAGTGAGAGAAAATATGACTAAAAAACCACAAACATATTTGCACTTACCTTGCTTGTTTTGTAGCCATCTTTTAAATTACAGATCATGTCATGCAAACTCTTCAATTTCACATCATTCCAGTCCTTAATCCTTGGCTGATCATACTTCCAAATGTTGTATAGTCCATCCTTAGGGGAATACTCACAAAATATTCCCTGCATATAGAGTTTTTTTCTTAACATCATTATATGCAAGCCATAGTATTCTGCCATAAACAGGTAATTACATATATACAAATATATCAAATTAAAACACACATAAACAATACACTCAGCATAACAAATATTACATATTAGTAATCCCCAACAACAATTTTAGTTAATACTTTATACGATTGAGGGCAGACACAAATTGACTTTTATCATTTGGTAATGATAAACATACACATGTGTCATTACCTACATAAATTAAAAGTATACAAGAAGGGCCATAACAAGACAAGTACTTGGCCAAGAGATATTCTGCCATAAACAGGTAATTACCTATGTACACATATGTCAAAACACACATAAACAGGACACTCATCATATTAAATAGTAGATATAAGTAATCACCAATATTTGGTTTTGTTATTACATAAAGTAACATAATACAGAAAACAGAACAAATATTGTTCAATGGTAATTACTTTCTTATTAATTACTTGTAATTGCCTAGATAATTAAAACATATGTCAATACCTACATAAATTAAAAGTATACAAGAAGGGCCATAACAAGACAAGTACTTGGCCAAGAGATATTCTGCCATAAACAGGTAATTACCTATGTACACATATGTCAAAACACACATAAACAGAACACTCATCATATTAAATAGTAGATATAAGTAATCACCAATATTTGGTTTTGTTAATACATAAAGTAACATAATACAGAAAACAGAACAAATATTGTTCAATGGTAATTACTTTCTTAATTACTTGTAATTGCCTAGATAATTAAAACAATTTAAAAAAAGCTTACCATAAGAAGCAGAGTACATCCTCCCAAATGTTTAGGATCTTCTTCGGACTTGAATTCTCTAATGGCTTCAACTGAACTATCCAATACAAATTTTGCAAAATTCCAATGTCTTACACAATCATCTTCAATGACAAGATGTAGTCATGCCTTTTCAGGCTTTTCAAGTATGTTTGGACAGATTAGGGCAGTCATAACAAATATTGTAAACATGCGTACAAAAAGAGGATTATCATGTGATGTCCTCTTTAGTTCAGCCACCATTCCTTGAACTTTAAGTGTCGTAAACCTCCACAGTTTTTTATCTAACACATCATCATTATCTAACTCTGAACTGTCAATCTCAAATCCATGGTCACTAAACCCCAAAATGTATTCAACATCCCTAGTTGTAATCTCAATTTTGTCCCCATACACCCCTAGTGTTCTAGTGGCCGGATCAAAATGATCAATGACCCACTTGCACATTGTTTTCCTAGTGGTTTTAGTGTTGTAATGTAACAAAAAACCAAATCCCATTTCCTCTAGCTTATCCTTTTTCTCTCTTGGAAAACCCTTAATTAGTGCAACAAATTATTCAAGTTTACATAAAGGGTTCCAAGATCCCTACACAAATTAAATAAATTGCAAATATTTGTAATTAATCAATCATTTGAAGTGCATGTGTAATATCAATATGAGTAACAAGTACAAAAATTCAATTTACCGCGGTGGTGGTTGAACTTCTAGAAGGAAATGGTTGCAGTTTCTGTTTTTTTTTCTGAAGGTTCAGTAGTAGACCCTGTTTTCCTTTTACGTGTAGTCATGCTTCACTATAAATATATATAAAATAAATATTAACATTTCAATTTTGACAATCTTAAGCGAAGAAATAGTCATCCACAAACATTAGAACATAACCCACAAACATCAAAACATTCTCTAAATAGTCATGCAACTTCAATTCTCATGTCATTGCTCCTTTTTTATTTTTGCGTTATAACATCAAAACATTAACCACATTCCTAATTGAAAATTAAAGTTTTCACCTTACAAAATTCTACAATTGAACCACTATCAAGTTATAATAAGTGAAATTTGCAACATCGACGATACAAACTCAATTGAACCACAAATAAGTGAAATTTGAAACACAATTGAACCATTATTAAGTGAAATATGCAACATCAACGATTCAAAATTGAAATTAAAGACAAAGTACACTTACAATGTAGGTTCTAGATTGTTTAACTTCCAAAAATTTGATAGCGCCGCCTCCGTCACCTTCTTTTTGCACCGTTTTGAGATTGATTTGGTCTAGTTAAATGTAGACTAGAAGATGAAGAGAAGAATGAAGTTAGAGAGAGAAATCTAGAAGAGTAGAGAGAGAGTGTGTGAATAGTTAATTTAATTTTTTGAATGCCGTGAAATTAAAAGTAACCGGCATTATGATTCAAAAAAAAAAAATAACCGGCATTAAAATGGTAAAAATAAGCGGTTGAGATTTTTTGCTTATATGCATTATTATTTTATTTTTTATTTTTTAAAAAGGATAGTTACCAAAACACAACTCCTTAAAACACGTAAACCAATTCCGTACAATTCGGTAGTTTTTCTAAAATAAAAGAAACAATTTTATTTTTTAAGGGAAATTAAAAACCCAAATATATTCTCAATATAAATCTTCATAGTTTGTTTTAAGGATAACTTTAACTTGATTAATGACAAAATGATAATTATAGATTTAAAGTAGGCTGTGTACAGTTTATAACTTTATATGTATTTTTTTAAAAAATGCAATACCAAAACACTTGATTGATGTAACTATAATTCGATATACATCAAAGTTTCAATGAGTATTTGAAGAGTTAATAGCAGAATACATATTCAAAACATGAAAAGAATATTAGAAAGAGAAAACAAGGATGTCTTTCAGTTATTTAATTAATTTATAAATTTAGGTAAAAGCCAAACTGGTAATAGGTAAAATCCAAATTCACCTTCGATCAAATTTTAAAAAAAAATGCAATACCAAATTGTCACTATAATTCGATATACATCAAAGATTCAATGAGTATTTGAAGAGTTAATAACAGAATAAATATTCAAAACATGAAAAGAATATTACAAAGAGAAAACAAGGATGTCTTTCAGTTATTTAATTAATTTATAAATTTAGGTAAAAACCAAACTGGTAATAGGTAAAATCCAAATTTACCTTCGATCTAATTTTAAAAAAATGCAATACCAAAACACTTAATTGCTGTCACTATAATTCGATATACATCAAAGATTCAATGAGTATTTGAAGAGTTAATAACAGAATAAATATTCAAAACATGAAAAGAATATTAGAAAGAGAAAACAAGGATGTCTCTCAGTTATTTAATTATTTTATAATTTTAGGTAATCACCAAACTGATAATAGGTAAAATCAAAATTCACCTGTAATTAAAAAAAAATGCAATTCATGTGCAAAATTGTAAGCACTTATTACAGTCTAAGAATGCATATTCAAATTAAAACTAAAAATCAGTGTTTGGATCCCAATCAAATATGGTTGGCAATTTCTCGAATTACTGATTTCATAAGAATCTGTAGCATTTGCAGCATCACCAACATTGTATGTCCTTGGCATGAATTTGCGCAATAGATCAACAAAACCACCACGTTTTATGACTTGTGGCGCAACTCCTTGAGATTCGGCTTGGCAATGCGTACCCTGATTAGTAATATCATGAACAGACTTGCCAATATCATGAACCCATGTGTCGACATTTTCATCCCAGTGGTCTTAACCTCCTTTTTGAGTTTACCCTTGCCTTTTCTTTTCTTTTGTTCTCTGATAATATCCTTCTCATTAGGATTTATTTTCTCCTTCTCTATTTCCAGGATCATTTTTGCTTATTTGTCTCTGAGCCAAATAGATCGATCATACGATGTAGACACCATTCTACTAAGTTGTGTACTTAGACCAATGAGGAAAGCAAAACGCCCATTTGCCGATGCCTGATCATTCCTCTTTTGAAGATCTTGCTGCTTCAATGAATTTGATATATTGCTCTTTGCTTTTATTGTCCACCTACCAAGAATGCAACTTTCTGGTAGTTCAACCATTCCTCTATATTTCATGACCGCAAACATATGACGACAAGGCAAACCAATTGCATTGTATTTCATACAACAACAAACTAGTTGTTTTAGCTTGTCATTGTAGCACACAATGTAATTACAATCTTTCAACACACAATCGTTTAACCAGTAGGTTGTTGACGGCCCGTCAACATGCCCTTTTTCTTCTTTCACCTTTGTCACAATGTGCCTTGATTCAAACTCAAGTTCTTTACAAAACAGATTGTACACATTCCTTGTGTAGGTTCGAGCTGCTTGTGTTTTTATTTCAGTCAATACACCAGTTATAACGGGAAATGTGTGTGTGGAGATGTAATCATCTTTGTCTTCTTCAAATCGGATATGTTCAAGTACTTGGTCATACAGCTCCACAAAACGATACAACATTATTTCTTTTGTTATAATCGTTTTAAGTGTGCTATTCATAGACTCACATCTTTGAGTGCTTCTCATACCTGCACATAACATAAGTAATGAGTGATATAATTATCACTGGACTCATATTATTCTACAAAAAAATATTACCTAATTATATATTAAGGTACAATAAAGTGTAATGATGTATATGTGTGTATAATATTACATATATTGTAACTGGTAAACACCTATTTATATGTTTAGCATTGCACATACATTTGCCACATGTTTCAACATATTATATATAACACAATTTGAAAAAAAGGACTAGTTTTAGAAATAATTGGTAACCATCTATATAATAATGTGTCATTACACTATGAATAAAAAGGTAGGCAAATGTATATAGATAACCCCCAAAACAGTACAGGTAATGATCATTGTTATTATTGCTCATTGCGTATAGAAAGTAATTTTCTTACCTGCATAAAATTGTCCAACCATAAAAGCCTCAGCCCATTTATGTTTATCATTGTACAAATCTTTAGCCCACTTTTTATCTTTTACTTCATCATATGCCTTCATTAAGTCTTCCCATGCTTGTTCAAACTCAGACGGTGTCCGAGCCCCGTCAACACATTTCATGATTCCACTGCAAAAGCGTCTGTTTGTATGGCCCTTGATGTTGCGCATAAGATGCCATAGACATAGTCTATGGTGAGAATGTGGGAAAACTTCTTCAATGGCAAGTTTCATAGACTTGTCCCCATCTATGACAACAGTGAAAGGAGCAACGTTGCCTCCAGCCTCAAGTAATTGTCGAAGCACCCATATGTAAGTGTCTGTTTTTTCATTTGTGACCAAAGCGACACCTAACGGCACTGTCTTCCTGTGGTGGTTTACTCCTACAATCACCACAAAAGGTTTGTTGTAGGCGTTTACCTTATAAGTCGTGTCGAATGCAATTACTGATCCAAAAGCCTTGTAATTCCCTTGACATATCCCATCACACCAAAACATTTTTTCTATACCATCGTACTTATCACGTGTGTACCTTAGAAAAAAAGAAGGGTCAGAGGATGTTTTTCCAAGTAAGTACGCTAACACAGTTTCTGTGTCTCCATCCTTTATCTCCTGTTTTTTGAACTTCTCACATGTATTGTACAAGTCTTTTGTTAAGAACCCGACTTCACGTATCCCCCCTGCAGTTTGTGCTAAATTTCTCATAGTGATGGATGGTTTCACTCCAGACTGAATTAAGGACTTAATTCGAATCTCATCTGCTTCGGTGACTTTTCTGTGGCTCCTGTAATATATTCAACAAAATTAATATTATTTAACGAATGTATAAACTTAAATATTTAATTAGTTATGATGTATGTGACATAAAGTGAAAACCAACCTTTCAAAATAGACTTGGTTCATGGGAACTAAATCATGGTCATTGTGCTCAGCCACAAATTCTTTCACGTACCATGAATCATACCGGTGATCCCACTTGAAACTTATGAATGCTTTGCAACCACATCGTGTTATCGGCCTCTCTTTACGCTTTCTATCAAGTCTTCCCAAGTGTTTTGTTACACGAAACCCTTCTCTGTTACACCAAATCTTTTGTGAAGTCGGATGACCATCAAATTTGCTCGTTGTTGCATGTTTTAGACGGATTCCAAAACCTTTTACCTTGGCGTACATGTTATAAAATTTAATGCAGGTTTGATGGGTTTTGAAAGACAGTTGTTGCATATCTTGGAAAGTGAAGTCTTCTATCTTCTTGCCAATTTTTTCCCATATGTCAGCAAACGAATCAAGAATTTCATCATCGTCGGTGTCTGATACATTAACAATCTCATCTTCATCGTCACTAACCTGTATTAATTATGGGTTAAATGTCGTATTTAGAATTTTTTAAGTTTGTTTAAAATAATTTTTTTTACACTGTATGTGAAATGATATATATTACCTCTGGATTTTGCATAGCATCCTCTATTGGATCCTAATTTTCAAATTGTCGATAAAGCCATTAAATTTGTCACACACCGTTTATCGTTAATAAAATATGAATTATTTTAAATAAAACAAACCACAATAAAACAAGTTTATGCCACCTACCTCAACTTCACGATCATCAGCTTGGTTGGTATCATTAGCTTGCATATGTGATTCTTCTGTTCTACCAACATCCATATGTGAGTCTTCTTCTCTACCAACATCCATATGTGAGTCTTCTTCTCTAATAGATACCCGTGTTGGCTTAGAATTTCAAAGTTTGAAAAAGGTTGTATACGTATTTGAAAAAAATAAACCAAATTTTCAATATAAAAAAATGAAAACCATGAAAAAAGGATAATAACTAAACATCCTTTTTTTTGTTAACAAATAAGTAAAAATCTTTTCAAGTAACCTTTTATTTTACTACATAATTACAAATTTTTTCAATTAATCTTTTATTTTACTAATGTTCACAAATGTGGATGTGATGTTTATTTTATTCCATTTTATATTATTTGTATAACTTAAGTGAATATATCGTTTTTTTTGTGTCCTTTAATTTTATTATGATGATAAACTCACGCTAGGTGAATAGGTATTGACAAATTTTATATTTGGCTAATACATTTGTGCGTGCTAATACATTTGTGCGTGGAAGGGCATTTAAATCACCTTAATATTTGTTTATATAATTACATTATTAAACATAATGTCTAATGTAACAAATTGCTGTCCATGGAAAGACCACTAAAATTTGATTCGATTCTGTTTCATGAAGGATTAAACTCAATTAAACATGAATGTTGAAATAATTTATTTATTTATATTTCTTTTTTTTATAAATCGTTTTGGAAATAATTGGTTATATATCAAATAAACTGAACTAATCCCTATTACGTGCCTATAATTATGGTGCAAATATATTCATTAGTATTTTGCATACATTAGTGGTTATCCTTTCCTTTTTTTTAAATCATGTGAAGATTACGTGCCTATAATTACGGTGCAAATATATTCATTATTATTTTGCATACATTAGAGGTTATCCTTTCCTTTTTTTTTTTTAAATCGTGTGAAGATATGTCAATATTTGATTTATTGATTTTCGAGTATTATTTTTTTCTACCCAAAAATAATTTGAGCGAAAATAACTTTTATTTCCAAAAGTTGTGAAAATACGTATTATGCATAAATATATCAACACCACTAAAATAAGGAAAATACGTATTATTGAATATAATGATTACATCAACCTAAAAAAAAAATTAAAAAAAAATAAATTAAAAAAAACAGATGGTTTTATTCCATATTAACATGCAATTTCATCAAACTAAGTAATTAAAAACATCTAATCATCCAACGTTAGATCAATATAATCAATAAATACGGTTATCTTGGGAACTTTTTCAGTACGTTTGGTGAACCAATTTGGAGTCCATGTTTCTTCATTTAAAACAATATCATAAAGCGTCTTCGCAATCTCAAGAACACGCTTTCCATTCTCATTCAACGGCAACTTGTTGAACATGTATTGCTCTTTGTAGTAGGAGTTCAGCTCGAGCCGAAAGATATTTTTAAGAAACTCTCCAACTGTTACATCATCAATCAAAGACTTGGCTTTTGTTTCACCACAAACAATGATTAGTCTTTTCATAAATATGCGTAATTCGATTAAATCTTTTGCATGACTTACATCATCACCCAACATTCCGGGAAGAGGCCCATCATTCGGGTTGTCATCGTAGGGCAATCCGTTATCCCAACGATACACCGTAACTTCATCGGCAAAAATCAATTCAATTGTGGGTAATTGCCCACATGCATGCAATATGTCACTTACCTTTTTTTCACCAATACAATAAAGTAAATGAGATATAAATAATCTAATTTCAAAAATATCAAACTGATGGTCAAAGACAGCTTCTGGATTAGGAGGCATTTCTGAAGAAAATGAAAGTAAGAAGAGAATTTAGGGTATTCACCAAAATGATTGCGTGGAAGTAATTGTGATGCTTTACAATTGGTGATTTAGATACGTATATAAACCATTAAATTGGCGCCAAAATGATATATTTTCCCACCATATAGTGGCGCCAAAAACTACATACAGATTACCCTAAAGATATTATGCAGTTCAATATTTACTTTTTTTTGGGGTAAGTTGGAATAAATCCTACCGAATAACTGAAATAACCTAATGCTTAGTAAAGTCAATCTATTTTTGTGGAGTCAATCAAATCATAAAATACCTTTACAAAAAATTACAAATCATATTTCCTACTGTAATATAAATTCATAAGACTAAAAAATACGTATACGGTCATGTAACAAAAAAAAAAATTGATCCATATAACCCACGAAACACTTGAAAAAAATTATGAAGACATGTCAAGTAATGTAGTTGGACATTACATATTTTTGTGAAAAAATAGTAACTGATCCGTCTATTATTTTTTGCATCTGAACTGGAAGTTATTATAGTATCAATTAAATATTATTATTATTATTATTATTATTATTATTGGTTTTGTCAAAAAAATCAATAAAATAGTAATTTTGAAATGAACGTTAGTTATTAGTGTATGCTTTTTAAATTTAGGTGAATCACACCAAATAAAATAGTTTTAATATTATGTATTAAATATGTAATGACATAAAACTGAACATGATAAAGCACATTTTAAATTTCAGAGTAAAACTTTCCTGAGATTTGAGGTTTCAGGAAGGTTTTACTCTGAAATTTAGAATACGCTTATTTACGCTGTATATGTTTCATTTAAGCATTTCATCTTTAACAAATTAGTATTAATAATAGCCTTATACACAATTATAGTACATAGTCTTTTTTTCAAGAAAAAATTAATATACAAGCGTTAATATGTAAGGAAAAGAAAATAATACATATGGTAACTTTCATTATTTTACTTTGGTTGATTTTAAAATTTATAGCAAGATTTCATAATTAGGTATAGTATAATTAAAGCAACTAGATAAATATGATTGCTTTATTGTAGGTGTTGATTGCTTAACTTTAGGAGCAATTTCATATATTTTATTTAAGGGAAAGACAAATTAAAATTATTTGTTACCATACAATTTTTTATTGGTATGATAATTTTATTTAAATTTTGGAAATTTTAAACACTATGAAATGCCAATTCATATCATATTTTATTTAAACAGTTACAGTACAAATTTTCATAATTTAATCTTAATCCTTGTTTATAAATAGATCATCTAAATTAAAATTAAAATTGCGTAGTTGATATATTAAAATTAAATTTACATCAAATAATTGGTCTGTATGTTTTTTAATAATAATCTGCCAAAATATTTATTTGAATTAATTTATGCATCTTTAACATTCCAATGTTCCATCATCAGTCAAACAACTGCAAGTTCCCTCGTCAAAAAACAACTGCTAAAACTGTAATTTAATTCTTATCTAAAAAACGGTTACATTATTAGGATAATTCTAAAAAACGGTTATAATTTTTTTTTTAATATAAATCTAAATCACTTCATTCTTCTGGTTAATATTTTATAACAAAAAAAAAAACGTTGGTTAAGGCAGAATGGAGATCAAAGCGATTTATTCAGACAACGCAGAAGAGGAACAAGACAGTGTATGTGTTATATCTTATATTATTTAATTAGTATGTATTTCATTTTACTATTATAACACAAAGATAAATATCGTATATATTCATTACTTGCTTTTATTGTGCTTTATGCATTTCCTAAAGAATTTAACATATATTGACGTCATTATATGCTATGTTATTGCATTTAATTTTCAAATGCCTTGCACAGGATTTTCGTACTGTATGCAAAAGGCCATTGGACGGTGATGGATGCACTACATCATCTAGCAAAAAACAAAAAAGAAATGATGTTTCAAACTATGATGAATGGCAGTTAAAAAGATAAAAGATAATCGATGAGCAAAACGGACCATCAGACAATAGGGTTTGCAACTGTTTACAGAATATTGCGGAAGATAAAATGAGGGACCCTAAGTGGTCTGTACCACCGTTGCCAAAAGCATTATACTTTCAATTGTGCACATTTCATGATGTGATTCCTGTTGATCCTAAAAGTCCTTGTGTAGGCGGAGTCAAGACGGTGATGGAGTTAATTTGGTAAAAAATGAGCGAAAAAGGGTTGCACAAGCAATGCTTGTCTGTCGTGAGTGGGGTAGGGCTATACCGTTCTTTGTGAATGATTCTAGAGTTCGTCGGAGGTGGACTTGGTTTAATGACAACCCTGAAGAACACAGAATTAAGAGGCCAAAGCCGGATTACTTTAAATACATGGCTCTGCGCCGTCTACGTAAAAATAAATAATCTATTATGTAATTATTAAGTATTTATAGTATTTGGTTTCAAAAAAAAAAAGTTTTACTACTGTTTATGTTGCAAACAAAAATTATTAGTTGTACTTGTGCTACATAATTTATATGTAATGATTAATTTAATGTTTGGTTATTACTTATATTGATATATAAATTGTTTATTTTTATTGCACCTGTACTGTTATTACTTTTTTAAATTAAAATAAATATTAGATTTTTATTTTATTGTTATTGGCACCAATTTATATAATTTATCTGTACATGTATTAATTATGGTTACTTCTCCTAAATAAGGGGTTATAATTATGGTTACTTCTCCTAAATAAGGGGTTATAATTATGGTTAAACTTAATCCAATAATATCATGTTTACATGTATAGGGTAATAGTTTTGAAATATAATGAACATGGGTGAAGATTTTATTTTTTGACTTTTGATATTTATCTTTGGTAACTGCATAATTTATCTAACTGTTTTTAAAAACTTAATAAAATAATGTGAAAATTCTTTATTTAGATCGTGTGAACATGTTGCAATGCTTTGTTTAACGAATTACGTATATTATCCTTTTTTCAATCAAATTATTTTTTAATTTATTTTACTCAATAAAAATAGATAAGGTAAATTTGATTAATATAAGATAATATATATCATCGTAAAAGTATATTAAAACCGCATCAAATTCGGAAATTAGAAACATAGTAAATTGTGGAATTGATTCTGTTGATAAATATATATAAAAGATATAATTCGTTAACAGAAATTAGTAGGGTGTATAAAGTGATTGACCGATTATTTTACCTATATGTATGCAATTACCTTTATATATTAAATAAATGTAATTATAATTTTTTTAACCTTATATGTAATGACCAATTACTGAGAGGGTTTTACCTATAAAATATCCTTAATAGTTTCTTTCTTCGGTGATCTGTCATATGTTTTAAATGCTTCTTGGGTGATCTGCCATATATTTATAATTTCATACTATTATCTTTTTACATATTTAGTTTACCAAATATTTTTTCATTTTATATATTTTGGAATGTATGATTTATTCCATTATTAAGAAGTATAATATTGAACCAAAAACGTTACATATTTTTTAATTTAAAAAGTAAAATTAAAATTAAGTTACACAATTTGGCGCCATTTTTTGGGGGGAAATTACTGGCATTTTGGCGCCACATTTATGCTATATATACATAGCTATTTTACCAATTCAAAGCACTTCAGTTATTCATTGCAATATCTTTCTCTTTTAAAACTGCCACGATTTATTTTTCTATCTATCATTTCATTTTATTCAGAAATGGCACCTAATCCGGATGCTGTCTTTGATCATTTGTTTGACATTATTCATTTTAGTTTATTTATGTCGCATTTGCTTTACACTATTGGGGAAAAAAAGGTTATTGACATCTTGCTTTCTTGTGGGCAATTACCTACGGTTAAAATGATCTTTGATGATGAAGTTACGGTGTATCGTATGGATAATGGGTTGCCCTACGATGACAACATGGATGGTGGGCCTCCTCCCGGAATACTTGGTGATGATGTCTCTCAAGCAAGAGATTTCATCCAATTTAGGATATTTATGAAAAGACTAATAATCGGCTGTGGTATAACACAAGCAGAAACTTTGATAGTAGGTCAACCAGAGTTTCTTAAACAATTTTTCCGTCTTGAGCTTAACTCTTACTACAGAGAGAATTATATGTTCGAAATGATGCCATTGAATGAAAATGGAAAGCGTGTTCTTGAGGTTGCGGAAATGCCAGATGATATAATTATTAGTGAAGAAACATGGACGCCAACATCATTCACCAAGCAACCCGAAAAAGTGCCAAAAATTACTAAATTTTTGGATTTTGTTGATCTTACATTGGAGGATTAGAATATATGTATGCAATTAGTTAACTTTCAAAATTTTATGATTTTCCTGTATTTAGAATTTATTAAATTTAATGTAGTATTAGAAGAGAATAATAAAATGTTTTCTTGAGTTATTGGGGATGACCTATATCAGTATATGTTATTACTTTTTCAAATTCATCATACAGTTCAAAAATAAATGTAATTTGAGTGTCTAAAATATTAGCTAAAAAATAAAAATAAAAATTAACAAAGGCAATAACGAATTTTAGTAAAATAAGTTTTCGTAAAGATTTATACATTAATGATATTTATTGATTTTATTGTAAATAAGGTATTCCAGGCCACTGTATCATTTAATTTTTAGCGATATGTGATATTTTGATTTTTATGTATTTATCTAAACCTTACATTATTAGGATATATAATTTGAACTCAGCTACATAATTATCGTTGTTTGTTTCCATTATTTTAGCCCATAAATAAGCACTTCCTTTTGAGTTAGTCAATTCTTGACTTAAATAATAGGGGATAATATATTACTAGTTTACACGTATCATTTAAGATATGTAAAGTGTATCAAAACGGTAGTGTGTATAGATTGGTTGACTAAAATAACCACACAAAAAAACCTCCGTATATATTTACCAATTTTAAGGTTCATCTGCATTGTTTTTTTTTTTTGGAAGATTCCCATATTGTTTAGGATATTTTTTCCTAACTGATGACATTGGTTTCTGAAAAAATTAAAAAAAATTTATCTTTCTGTAACAACAAAATAGGTATTAACCTATATACTTATCTAGATTTACCAACAAAATTGATTAAAATAATGAAAAATTTAAACACAATCATACCAACTTAAGAATATATAACTAATATAGACATGAACCTATGTCACTTGTTAAATAACACCAACTTGCCCAAAATACAATAAAAATGACCTTATAGAAATTAAATATTCAATAATATATTTGATATCACATGTATGTAATTTAATCTTTTTGACACACTAAGTCCTTTTTGAATATAACGATTTTTCAAAAAGACACACATACTTGAAAAAGGTTTGATCTCTTAAGCAAGTGATATTAATGTTAATTGTAGAGTGAATTATAAAACTTAGCTAAAGGTGTCAATATATTAAGTGATAATTGTACTATGAACTATAAAATAATCAGTCTCGATTAATCTATAAAATAATCATTAATAACCAAAAAAATTAAAATAAAGGGGCTTCTTTAGTTTGAATGGACTCTCATAAGACGAGTTTATGATCCAAATAGATGTTGGTGATTACAAATGTATGAAAAATTTATTAAATGAAAATTTATTTGGTTTGCCACTAGTTATTTTGTTAACAACATCTTGTTACATAATCTTGAAACACATATTGGATATTGCTCAACTACTTATTTTAAATACTAATATTTTAAAATTTTAATAAATGAATGATAAATAAATGTCATCATTATAACATATCAAATCAACCTCTACACTCCATCTCTCCCATCCACTTATTCACCTTGGTAAATGAAACCCCTTTTTGAAATCAAATTATTTTAACAAAATTTACATTAACTATTCAACAAAAAAAAAAAAAAAAATTCCATAAACCGTCAAAATTGTTTTTTTGAGAAAAAAAAAATAATAAAGAAAACTATTGAAAAAACCGTCAATATAAAAAACCCCAATCAAAACCGCCTTTCCCTTTCACAACTCTCCCCCATTTTTTTTAAAAAAACCTCTCAAAAATTGGATCATTCTCTCTTGAAAAAAACCTCCATCGACTTCAAACTCGAAAACAAGGTATGTACTTTATAATTAATAGGTTTTCTTTTCAATTTTTTGGTTTAATTATTATAAACTTACGAATGTAATGTTGTGCTAATTGCCTTTTTATTTTTTCAAATTGTTCCGATTTTTCTTCATTTTTTGGAATGTTTTCTCATGATTGTGCTTTTTCCACAAGTTTTAGTCCTAATTGTAAATCAGTCCTAAATTCCACAAGTTTTTCAACATTTGATAGTTTATCGATTATAAAGTGACATTTTGATGAACAACTTTATTGTTTAACTTAAATGAGTTTCTCGATTAAGAACAATGTATGTTATTTTTGAGTTTGGTTTGTTGGTGACCCTATGTTTTGCAAATTGACCAAATGATATAATGTTCCTTTATCTAATGAATTTACTTAATATAATGTGAATTTTGCTTTTACTTAATCTAAATTATTACAAACAAGTGTTGGTTTCTATGCAAATTGACTGTATTGTATACATAGTTCTGTTTTGTTTCTATTCTTTTATGGTTTTTTCCTTTTTTTTTAATTTTTTTTTCTTTGATTTGGATTGACCCTTTTAAAAACATTAACTAAAACCTTTTTTATTGGCAATCATCTGTCACTTTTTTTGTCGGCACATGTTTGCCTTAAATAGTGGATGCTTATTGCTTCTCTTTTAGGTTATGACCATTTAATAGTTTGGTCTTTACCTGTGTTCATCTGAATGCCTTGTTCTGTTTTCTTAAGTAATGAATCTTTGTTATTTTAATCTATGCCTGTTGTCCTTTGGAAGTAAATGTCTTGTTCTGTTTTAGGTAATGACCATTTTTCCTTTTAAACTACCTGGTATCCTTTGACAGTAAAGGCCTTGTCATGTTTTCCTTTGGTAATGATAATTTATTATTTTGGTGTGCGTCTTTTTGCCTTTGAAAGAATATGCAATGCTTTGTATTTTATATTTAATGACCATCTGTGTTTTAAGTCTATACTTGTTTTCCTGCAGCCACGCACCAGAAGCTAATGAACGGTTCCGGTCCAACCTGTACCGAGAGTTGTTCTACAAGAACTTCAGTAATCGGTCAATTTGCGAGGGGCGGCATGTAGACTTTGAATCCATCGGCAAAGCCCATGCTGGTTTTATACATCAGTGGTTTAAAATCCAAGGATGGGAGAAGTTGCTAACAGAAAAACATCCCGTATACCCTGACCTTGTTCGCCAATTCTACACTCACTTTGATCATGCTAACATAAAGAAGGGAGTAATATACACTTGGGTCAAGGGAAAAGAGATAAAGTTGGATGAAACTGTATTGGCCAGAATCTTGAAAATCCCGCGATCTGGGGTGCACGCCGAACTGCCTGGTAAGAGATGGAGTACTATTGAGGCATTTGATCAACAGAAATGTCTAGATCTTGTGCTAATGGAAGAGGACGCTGGGAGACAAAAGAAACCAGAAATTAATGATCTGCCCCTGCCAACTCGTCTGCTGCATTTGATTATTTTCTATACTTTCAATTGCCGCAATGGTAGACTTTCTTCCTTAACCTATCTTGACATGTTGGTCATGTATTTTATACTTGCTGGTGTGAAGATGAACATGCCAAGGATGATGATTGACTACATGGTTGCAACTTAAAAGGGAACAAAGAGAGGTTTATTCCTTCCTTATGGAATGTGGTTAACTAAAGTTTTTGAGCATTTTGGTGTGGATTTTTCTGATGAAGTAGTGCAACCTGGACCAAAAACGCCATTCAACGAAAAGACAGTTGGTAATGCATTGGGTTACAGGTATGATGTCAACGCAAAACAGTGAGTAAATAAAGAGGTTAAGCGTGCAAGAGTTCGACAGCGAATTGATGAAGAAAATGAGGATGATATCGGTGAGGAACGTGGGCATGGAAACCTTAAAGCTGTCATGTTTGAGAGCATTGTTGTACAAGAAATGCTTAAGCGCCTTAGGCCGGACATCTTTACTGATGACGTTATGGTTGAGGTCCGAGAGACAGCAAAGTCTAGGATGGACAATGAAGATGTTGTTTCAGGTAATTTTAAATACTTTCTTTACCTTATTTAACTCATAACTGTCTCCATTTGTAATATTTGTGATCTATTTATAATCTGTGATCACTTGTGTTGTTTTTGGTTATTACTTATTGTAGTTTTTTATCAGATCAGTAAAGGTAACAGGTGTTCTATTTGTTATCTGCTTTATAATTGGTATTCACCTATGATGTTTTTGGTTATTACCTATGATGTTCTTGTTATCTTTTTTTCTATTGGTATTCAGTTATTATATTTTTGGTTATTACCTATTATATTTTTATTAATTCTGTAAAACTAACAGGTGTTTTATTATTTATCTATTTTATAATTGGTATTCAACTGTTATGCTTTTGGTTATTACTTATTATAGTTTTTTATTAACTCTGTTAAACTAACTACTGTTTATTTTTTATATTTTTTATAATTGGTATTCATCAATTATATTTAGTTGGTATTACCTAATTTTTTTTTAATTTATTATTATTTGAGAAAAACTTAATGGTAATATATATGTTATCTGTTTTATATATTGTATTCAACTATCATGTTTTTGGTTATTACCTATTCCTGTTTTGTATAATTTCTTCATAAAAACTAACTGGTGTTATATTTGTTATCTATTGTGAATATTAAGATGGTAGTGATGATGATTTGGATGCAAACTCTACGGACAAAAACAGTGGTGGTGGCGAAGATCCATCTGATGATGATGATGATGATGATGATGATGATGATGATGATGATGATGATTCTGGAAAAGAAGACTTTAATGACGATGACGATTAGGGATCCTGCTTCTTGTGTTAAAGACTTTGATTAATGTACGCTTTCACGAAAGTGGTTATAATGAACTTTTGTTGTACTTTGTATTCTAGATAGATTTCTAGTTTTAATATTTGGCCCTTTGCGGCAAAACTTTTATAGACCATTTAAAGCTTTTTACTACTGCGTAATATATATATTCAATTGTTAAGTCGATTACTATATTTAATGTATTAATTTCTTTAACATAAAATAATCATATAAAAACAATGACACAAACAAATAATAATTATAACAACTTTATTAATAAGTGATTTATTCAATTATGTTTAGCATCAACTAAAAAATTCAAAAATAATTGAACATAAAAAACCCAACCCATGACATAAGTAACACTGGCAAAATCATTGTTGTGTAAGCAATATGTTTGTTCTTCTCCATAGTTAATTGACATAATTGGCCTTTCAAGTCACCAATTTGCTCCTCAAATTGTGATTTTTTAACCTTCAATTTGTCTAGCTTCGTAGTTAGAGATTGAACTTCTTTCTCGATTTCATCCAACCTCTTTGACATCATCTCACACTCGATGCATCCACCGACATCATCATACAACCATTTGAAAAAACCACAGTCAGCCTCCTGCAATTTGCAAGTATTTTAAAAACCCTAATTGGTTTTCCAAAAATAAATAATAACATATAAATAAACTAATTGGTAATTGGAACCCTAATAAAAATTAATGCCGTTAACTTATATTTATTGAAATTAGAGCTATTAAAAAGTGAGTATCGCCATTTTTTAATTTTGATATGATAAATATATGAAAGCAAGCTATGTTCCTGTGGTCACAAATTAAGCACAAGGATTTAAAAAATTTACCGGATATTTACCACAACCACGAAATTTTCTACCCCTGTTGTGGTTACACTTGTTCACAGTTCGTATCTTAGAGGGAACACCACATCCACATTTCACCATGAATCCCCCAAAACTAGAAGATGAACCTCCGGAATTTAGTGAATCCCCCATTTTATTTTTTGTAATTTTTAAGATAGAGAAGGGTGAGAGTTGGACAAGGATATAAATTGAACTTTAGTAACTGACAAGCGAAAAATAAGGGCGGTAATTTAAAAAATTTTAAATTTAGTTTGAAAAATGCAATGCAGTATTAAATGAACATAAACCGATTAATTGACTAAGCTTTTACAAATACTTATATCCGATTTTACCATACTCATACTTATGTCATTACCTATATCAAAGGTACTTGTGCAAACTGTGAAACAAATTCGGTTGAAAAGAGTATGCGAGGATGATAAAGATGTGAAGCAAAGAACCCTAACGCTGTTGTTTGTAAAGATTTTTTAAAATTTAAAAGATAAAAGTCATTTAACTTTTAAAGGTAATAAATTAGGAAAATATCCTATTTAGAATAACTGATTTCCAATATATAATCTATTCAAAATTTAAAAAGATAGAAATTTAGGAAAAGATCATAATTAGAATAAGTGATTTCCAATATTAAAATGCAATTTCTATACTTGAAATATATCGATTCCATAATTTTTGTTTATTGATTAGTTCGAATCATTGTCCAGGTTCATCGTATTATAAATTGCCATCGAAGTAAATTCTATTATAATTATCGGCAATGTCCAATGTTACGTTTGGTCATTATCTTTTTATAATTAATAAAATTCAGTTAAGGTTATGTCATATTTGTATTTGGGTCAATACCTTTATCACAAACAGCGATTATAATTCGATCTTCGATTTTTTGGATAAAAAAAAGTTGTGAAAAAAAAATGTGATACGGTTTCTTCTCAGATTTTCATGACGAACATATATTACCGAAAAACTTAAAATTTTTTATTTCTTATACCTTAAATCGCTATTTTCGAATCCGATGCTTGATTTTGTACAATTAAAATCTATGATTCAAAGAGTAAGAATCTACACACAGGATGATAGAAACCGATTATGTGTACCATAAAATTGCGCGATGGCTGTATAAATCAAGACTATTTTTCGATCTCAATTGATGCGCGATTGAAATTAAGGTACATGGAACATTAAATCGTGGTTGATTTCATTAATTGATGAAATATTTGGATGAACTAGGAAGAACATTGATGAACACGATGAATGACGAAGAACAAATTTTCAATTTTTTTTTTTTTGTTTTAATCTTAATTTTAGATTTTATTAAAATTAGATTTAGATAAAATAATTTCGAAATTAAATTAAGAATTTCAGAAATTCATTAATTGAAATTTGAGAAAATAAGAAAATGAATTAAATAAGCAAAATACCTTAATTACCCTTAAATAAGGTTTGACCAAGCTAAAAAAAATAAATCTAAAATCAACCAATCACATTTAAGTATAGTGATGGTCATTTTGAGAGTGACCATACTAGAATTTTTAATGTGTTCACCCTGTAGTCACTTGATAGTTCTCTTATCATGACTCAAGACTTGCAAATGCCAAAGATGTATTCTTATAACATTTATTAAAGTCAATTAAATTGTCTAAAATTATATAACGGTCAAACTATAACATTTATTAAAACACGGATGAAATATACTTTTTTTTTTTTTTTTTTTTTTTTTTTTTTTTTTTTTTTTTTTTTTTTTATAGTTTTATATGAAGTACAACGTGATAGGTACAAGTAGCTAGATGTTATCTTGTTAGTCGTTTTTACTGAAATACTGTTTTTTGTCTCCAAAATCTTTCTTAATGGGTTTATGGCTTGTGGGGCATATTCTGATCTTATCTTCTTCTATTTCAATTATATATTTCAATTATATTTATGCCGTTTATGGATACTCAATCCCAAATGTGAAGTCACTAGAAATTTCACACGTTAAGTCAACTATTATATATACAAAGTATATAAGTGTATGTGTATCACAGGGGGTTTAAGCCACTTTTTTTTTTTTTTTTTTTTTTTTTTTTTTTTTTTTTTTTTGCTGATAAAAATGAAAGCGTAAATAGTTGAGAATTATAGGCATACATTTCTTATTAAATTAGCTAAGACGATGAAGTGGCAACTAAGGTAACAAAATTTTCGTTTTTCGTGATTAGAATATAGGTAGAATGAAATTAGATCATAGATTAGGTATATATAGTTTGAGCCATACACCGGTAATACTTCACTAAACTTGTGTCAAGGATCTCCTGGGACCGAGAAAAAAGCTTTAACCACTTGAACTATCCCTGATCACTCTCGTGTCATATTAATCTTTGATGCATACTAGTTGAATAATTTTGATAATGTTACTTTTGTAGATATAACATCAAACAGTTAATATAATTTAGTTAAGTTCGTAATACAGTCAAAGTCTCTACATTTATCGATCGAATATGCTTCATTATATTATGCAAAAAATTGATTGTAGCATGTTCAAATCAACATTAATTTACAATATCTTTTAAAGTCTACTCAATTCTTCTTGCTTGGTCTTTAATTTATTGATTTCATGCAATTCTTCAACTATCATCACATATTATTAAACAAAATAAAAAAGGATAGATTGCAAAACACCTTGATCTACAGAATTAAATGCAAACACATGAAAGCCCATACGGGCCATAACGGGCCATCAGATTAAGATATAAATATGTCTCCTTCAATCATACTAGCTCGCCAGTAAGTATATACAAGAAATATTCTTATTATAAAGTACATTGTTACGTAATTTGTGTATTAACTACGGAGTTGTTGGATTCATTCGTTGCTTCATTTCGTTGCTACTTGGCTACTTGCAATAAAAATATATAGTTGCTTGAAACATGCATAAATCTATTTGTTCTTTAGTCAAACAAATAATCAATGAGATCATACTATAAGATTATTGTATGTGTATTGAGTATGGGATAACAACC
The DNA here is from genome assembly GCF_948465745.1 of Chenopodium album. Classification (NCBI taxonomy): domain Eukaryota; kingdom Viridiplantae; phylum Streptophyta; class Magnoliopsida; order Caryophyllales; family Amaranthaceae; genus Chenopodium; species Chenopodium album. The sequence goes on from NC_137834.1 coordinate 90,439,850, forward strand.
TCTAACTATAATAAATAAAAATTGATGCGACTATAATAGTTATTAAGCTATTGCATGAATTTGATTAATATGATCTTGATAATGATAATGATTAATATTGCTCCATTGATTTTTTTGGAAGAATTTGAACAAGTAAAGCCAACATTTTGGAATAATAAAAGAAAGTCTTTTATAAAGAATGACTTGTATAATTTGGTGGATAACTACAACGAACAATGACCAATATTGTATAACAAATGGCAATGATCTCTTTATTAATTAGTCATAAGACTTGAAACTATTTCATTAGGGATTATACGATCAATGCAACAATTTTGATGTGTTTGAATAAGAGGGTTAAGTTTAAAATAAAGAATGAAGAGAAGGGGCGGTATAAAAGATCAATGTGAAACGTGTATTAATTAAGTTTAGGATTTTTTTTTTTTTAAGTGTTTCAAATGAAAATAGTAGAAGACGAGATGCTTCCCATAAGATTATAGAAGATCACTTTGGTGGTTGGAACCATTTACTTTGCCACATAACTTAAAATTAGTTAGCTACTAATTGCAAACACACCTCTCGTCATTAACTCAAAGTCATCTTAGTTTTTTATGTGACAGACTAGTTAACCTATAAGCGATATATAATCTCAAACAATCATTTATCACAGAGACATCCCTCACCATTACCTGAGCTTTTGACACCAAATTCCAAAAACCTCCAAAAATTATCTAATTTTATGTAGTCTTTATTACAACCTCCAGGAAAACATTTTCAAATTGAACAAGGTTAGACATTGAGCTATTTGACTATTTCTCATGCTTCTCAAAGGATCCCATACTTATTTTGGTGGCTGAAACTAGGGCTGTTCAATTTCGGATATCCGATCCGAAAATTCGCATATCCGAAATTTTCGGATCGGAGAAATTGCGATCCGAATCCGATCCGAAATTTTCGGATATCCGAAGTTTCGGATCGGATATCCGGATTTTCGAATCGGATAGTTGGATATTCGGATCGGATAGTCGGGTTTTCAGATCGGGTAGTTAAAATTTTCGGACAAAATTCGATTCGTATCCGATCCGAAAATCCGAATTTTTTTTTCGGATATCCGATCCGAAATATCCGAAACCTTAAAAACCAGATTGTTGTCCTATCTCTCAAAGTTGAGTTCAATTAGTAAGTTCAAATAATATAATTGGGCCGACACAACAGCCCATTTCACTATTACCAAAAAAAAAAAAAAAAAAAAAAAAGAAAAACCAACACCCCCTGTTATTCAACTCAGATCCCACCATCAAAAACCTCCTCACAAAGTCACGATGGAAACCTCCGACTCACAAATCACCACCATTACCGCCGACGCTAAAACCTCCGATAATCTAATCACCGACGAAATCAACTCACTCCACGAACTCGCACTTCGAGGATCATGGAAAACAATCCTGGAAAAAGTATCAGCAGCAAGATCATTCTCTCAACTCCGATACCCTCACGAACACCTCGTCTACCTCGCCTTCAACGCCGTCGCACTTTCCAAACTCCGTCGCTACTCCGACGCATTGGACGACATTGAATCTTCCCTAGAAAATCTCGACAATTCTTCTTACCGTTACGAATCATACCCGAATGTTTACCCGAATCGAACCGGGTCGATGATTCCCTTTTCTCTTCGATGGCTTCAAGCTCTTCTCCCTTCTTTTCTGGGCCGTCGGCCCGATTCTCTGGACCGGTTGTATCTTCTTCTGCAATTTGTTCGAGCTCGCATTGATGAGGGTTGTAATGGGGAGGTTTGGAGGAGGAGAGAGAGTTTCGTTTTGTCGACGATTATTAGTCAACATTCGAATCAAAAGGAATTTGGGGTTTGTTTTTCTTTGGTTAAAGAGATGTTGAAGAAAGATATGGGTAATTTGTCGTTGATTTCGAAATTAGGGTATGTGCAGTTGCAATTTGGGGATCTGGAAGGTGCGAAATTGTCGTTTCAGAAGGTTGAGGGTTTGATGAAGGAGAAAGAAGAGAATTTGAGTGTTGAAGTTCAGAATTTGGTGGGGAGAAATAAGGCGTTGATTTATATGGTTGGGAAAGATTATGTTTCAGCAGTGAGGGAGTATGATGAATGTATTGAAAGAGATGGTTCCGATGTTGTTGCGATCAATAATAAGGCTTTGTGTTTGATGTATTTGAGGGATTTATCGGATTCGATTAAGGTTTTGGAGAATTCGCTTGAGAGAGTTCCTACTGTGGCGCTTAATGAAACTTTGATTGTTAATCTTTGTTCTATGTATGAATTGGCTTATGTTAATCACACTGATATTAAGAAGACTCTTAGTAATTGGATTGCTCGGCTCGCTCCTGATGATTTTGATCCTTCTTGTACCCGGATTTGAGGTAATGAATCATTCTCATTGCTTCTAATTTAGTTGAATTAAGCTACATTTGATATTGGGTTGCTCTGAATTGTGATGTCTGATCTGGATTTTTGATGTGGATTATGAGTGTTGTTGTGGTTGTAGTTTTGAGTTCAAGATGATATCTATGATTTCAATGTTGTTGTATGAGGTCAATGCAGGTGAAATAAGCTGGGTTTCTTTTAAATTTTAGCTGCTGATGCTGTGTTACTCTATAAGTTGTGTGTTTAAGATGATGATATCACATTGGCTCTTGAAACCGTGCTGTGTGTAGTTCATTTGTTTACTGCTTGAAGTTATTGTTCTGTGACTATGAAACTTCTTATGCAGTAAATTTTTCTATGACAAACATAATTAGAGGGATGATCAGGACCAAGTATTTACCGGTAATCTCCTTGTGTTATAATGTTAATGCCTAGTGCCGTTAACTTTAGAGCGAAAGTTTGTAGTCATAGTGTGTAAATTGGGATCTTTGAGGCAAGACAAAAGCGACTTTGACATGGTGGGATGAAAGTATGAAACTTTTGTAGTTATGTGCTCAGAGTCGTGGTATTATGTTTGGGGGGTGGCAATGTCAACTGCCGAATAGGTCGGACTGGCTTGCTGATTCACAATTTTCGGACAAGCTCTATATACTTGTAGATGTAGCACTTTGGTTGTTTGGCCTTTTTTTTTCTTACATGGATTAGGAGACTGCGTGGTGGCACACAAATTGACAAATACAAGGTAGTAGGTTTACTGCCACCATGGGTGTATGCCTCTGAGTTATGCACGCATTAACACCCAGATTAGTTTCTCTTTTTTAAATGTTTGGCTATGCTTGTCCTTCCTGGTGTGTCCTGCACCCTGAGAAGACTTTATAGTGTGGCTTTTGTTAACCCCGAAGTGGGTGAAGTCAAAGAGAACTGGTAGCATTGGTATATGGGTCAACTGAGAAAACCATTTGTTGAAGTTAACCCAAAGTGGATGTAGTCAAAGATGAACTGATAGCATTGGTGATTAATGGGTTATTAGGGAAAGTAATTTGGCGAATTTCTGCTTCATTATCAGGTTATTTGATACATATTTGAATTATACGGACGAATCAGAGTAGATAAGGCAGTAGAATGTTGCGTTGGTAGTAGTTAAGTGAACAATGAACTAAGGTAAATTGGGATCTTTCTTTCCCCTCTCTCCTATGGGTTTCTTTCTTCCACCTTAAAGAATAGGGGAAAAGACTATATAAGGAAATATCACTGAAGTACCCTATATAAGAACTTTCTCAGTTCCTCCTATGAAATGAATTAGCAACACTGATTTATCATTTGAGAACCCCTCTAAGCACCCCAAAAAAAAAAAAAAAAAAAAAAAAAAAAAAAAAATCAAACATTTTAGATATAGGCCCCTTATGTGATCGACTAATATGATAATATCCCATATATGGTTCCGAGCACCATTCTGTGACTCCGGGATGCGTCCCCTACAATCCCGTGAGTTTTCTACTCGGGTCTCTAAATCATTGAAGTTGGTGCGATTTTGTGTATTATTTCTTCCAAATTTGGCTTCTAGTGAACGTTGTTGGACCCGGCAAAGTTATGCATCGAGGTGCTTCTAGAGGCTCCGCTAACACCCTCAAAGAGGCCAACTGATGCCAGAACCATCTCATTCATGCTTTGGTCCATCTTTTGCCACCAAGTCTTAGGATGTCTACCCTTGTCCTGCCTTGACCTGGTTACTTTGTCTTGGCCTTGTGTTGCCTTGCCTTCTTCCTTGGCCTTGCCCTGCCTTAATTAACTTGTAATTATTGGTTTGGAATCTGGTGAACTCTCACAGCTTCTGCCTTTGAAGATTCTTCCTTGTTACAGGAAGGGAGTGGAGGGACTGGGAAAGGTGTTTTATGTTGGGTTCAATTGTTATCATGAAATCCTGTGGTTCAGTAGCCTTTGGTTTTACACATGACTACATGAGTATTGAAAATGAAAATTAGAAAACAGCCTTGCTCAGTTTGAACTGCTCAACTTTCATAACCACGCGTGACTAATAAAGCTTTTTAAGTTCACATGGCTTGATTTAATGGCGAAGAACTGACTAAGAATCTTCTGTATTTCATCTCTGGGGATGAATGTTATGTTGACAATATATGTTTTTCTGGGTTTAGTGGATCCATTATCATAGAACTTTTTGCTGTATGTTCAATCAAATAGAATACCAGTTATCTGTGTGTGCATCGTGAATTCGTTACATGATCTTGGATTGTTTGCAATTGTATATTTGTATCTTATATTCACTGTGGTCTTGTTAAATTCCAATGATTCAAAATACTGCCCCTCAGGGCCTTTAGTTTCACATACAATGATAACTAGTTCAGATGAAAGAGTCATATGTACATATATAGCGTTGCATTTTGTAGTTTTCTAAAACAAGGGTTTTTTTTTTTTTTTTTTTTGGGGGGGGGGGGGGGGGGGGGGTTGTTCTGGGGGTGCAAGGATTTAGATTTATTTTCAGTGAGTTATAATCAGCGTCTCATAGTTGTGCCTCCATCTTGGCCAGGTTTTGATCGATATGGAGTGACAGAATTGATGAAGATCTCTTTTGTAGCCAAGAGCTCAGATGTGTTTCGTACACGATGTCAATTTTCCCCCCTCTGGTGGTCTACTGGTAACAATTGCTCTTTTAACCTGGTAACAAGAGTGCCATGCTGGAATTATAGTTTTGCTTGTTTTGTGGACGTATAGCTGTAACAAGCATATAAAGGCTCAAGAAAGAAATAAGCTGTACAGGGTTGTGTAGTTTCATGTGCTGCATCTAAGTATCTGAATTCGAGCTCTGTAGTTCAATACTTCAATTGATGTAGGCCTGTAACCTGTGAGGGTGTTTTACGGATTAATTTACTCTCTTCTTTTTACTCTTTTTTTATTTTCTGGAAATTTGGGTTTTGTTCAACTATTTGTTATAGACTAACGCGGAGAACATCAGGCAGAGCTATTGGGCTTGTTGTATACCAGGTATATACTTTTGAGTTATAGTTTACAATGTAATTAAATTTATTTGTGCTCTTCAACTGAAAATTTGTACTCCCCTACCCCTAGTTCCCAACTTCCCATATTATATGACTATATGAGCACCATCTTCCCCCATCATTTCAGATTTTGTAATATTTTACAGTACTGATTTTATGGCTATCTTTTGATCTTTTCCACATTGACCCAATTTCGCTCACTATAATGTTTATTTACATATTTTTTAAAAAAAAATAAAATAAAATAATAAATAAACATAAAATTAGAAATGAAGAATTATGTAACTTCAACAAAGAAAAATCTTGTGAGTTTTTAATACAGCCCTTGCCCTTCGTTCCATTCAATTTGTGAGTTTCTAATACAGTCCTTGCCCTTCGTTCCATTCAAGTTTTAAGGAGTGACATCTTTTTTGAACTTCTTGTGCTACTAATTGTAAAGTACTCCTTACATGATTTGATGACAAAGTTCTAAGATAAAGATTCGGGTTATAATCATCGTTGTATATTACTACGTAGTAAATTTGGTGGTGTCACATTTCAAAAATAAAGGATGAATACAACAACGTTATAATCAAAAATTAAAAATGACGTCTCAAAAACGTGCAAATAAAGATGCCTTAATTGCAGTGGAATTCCTGTTGGTATATTCTCAATAGCCTGACGTATTAAAAATGTTGATATAAAGCTTCCAAATTAGATAAAGGTCTTCTTTGTCACATAGTATTTCCTCTTAAATATCCCTGTTTTTGGTATATCCAAATACTCAGCTTTCGTGCATCAGATCATTTGATTATATGTAAACTTGGCTTCCAATCTTCCGGCATACAAGTAGTAGCTTGCTTTCATACCATAACAAATGTTTTTATGTTTTGGACTTTCTTTTGCTTCTGTTTTCTTCCCTTTGGAAAAGTCTTCCTTGTTCATGTGTTTTACTTGCATAAAGATCTCACCTTCACCCAGAAGGACAAATATTCTCTCCTCTGCTGTCATACCCAAAAAGCCTTCCTAAAACAGCTAACTGCATCTTTCGTAACTCATCCCGGCCCCAAACAGCATTATAATATTATATTTGGTGCACTAGTTAGGTAGATTGTCTAACAGTTCTGCAACTATTAAAGGTGTAAAGTCTATCACGCCTTTATCTATCCCCTCTCCTTTCTTTAACAAAAGCTACCTCTAATGTAATTCATCAAGGACATCATCATAGGTTTATTGTCCGGTATTAGTTGCCTAACTTGTTGGACAAACAGACGTTTTCTAATAAACTGCTTTCTTCAATTCCCCTTATCTCAAGATGACTTGACTTATACTCCTTTGACAGTTAGCCTTGCCTAGGAAGAAATATTCTCTTCTTATGCCTATAAATATACAGAACATATAATGGATTATCAATCATTTTATACCATCATTCTATATATACATCCTTTGAAAGAATAAGCTTTAAAACCGCACCCAAACCAAAACTAGTACCAAAAAAACCAGAACCAACTTGTTCATACATATTAAAAGAGCAAACATCAGAGCATTTGAAAATTCAGAGATCATGGCAGCTTCATATAGAGATGAAGAGCGCGTACCAGAGATAGTTTTCTTCGATATAGAAACATCAGTCCCAAATAGAGCAGGACCAGGCCATGAAAGAAGATTCTGGATATTAGAATTTGGTGCAATGGTAATATGCCCTTCAAAGCTTGTGGAAATTGAGAGCTACTGCACCCTCATTAAGCCGGGAGATCTCTCAGTTGTCGCGCTAAAGTCTACACGAAGTGATGGCATCACAAGAGAGGCAGTGATAAAAGCACCAACCTTTGAGGAAGTTGCTGACAAAATATTTGAAGTCTTAGATGGAAGAATATGGGCTGGTCATAATATTCAAAGATTTGATTGCCTTCGGATTAAGGAAGCTTTTGCTGAGATTGGTCGTCCTGCTCCTCAACCAATTGGCATGATTGATTCTTTGGGTGTTCTTTCTGATAAATTTGGAAGAAGAGCTGGTGATATGAAGGTACTTTTATATTCAACAATCATGTCGATCTTTAAGAGCATTACATACATTAATATGATTCCAATACTTCTAATAATAATCGCGCATTATGATAAACTAGCTTGTTGATGGGTCTCTTCATTTTAATCGTTTCAGATGGCATCATTGGCCAATTACTTTGGACTTGGTCAGCAAAAGCACAGGTATGTCGTATGTGTATGTAAAACCTGTTTGTTTCAATCTATGATGCACGGAAACTCTCATGAAGATCATGTTTCATGTTCTGTTTATGTTAAGAAAATTTTACTGATATCTTGTTATAGTTTGTGTTCCACGTTTCCTGAAGATTGTTCCATTTTCATGCAACAAAGTTTTTTATATATGCAACTTTTATAAACTACAAACAACAAAGGCTAATTTATTCTATCTTCTATGTTACTGTTTCATGCATGTAGGAGCCTTGATGATGTTCGTATGAACTTAGAGGTCCTTAAGAATTGTGCAACAGTCCTCTTCTTGGTAAGCTAAAAAAAATCCGTATTAATTTCATCTAATACAATGCAGAATTGCTAGATGATTTCTGAGTAATTCGATCAGAGATCTTATTGTTGAAATGATACTACATTTTGCAGGAGTCAAGCCTACCAAATATGTTGAGTAATAACAAGCTGCAAAATGGCTCTTCCACAATTATAACACGAAGTAAAAACAACGTCGATAACAAGAGAATTGTATCAAGTTATAATAAAGAAGAATCAAGTAGCAGAAAATCTCCTCCTCCAGCTTCAGTTGGGTATATAAGAGCTGTACCATATCCAACGAGAGCGAGTTTAAGAAAGGTTTTTACCATTCTTTTGTTACACTGTGTTTCTAAAAACTCTGTTATTTTGCAAATTGAACTAATATATTATTTTGATAAAATACAGATGACTGAAAGAGTGAAGAGTCTGTGGTGCAAAGCTCCGAGCAGCCAATCTATCAACAACTTGATCAAGCATTCTCAATCAATTCTTCGATAGTTTAGCAACGCTTTGCTAAGAAAGATTGATCCTTGTATGTTCGTGGATTTTTATTACACGAAGCTATTCTTCAAATTTGAGGCTACTTTTGAAATTTCAAGGGATTCAGATCAAATTTTAAGATGAAGGCTGCACAATTTGGTGAAATGGATGTATGATTGATCACCTGATTTTAGAGGCAGCTGCAATTGAAGTGCATAATGAAATTTCCAACAGAATCATAGCAATTGTTCTAGAACTTTTTTTTTTATTTATTTTGTAAATAATGATTCTTTCAATTCAATTGTATATATAAATATACTCTCGTATTGATACATAAATTCTCTTAAATTATAAAGATCACAATAAAATGCATAATGTGTGTAGGCTTTTCAAGGCTGTATGATTAAAAGAATAGAAACCCATATGTTGATAAGACCTTAGGCCCACAATATGGCCCAATTGAACAGCATGAACTACAGCCTATGTAAGACTTTTGAGATCTACTTACACAATTTACACAAACAGTGTGTATTTCATTTAATCTTGTCACTTTAGACTAGATAAATAATTTTTAAATACTACTTATAGCAATGGTAACAACTTTATAAGATCAATTGATGCAATTCACTTACAAATTTGTGTTCAAGTAATATGCAAATCCAAAAGCCCAGCAAGCTTAGCCCACGTAAACAGTAGTATACTTTGAAGGTAAGTTTTGGTGCTTAAGTAATTAAGACACTTTTTTTTTTGGCAATTAAGACACATAATTAAATTAATGAGACACATGATTTAATTAATGAGACACATGAATTAGCAAATTAACAATAAAACAACATAGTATACGTGTGAATTGAATATGGTAAATTTTTATAAAATAATGTAACATAATCAATTTAATACATGGTATACACCCAAATCCCAATTACATCACTTCTATTGTCCCACCTACATTCCTATTTTCTATTCCTTTGATTTCTCTGACATAACTGTATAAATGACATAAATATAAGAAAAAACTTTAGCTAAAGCTATAGAAAAGTGTTGCCACCAAGGCCATGGTGCAACAAATGATGAGCAATTTGATCTCTAGCTTGGACCGCCGTAGACGACTTTGCAACATTCTCCGGCAACACCTCGTCGTCGAAAAGCTCGAACGAGTTCTCGGGATCATCCACAATCTCATCCTTCCTCATCTCACAAATATTATGAAGAACACAACAAGCACCTAGTACAATAGGCAACTCTTGTAACTTAACTTCAGTCCTTTTTTGCAAACAACCCCACCTCTTCTTTAGTCTATAAAATGAGTCTTTTGCCACTTTTTGAATTTCCCCAACTTTCTCGTTAAAAGCATGTTGTGCCCAAGTTAAGTTTTGGTGACTATATGGTACCAACACCCAATCCATTAACGGATAGCTTGAGTTCCCCACCATCCACATATCCTTCATCAAGCCGCGGCTCGCCCGCTTGAACAAGGCCGATTTCTCTAACACGTGTTCATCGGAGAATGACCCCGGCCACCCGATACAGACATCGGTGAATATCCCGCTAGGATCCACCATTCCTTGTAGTGTTACGGTGTAACTCGTCTTTTGGTTACGTTCGGTGTGACGCTTGTTAAAGTACACACCAACGTTGGCCTTTGGTGCTATGACCGGAATGTGGGTGGTGTAGATAGCACCACCCACATTCGGGATTCCGGTTTTCGACTTGAACTCCTCCTTGATGGCGTCCAATTTAGTGTCGTCAGGCCATTGGAGAAAACGCGCCATTAGCGTATTTCTAATGGCGGTACAAACTTCGAGTACGAGTTTGTGGCATGTGGATATTCCCAGGCCGAACCGCTTCGATACTTCTCGAAGCGGTTCGCCTGTTGCTAGTCTCCAGATACAGACCGCGACCCGGTGACGAACCGGGATCGCGGCTCGTAGCATTGTATCTTTTTTGTTAATAAGAGGGTCGAGTTCTTCACATAACATGTTGAACGTAGCCTTACTCATTCGAAAAGACTTCTTGAATTCCTCATCTGGGTAATCCGGGTGACTGCATTTATCCCACCAGTCCTTCGATCGATCCTTCACCCACATTCTTCGGTTCACCGCCGATGCTGGTGCTGGTGCCGAGGATTGACCCGCATTGCGAGAGCGTTTCAATCCTCGCTTCGGCTCAGCAGCAGTAGTAACTACTCCTGTTACTGCTGCTTCAGTCGACTGAATTTGATTTTGGTTTTGAATTTGATTTTCATTAGTAAGGGCAAAATGGTAATTTTCGGAAATCATTCCTATTCCGAACCCGGGTTGGGAATGGGAATGGTTTTGATCATCCTCGTCCCCGAACATAAGAACGGAGGCGAGGATATCCTTAATCGTACCCGTATCCGTATTCTTTAAGAAAAAATCGACACTCTCGCTTTCGGATCTCTGTTTTTTCAACGGAGAAGAATCAACGGGAGAATTAGCTGCAATTTGAGGATAAGGTGTTGGGTAAAACTGAGATAAATCGTCAAAAGGGAATGAAGAAATTTCCATGAGATATAAAATTGATGAGATTGATTATATAAATTAAAGTAAAGAAGAGTTGAATTTATTTAAAAGAAATGGAGAAAGATGGAAAAAAAGAGCACAAAGCAATGTGAGCGGAGAAAGATAGAGTTGAATTGAAGGATAGAGAAAATGAGGGGAATTTATATGCAACAAAAATGAAAGGGAAGCGTGTGAAGAAGTGTGAACGCGTTGAAGGAAGATTCCAGTGTCTCCGATTGCGACTCATGTATGACCATATTTTGATTCCTTTCTTTTTATTGTTTATTTTCATTTTTTACTTACTCGCTATTTATGTGGACCGGGCATTGGCGGCCTACACGTGTGCCAAAAACAAAAATTAAAAAAAAAAAAAAAAAAAAAAAAAAAAAAAAAAAAAAAAAAAAAAAAAAGAAGAGGTAAAACGCGTGAAGAAAGAAGGGAACAATCAACCAGCCGACCAAACACCCCTAAATCAATTTTCCCACTCTCACTCCTATTCTCCTCTTGCAAATTCCATCAATTTCTTCTCTTTCTAATTTACCCCTGTTACCAAATCAAACAATAATGTCTTCAATCAATTTAATCTTCTCAATTTTAAAATTTCAACCATTTTTTTTATCCAGAAAATGGGATTATTGTACGAAATGGTTGCCCGGGGAGCGGTGGTACTAGCGGAGTAAACGGCGGCTGCTTCATTGTGATTGATTGAATTTTGGAAGTTTTTGTTGAATTTATGTTTTAATTGATAGTATAATTAATGAATTAATCTGAAGTTAGGGTTTATTTTTGCTTTAGTGTATACTTTTAATGAATTTTAAAGGTGGGTTTAATATTGGGTATTCATGATTATGTTTAATTGAATTTAACTTTTGTTGATGCAATTTGGTTGTTCATCGTTGTGTTTCATTGTAGTATTGGTACTTTGGTAGTGTTGGTTATTTGTTACTTTGATTTGTTTCAGAATTAATTGCTATATGATTGTGATAATGTCTTGAATTGAATTGCTGAATTTCTATGAATGTGTTGAATTGCTGAATTTTTTATTAATTCTTGTAAAAAATTTGTTAATTTTAAGCTTAATCTTTTCAATTTTTTGCTGCTAAAATTTCCAGTAATTCTAAAATTATTATTCTTGTTATGGTAAAAAAGATAGATTTAGTCCATTGAATGCTAATGGACTTATCTTAAAACTAGTTTCCAGTTTCCTTGACTGTTTTTCCAATCAAAGTTTTCTGTTTTGGCTACCTCTCTGAAAACTGGCAAATCTGATACTGATTTGTTAGTGAGTTGGTGCTTGGCAAGGCAGTAGGCAAACTCAGCTTATGTATTATGTGGTTTCCTTATTTAACCGCTCTTGTTTGGCATATGATTGGTTTTTGAAGAAGGCATTATTAACCGTAGGGACTGTTTTCCGTGAGCCAATCTTGTGTAAGAACATTCCTACGATTGTTTCTGGTATGTTTATTTGCCTTTCAAATCGTTCTTACCGTCATGCTCTTTTAAATCATAACACTTTCACTCATGTCCTTTGGCTTCTTTTGTATTGGCAGACACGCTTTTGGTGATCAATATCGGGCCACCGGCCACTGATACACTCATCCCAGGTCCTGGAAATCTTAAATTGGTATTCGGTATGAATTTAGACACTGTCGTCTCTTTAATTGTGTCTGCATTTTATAGTCAATTCTCAATAGGAATGCAGCACAGGTAAATCACTGTCTACAGAATATAATATAATCCTTGATAAGTGGATTTTAATATCATGCAGTCCCAGAGGATGGAAACTGGAAAGGATGGTGATGTACACGACTTTAAAGGGCCTGGAGTCGCATTGGCAATGTATAACATTGATTCGGTATGTCTTATTGCTCTAGGCTTTATGTTGCACACAGAAACAATGCAGTTCTACAATTGCAGCTGCCTCTAAAATCAGGTGATCAATCATACATCCATTTCACCAAATTGTGCAGCCTTCATCTTAAAATTTGATCTGAATCCCTTGAAATTTCAAAAGTAGCCTCAAATTTGAAGAATAGCTTCGTGTAATAAAAATCCACGAACATACAAGGATCAATCTTTCTTAGCAAAGCGTTGCTAAACTATCGAAGAATTGATTGAGAATGCTTGATCAAGTTGTTGATAGATTGGCTGCTCGGAGCTTTGCACCACAGACTCTTCACTCTTTCAGTCATCTGTATTTTATCAAAATAATATATTAGTTCAATTTGCAAAATAACAGAGTTTTTAGAAACAGTGTAACAAAAGAATGGTAAAAACCTTTCTTAAACTCGCTCTTGTTGGATATGGTACAGCTCTTATATACCCAATTGAAGCTGGAGGAGGAGATTTTCTGCTACTTGATTCTTCTTTATTATAACTTGATACAATTCTCTTGTTATTAAATAAGTGATACAATCTATCTTATGTACGATTGGCCACACTATGTGACCGATTGTAAATGAACAAAGTAATTCATATAACACTAACTGAATCACCCTTGTAACACTGACCAAGTAACCCGCCCTTATACTACTGAAGAAGTAATACTGATCGAGTTATTTATATAATACTGCCGAGTAACCCCTGTAATACAAAGGTGACATAATAAATCGAAGATGCTTGCATCACATGACAAATAATCATAACAAACTAATGAAAAGAACCGCGTACATACGATACACGACTTGGATGGATACAGCAAGATACAAGGCCAATAATGTTGCATAACATGTGTAATGTGCTAAAGACTTAATGTTGACCACCAATACTTGTTTTTTGCCACTATTAAAATTTCGGCTGTCAAACAAAACGGTCAACTGTTTACACTTACACCTTAACTTCCTCATATCCCAATTCATTGTTTTTTGGGGTTTGAATTTTATTTATTTAGTCAAATAGTTTAATTAGTCAATATCCGTAGTACTTTTTTTTTTTTTGAACGTCGTACTATTGCATTGCATAATTAATTATTGTCATTTATGGTTGATAATCACATGAAGTTTTTCTTAGTTTGGAGCCCACTTTTATGTTGTTATGTTAATTTGTTATTCCTTCAAGAATCATTTCATTTGATTTCAACAATTTTAAGTTAGTAGTCAATGTGTTGTGTAGCCGTGTAGGGAATGGGATACGGAGTAGGGGAAATTATTATTGTGTGCCATCTTTTATGATTGCTATGTGGAGTAGTAGTTTATTGTGTGGCCACCACGGTATAATTCCTCTTAACCATGATATACAAAATTGGCAATTGTAGCTATTCATTATAAAGTAAATCATTGAAGTAGCTATTGATTAATTATTTTATTACAAAAATTGCAATGGTATTGGCACATTCGAGAATCTTGATCTTTCATCCCACTCTTCCTCGAGCACTAACTAGGTTGAGTTTCTTTTTGTAGCATCAATCAATTAAATAATTGAAGTGTAGTATGTGTACCTTTCAAATTAGTAGCAATATTTAGCATAAAAAAATTATTATAAGCTTTATTTCTTATGTTTATAAAATCGATTCTAATTTAATACTCCGAAAATCTTTTCAAATTATAACAATAAGAAACCAATAAATTGTTTAATTTAGCTTGAAGAATTTCTTTCCTCTTAGATTTATTTGAAAGTGATTCAACTATCCTTAAATCTTAGGGGTTGTTTGTTTGACATAAAAAAAAAACATGGGAAGTGAGACTTCCTACGAATTGCAATTTTAGTGTGTTGTTTGGTTGACAATAATTTGGTGAAATGGGGGAAGTGAAACTTCCTAGGAATTTTGAGTTCCCACAAAATGTAGGAACTTACTTACCTAACCCCCCTAGGTAAGTGGAAATTCCCATGGAAGTTACTTCCCTCATTGTTAACCAAACAATTTTATAAAATTCCCATGAATTTGATTGTAGGAATTTAATTCCCATTAATTTACAATTTATGGGAAGTTCTAATTCCCAAGTGAACAAAACAACAATTGTATGTGTAGCCTTTACCCCTTAATTAAACCTTATAGAGTATGTGGTGATGTTTGTACTACTCTCACTCTTCCTCAATTATGTGGTGATGTAAACGAGATTTTGCCTTATATTTGAGTATCACTTCATACTTTTTAAATTTTGATCACATAGAACTCTTAAAAGTAAACTTGCCTTATATTTGAGTATCACTTCATACTTTTTAAATTTTGATCACATAGAACTCTTAAAAGTAAACAATATAATAAATTACTAAAATATCATATTTCATTCAATATAACTTGCGTGTTCATGAGATAGTTCAATATAACATATAATAAAATATAGAATGGGTATACATCAAAGTATATATAAGGTCGTGTTTAGGTAGGGTTAATAACAGGTCGGGTTACATTTGGGTCGGGTGAACTATATGTCGGCTTTAATTCGGGTATTCATGTTTTTAAACGGGTTAGGGTAATTCTCGGGTTTGAGTTGGGCTCGGTTCTAGTCAATAATTTGCGGCTTAGAATCAGGTTGGATCATTCTCGAGTTTGAGTCGGGCTCGGTTCAAGTCAATAATTTGCGGGTTATAATCAGGTCGGGTCATTCTTGGGTTCAAGTCAGGTTCGGTTCAAGTCAATAATTTGAGGGCTATAATCAGGTTGGGCCATTTTCAAGTCAAGTCATTCTTGGAGTCAAGTCGGATTATGTTTAAGTCAATAATTTGCATGTTACAATCAGGTAGGGTCATTTCCAAGTCAGATCATATTCGGGTTCAATTAACTATAAATAGATAATTATCATTTTTATCAAGCTAATTATTTCCTTTGACTATAATATATATGGCAATATATTAGGGAACTATAGTTTATAATTTAGGAAGATAATTATCTCCTTTGATCATACAACAAATATATACTATATTTAACTCTTAAATTTGAGGATGACGTTCCTTTCTCTTGCTGGCCTAAACCGACTTGGTCTCCCTAGACAAAATGCTTTGATAAAAAATATAAGGTGGTCTAAATTGCATTTAAGGTGATTTGAAATCGGGTCAGGAACAATTTGGGTTGAATTTAGGTCGGGTCAATAACAAGTCGTGTTAATTTCAAGTCGGGTTAGTAATAGATCGGGTTGAATTTTTGGGTTGGGTTAGTAATAGGTCTGGTAAAATTCGAGTCGGGTCAATAACAAGTCGGGTTGAATTTGGGTCAGGTCAATAACAAGTTGGGTTGATTTTGGGTCGGGTTTGTAACAAGTTGGATTACATTCGGGTCATGTTAGGAACGGGTCTGGTTGAATTCAAGTTAAGTTAGTAACAAGTTGGGTTAAATTCGGGTTTTGACGGGTTAAAACGGGTTTTGGTCACTTTTGGTTCAAATCGGGTTCGGTTCAGGTCAATAATTTACGGACTACATTCGGGTTGGGTCATCTCCAGGTCAGTTCATGTTCAGGTTCGGATCTCACATACTCGGGTCAACTCGGATCTAGGGTTGGTTTCAGGTCGGATTTGGGTCACCATTATTTCGGATTCAGATGGGTCGGTTAATAATTGGGTTTGAGTCGGTATTTTGGGTCGGGTCAACTTTTAACAGCTCTAATTAAACCCGACAAAACGGGATATGTAGCCTAAATAGCACAATAGCATAATAGCACTCACCCTTCCTAAAAGATGATTATATGGTCTACCATGTTCGATATAACACATAGCTTTGGATAGATGTAGATCTGATCTAATAATAGATCACTAAAATCTCAGCTCAGTGAAGGGAAAAACTCAAGTTTAAGCTATAGGTAGAAGATGCTAGAAGAACGTTGTATGTACGAGTACTATTAAACAAGACGTGGACAGGGGCTATCTATTAATCTGTCGTAGAAAAAGGTACGAGTACAAAAATACGTGTACTTTTCAATTATTGATGTTTCCAGCGTCTGTATTGCACGAATTATATTATGTGAACATAGCAAATATTGTCAGACATTTTTATTGCTGATCTGACTTCAAATGGGCATACATAAAATTAAGGAACGTCATTATCTATAGATTCAAGACCATTATTAAACTTAAGTGATTAAAAAACTTGCTTGACTTCACCAATACAAGTACTTTAAAATTTATTAGCAACTACTCCGTAGATAATGGAGTATTATTAGTGATTTAGTATAGTACTGTAGAGTGTAGACTGTAGTGTAGTAATTTACTCCATATTACTCCAAGTTAGTTACTCCAAAGTATCCTTACTCTGTGATCAATACAATATACTATACAATATACGTAATGATGTACTCGTTTCAAATTAAATGTATATGTTTCATTTTGCTGTTTCTGAATATAGTGTTTGCATTTCATTTTAGGTTTACAAATCTTACATATTACTACCTCCGAATCATATTACATGCAATTTTGGAATTTTTTATATCTCACAAATAATACCCCAAAGTTGTATATAATACGATTCGGAGGTAGTATTTTAAAGAGGAGTGGGCACTGGGCACAAGTTGCACAATGTACGTAGAAAGATGAAAATGAATATGGTAAACACAAATTGCATGCATGTGAACGATCATTCTGGATCCTTCTCGTCACCTAATTGTAATTATGTCTCAAATTATGGACCCCACCACGGTATAATTCTTCTTAACCACGATATACAAAATTGGCAATGGTAGCTATTCATTAATAATAAAGTAAATCATTGAAGTTGCTATTGATTAATTACTTTATTACAAAAATTGCAATGGTTTTGTCAAAAAAAAAAAAAAAAAAATTGCAATGGTATTGGCACATTCGAGAATCTTGATCTTTCATCCCACTCTTTCTCAAGCACTAACTAGGTTGAGTTTCTTTTTGTAGCATCAATCAATTAAATAATTGAAGTGTAGTATGTGTACCTTTCAAATTAGTAGCAATATTTAGCATAAAAAAAATTATAAGCTTTATTTCTTATGTTTATAAAATCGATACTAATTTAATACTCCGAAAATCTTTTCAAATTATAACAATAAGAAACCAATAAATTGTTTAATTTAGCTTGAAGAATTTCTTTCCTCTTAGATTTATTTGAAAGTGATTCAACTATTCTTAAATCTTAATTAAACCTTGTAGAGTATGTGGTGATGTTTGTACTACTCTCACTCTTCCTCAATCACTAACTCAATTATGTGGTGATGTAAACGAGATTTCGCCTTATATTTGAGTATCACTTCATACTTTTTAAATTTTGATCACATAAAACTCTTAAAAGTAAACAATATAATAAATTACTAAAATATCATATTTCATTCAATATAACTTGAGTGTCCATGAGATAGTTCGAGGTAAATCTTAACAACCCAAATAATCTGTACAATTATATGTGCGAGCCTCCAACGTGAAACTTGACATCAACTAATCAGGGTCTGTTCTCATTAACTGAGCTGAACTGAACTGAGCTGAGCTGAACTGAGCTGAGCTGAATTGAACTGAACTGAGCTGAGCTGAGCTGAACTAAACTGAGCTGAAATAAACTGAATTTCAACTTAAGAGAACAAACCCTCAATATGGATTAAAAAAAAAAAAAGTTAAAGAAATCTTTAGCTCCCGATCGACCTAAGAACTTGGAGGACCTACAAAAGTAGTTTTAACTGTTATTGAAGCTAGGTGTTACTAGAACAAAAATGAAGTGAATGTATGGTCGTCTATCAAAGGGAGATGTACATTAACCAATTGCTAACCGATATGGACCCCCTATACTATGCACCACACATTTCATTTCATGGTCTTCCTCATAATAGACGACAATTTTTAGCTTAATTATTTTCTAGCTTTCTCTTTATATATCGTTTTTTTTATTTATCACTTGGCTGTTAGTTGCCTATAATATGTAACTTGTATACTTCATTAGTCTTTTGGTGTTTGATTAGAGAGTCACAAGGACAAGTGGAAAGAATCAAACCAAAGATTTTCTAAGATCGGGAGGAAAGCTCTAACCAATTGTGATATCCTTCTATCTCTTGTATACTCCATTAGTTAAGCACGTTTCTAAACTTTTTTGTTCCAATTCGCATTTTGCTCATTGAATTCATCTAAATGGACATAATATACCAATTTTGAATTCATCATAATGAATAATTGGATACTTGTATTTTCAACATAGTAACTTTTTCTGTTTTTCACGATAATTAAATTAAGATATACATAACTAATCAAACTTGCATATTACGGAGTAACAAGTATGGCAATCAAATGAATATATGATGCATATAATTTGAAACAAAGGAAGTAAATACAATTGTTTTGATTTGGGTAGTTCATTCAACCTACCAAAATCGGGAATGGCCTTGAGAAACAAAATTGAACAAAAAAATTTGAATGAAACGTTAATTCCGAGGGAGGAACGAGAACGAAGTGTTGTAATAAAAAGACGGTCATCACTAAACTCGTTACCTTTTTTTGTTTTTGGTGTTACTTGTCAAATGTTTGCTTCATATACTTCATAATGCTAGTACGTGTCCTCAACGTGATATGCATTGTTGCTACTCTTAATTTGGAAATAAGCTAAGATGTTTAAATATGGATTAATATAATAATTTCGAATAAGTTCATATACAATATTAAGATTTGCTCCTTTTATTCTAGAGTAATTGATATGCTCTTTTAGCATGATTAAGATTAAAATTGATGAAGAGTATTTAACAAAAAATAAAGTTAATTTAATGGATATATTTTTTATTTTATATGGAGTATTATTATGAAAGGAGATACCTGAGAGTGTAAAAAGTTAGGGTCTGTTCACTTTAGTTCAGCTTAGTTTCATTCAGTTCAGTTCAGCTCCTAATTTCCTTCTCTCATAAAATATTCATTTCAACTCTATTCAGTTCAGCTCCAATCAGCTCAGTTTAGTTCAGCTCCAATTAACTCAGTTCAATTCAGCACAGTTTAATAAATATGAACATACCCTAATGGATAATTGTTTAATATATAAGGAAGAGAAAAACTTGTTATTTACTTTCTACGTGATAACTACATTTTTTTCCATATTTGTTTGGTTTATCTCCACAAAATGGTCCAAATTTATATATGAAGTATATCATCTTAATTTTTTTATTTTTTTATTTTTTTGATAAAATCGGTCTATTAATTTTAATCCCTGGTTAGTGTGTGACTATGTGGTCTTAATAAGCCTTAGCTTGTGAGCTACATACATGCACCGACATTACTCTAATGAGTTTAATCACACCTGCTTATTTATTAAAATATACTCCATATTACTTCTGTTGTATAACGCTCTTAAGTCTTAACACATCTCATAATATAATGTCTGTCTAATATAAATATTAAAATCAACATAACATAAAAGTTACAAATTTAAATTTTATTCACCATTGCACACCTCCTTTTAAAGTAAACTTTAACCATTAATTTACTTTTAGTTGAATTGATACCTCTAATAAATCAATTTTCGAGCTCAAATTGAAAAGGAAGGAGTAAAAAGCAAAAGGGAAAGGAGGTGGGGACAAGTAATTCGAGGAGCTTCTGTGTTGGACTAGGGTGACCCATATTAAAAAAAAAAAAAAAGAATATGGATCACCAAGAATTGCCACGTTGCAAGCCGTATGGTTTTATCCTGAGTGGTGTGACTGGTGTCACTACTCAGTACTCAGTACTCGTACTCACTAGGGAGAGAGCACCCTGCGATTAACATTTTGACATCCATCCTTATTTGCCTAATGTTAACGCTATTAAATTATGGGACCGACCCTATTGTTAAAAATAAAAAATGCAAACCTTCATTGTTTCGAATGGCAATGTCAATGTCCTTTTTTCATTGCTTATTTTTTAGAGGATCAATTTCTTTCCTCTCGTGTCTTTGGACCACTTAATTATCAATCAATCATATTTGTCTTTCTGTTTCCTAATATGGACTATGGAGCAACTTTTTTATACTATCGTATCAATTTTATCGAAAAAGAAAATTATATTGATGGATCAAAGTTGAATCTTGATTGTTGAGACTTGAGACCATGATTGTGGAATTGAGGGATATAGAGTACCCTCCTTCAAATGTTCTAGTATTCAAAAGATGTTCCTTTGTTGAATGGTTGCAAATCATTCTTTAGATTACATTTTTTTCAAGTTGGTTGGCAAATTGAAAAAGCATTAGATCTTCCTCTTACTTTGGTCTTTGGCTTTTAGACCATCGTGTTATTTATGACTAAATTAATGGCATTTTTTATAATGTATTTATTTTCAATTTTATAAGCTGTTAACATTTATTTATTTAAAATCATCTAATCACCATGGGCGAAGCTACATGGGGCCATGGGGGGCTGGTAGGTGCCCGGCCCCCGTAGCCCATTCTCGCGGCCTTTAAAATTTTTATTTGGCCCCTGTAAACTTTTATAATATATACAAATTAACTAACTCATTTGTTAATGATATTTCCTTGGCTTAGTAGTTAACATCTATCCTTGTGTCAAGTATGTTAGGTCTGCTAATCACTAATGGCATAAGTTGATTACCTTAAGTATACCACGTCATTATGTACATATATGGAGAACAATTTGCCAATTGGTATACAAAGTTTGAAAATTTCCATAATTAAAACATTTAGAAAGAGTATATTAAACTGTTTTAAAAATCATATATTTAAAATATGCATTTCACTATATATTGTATCGTGGAAGGATACATCAAATATATAACTTTGTATTTTACTATTTTTTTTTCTCCATTAGTGCTCTCCTCATATTATATTTTAATATACTACCTCCAATTTTGTTTAGTTGCAAATTTGAGGTATTATTTGAGAGATACAAAGTATAAAATATTTTAAAGTTTTAACTTGAAAAAATCGGAGGTAGTATTTAATTTTAACTCTCCTCCGCACTATTATTACTCACTCTTGTTTTTTAAGTTTTTATTTTTTTAATTCTTCAACTACTTCCACTACCATTATATTTTATTATTTTACAGTTTACACTGTTTTTCTTAAAACTATATACTCCGTATACAGAAAAATTGAACAGGTAATAAAATACAGAACGAGTATACATCAAAGTATATATAAGGTCAAATTAGTATATTAACACGTAGGACAGAGAGGGAAAGAAAAGTGTGAAAAGGAAATGAAGAGAGCCAGTAAAAGGTAGCCAAGTGGACAAGCTAGAAAACGAACTCGTAGGGTCTATAAATAGGAAGCCAAGAGGTGAGCATTCGACTCACTCCCAACCTTCTCAAACTCAGTCGAAGAAAGAGAGATAAAAAAAAGCAAATACATACTTCTCGTCTTTCTTCACAGCTGTTCTTTTCCTTGTTCCTCATTTCAGTCTTTATCTCTTTCTCTCTCCTCTTTTCTAATTCCATATTAAGAAAAAAAGAAAACAGAGATCCTTAATTTTTTTAAGAAAACAAAAATGTTTATCGAAAATTTCAAGGTTGAAAGCCCAAATGTCACATACAGTGACAACGAAATTCATTCGATTTATAACTATGAAACTACTGAATTGGTTCATGAAAATCGCAAAGGTTCTGGTTATCAATGGATTGTTAAACCCAAATCTGTCAAATATGAATTTAAAACTGACACCCATGTCCCTAAACTTGGGTATTTTTTCTTAATCCCTTCATTTTTTTTTTTATATAATATAATGTTTTTATGCGTATTTTAATTTTATCATATGGTTGATTTAATTCAGGGTGATGTTGGTGGGTTGGGGTGGCAACAATGGCTGTACCCTCACCGGTGGTGTCATCGCTAATCGCGAGTAAGCTTCCATTTTCTTGCTTTTATCGCCCTTTTTGTTTAATTTTTAAAGTACGAGTAATATTTAATTCAATATTGCATGTTTGTGTTTGATTTATTAAATTGAAGATTCAACATTAAAAAAAATAAATATTAAATTGAGGGATGATTGGATTTACAGGGGAATTTCATGGGCAACAAAGGACAAGGTTCAACAAGCCAACTATTTTGGATCCCTTACTCAGGCATCCTCTATTCGTGTTGGCTCTTTCAATGGCGAAGAAATTTATGCTCCTTTTAAGAGTCTCCTTCCTATGGTATGTATTTTTCGACTTCGTGCATGCCATTTTTTTTTTCATCGTTTAAGGTTATGCACAAGTTTTATCATGCGCAAGTTTTTTGAAGGTGTCATACTCCGTAGTTTGTATAATTGTATCATGTTTAATGTTACAAGTAATAATGCGTTGATATTTTATAATACGAGTTAGTTGATCAAATCGAGTCAAGTGCTCAAATAATTTGGAATAAAAAGAATATTTAATTTATGTGGTCACTTGATGAGTGGTGGCCATTTTGTGCGTGCTTCATTTTTATTCCCAAAAAGAAACTTTTGAGAAATGAATGGGGCATAAGTGAAAGAAGGGTCAACATCGATTATTGGATTTTTATTCTATTTTGCATCAACTTGTGCAACTAGTCAAAATTTTGATCTTGTGGTACAAATTTGCTACCTACGTTGGATTGCCCCATTAGACAATTGATTCTCACCTTGGTAATGTTTCAAATGGGGGTATGTAATTTAGCGGGTCAATTGACTATGACCATGTACAAACTCTTAACAAAATAAGTAATCTACTAATCTTATATGTGTAAATTTCTATAAAGGGTTAAAAGCTTATGTTGGCGATTGTAACAATGTATCTTGTCTGTTCGGAATTAATAGTCGTGTTGATATGATATATATCGAACTAGTATGGTTAATTAAGGTGTCTTGAATGATAATGAAGAATTTATATTTGGGATGAAACAGGTTAATCCGGATGACATTGTTTTTGGGGGCTGGGACATTAGTGACATGAACTTAGCAGATGCAATGACCAGGGCTAAAGTCTTGGACATTGATTTGCAAAAGCAATTGAGGCCCTACATGGAACACATGATTCCCCTTCCTGGTATTTACGACCCGGATTTTATTGCTGCCAACCAAGATTCTCGTGCTAACAACATCATTAAGGGCACTAAGAAGGAGCAACTTGAGCAAGTCATTAAGGACATTAGGTATATGCTTGTTTAATTAATTGCCGATATTTCTTATGTTAATTAAGTATTGCTAGTGTCACCTTTTTTAATTAGTTCAGATCATTAGCCTTTTTATTGTTAAATTTGTTATTTGTTGTTAATGTACACATGGACTCTTATTCGATATCAACTTGTAGTCTTGTACCCGTAAAACATGGGTACAATCACTTGGGCGTTTAAATTTAGGCAATAACAGGAATTTTTTAGTGAAATGGCGGTAGGAAAGTAGAATCAGCAGATATAATGCAGGGTTAAAATTTTATATTGACAAGTTGCATCTGAATTGAAACTGAAGGGAGTTTAAGGAGAACAACAAAGTGGACAAGGTTGTGGTGCTTTGGACAGCAAACACAGAAAGGTATAGCAATGTCGTGGTGGGGCTGAATGACACCACAGAGAACCTGATGGCAGCTATTGATAGGAATGAGTCCGAGATCTCACCATCGACTTTGTATGCAATCGCCTGTGTCCTTGAAAATGTGCCTTTCATCAATGGTAGTCCTCAGAACACCTTTGTCCCTGGACTCATTGATCTGGCCATTAAGAACAACTCTTTGATTGGAGGAGATGACTTCAAGAGTGGTCAGACTAAGATGAAATCCGTGCTTGTTGACTTCCTTGTTGGTGCTGGTATTAAGGTATATCTTTTGATAGTAATACCTAACTTGTACGTATAATTGTTGTGAATTTGTATTGATTACAGTATTTGGAATGACAGCCAACATCAATTGTGAGTTACAACCACTTGGGAAACAATGACGGGATGAACTTGTCAGCACCTCAGACGTTCAGGTCTAAAGAGATATCAAAGAGTAATGTGGTTGACGACATGGTTGCTAGCAATGGTATCCTGTATGAGCCTGGTGAACACCCTGACCATGTTGTTGTCATCAAGGTATATATATTGCTCTTTTGCCAAAGGAATGTGATTTTTGTGTCACTGTGTTTTGCTAATGATAATTGGACTAACATTTTTGCATGTGCTCTGTGTAAATGAAGTATGTTCCATATGTGGGAGACAGCAAGAGAGCCATGGATGAGTACACATCCGAGATATTCATGGGTGGTAAGAACACCATTGTCTTGCACAACACCTGTGAGGACTCGCTATTGGCTGCTCCAATCATCCTCGACTTGGTTCTTCTTGCTGAGCTTAGCACTCGTATCCAGTTCAAGAGTGAAGCAGAGGTAGTTAGTCATAGTAATAATGCATGGATATGTCAAATTGTCATTCATTATCTTCTCTGTCAATTGTAAATTTGTCATATTTATTGATGGTTGATGGATTTTGCAGGACAAGTTTCACTCCTTCCATCCAGTAGCTACCATACTCAGTTACCTCACTAAAGCACCTCTTGTAAGTCCAATTTCCTATCTTATCAATTGCTTTTGTTAGTTTCTGTTGACAGTTACCAGTTTGATTGCAAATTTGGAGGTGGTGCTCTAGAAAAAGCCACATGTAAACTAGTACATACTACATGAAACATAGGGATGTCTCTAGTTCAACTACGCTTGTCTTTGATGTGAAACATTTTATGTAACATGTCCCACCAAAAAAATTTGTAGTCATTTTCGCGTCTTTTAGTATTACTTCTGTCCCAAAATGACCTTCACTTATGTTTAATAAGTTGTGTACTAATAAGTTGTTAATTTGAAATCAATATGACAGGTTCCACCAGGCACTCCAGTAGTGAACGCACTCTCAAAGCAGAGGGCAATGCTCGAGAACATAATGAGGGCGTGTGTAGGTTTGGCTCCTGAGAACAACATGATCCTTGAATACAAGTAGAATAGCATGTCACAAGCAGCACAACAGCTGACGCCGCCACCTTTTTAAGGCATTGCCAATAAGAAGAGATGATCTGAAAGTAGTTAATTTGTATGTAATGCTGCTGTGTTTTTGTATTAGTGTCTGAAAAGGCAGCACCCATTAATCAAATTTTAGCTTTTGTGGTGGTTATGCCCCTTGTTTTTTTCATTATTTATGTTTGTTAATGTTTCTCAGGTTCAACAACCTTTTCAATTAGTGGTACCATTTTCTGTCTTTGTAATGTATATTTTCTGGTGTAAGCAGCATTCAGAGGCGCAGTTTTTTCCTGCTTAGCTGTAGTCTATGTAATTAATTGTCTGAATTTGAAGTGTCTTGTGCATAACCTCGAGCTCAGCTCTAATATTTTCATGTGAGACTCTGGTTGTTTTTGGATGCGATTAAATTACTAACCGGTAGACTAGTAGTAATATGAACTTGGAATCTTGGAAATAGTCCTATTTGATGCGATAAAATTGCTTGTAGGACTCGATTTAAGATTTGAAGTGACGGTATGTTTGAAATTTTGCGTAGAGCATTGTTATTTACTGCTGAAAATGTGAAAAGTATTTCCAGACAATTGAAATAGTGGTAAATTTGGAAAAGTGTCTGGAGTCTGAAGTAGCTAGAAAGTGGTAAGCAGGGACATTGGAAAGAAATAAGCATGTGCAACATAGTATTGATTATTGAATGAGACTTCCAGAGTTGATGGATGCTACATTTACACCACTGATTACGTATGGCTAACCCATTAACCTACCACGCTCTTGGTCCCGCTTGCTTGTGTGGTCCTCTACTACGACTCCACAAGTACTTTCTAGTAGTATTCTTTTTAGTGATGGACCGGTGGTGGGGCTGGTTTATTAGGAAGACCTTAGCAAAGGAACACT
The DNA here is from genome assembly GCF_948465745.1 of Chenopodium album. Classification (NCBI taxonomy): domain Eukaryota; kingdom Viridiplantae; phylum Streptophyta; class Magnoliopsida; order Caryophyllales; family Amaranthaceae; genus Chenopodium; species Chenopodium album. The sequence goes on from NC_137834.1 coordinate 90,466,400, forward strand.
TTCCACTGTATTTCTGTATATGTGTATTGTATTGAGCCAAAAAGAGGAAATTACAGCTTAAAGGACTGAATCGTATGTTTTGGGCCAGCCCAACTATTGGGGGATAAAAATTGAAAGGTTCAATAATGCAACATGCCAGTCCTTTGGGCTCTATCTCTTAAATAACAGCTTCAACAACTGTTTTATTTGGATTTTGTGATTTTGGAGTTCCTTTGTTTTTATTTACATATGTTGTAAATTGTTTTGATTAATTTTTTTAAAATTGAAAACAAATATCAATATATATGAAATAAAATTAGGGGTCTGTTCTGATTTACTGAACAGAATTTGAACTTATTGGAGTTGAACTAAACTGAACTGAATTAATTGGAGTTGAAATGAACTGAACTGAATTATTTATGAAAGAAAGAAATTAGGAATTGAACTAAATTGAACTGAAAGTAAACTGAAGAGAACAAGCCCTAAGTTAAACCAAATTGATATAGAAAAAAAATTTAAATCATAATTGTGCAAGTAGGAGATAAAATCAAAATAGTGCAACGGTGTAAGTGGGTTGTGAAGCAAAAGTGGTACTCTATATTGATTATGATTTTTTTTCTTTTTTTTTCTAGGATTGGTTCTTAATCAAAATATGTTACCTAAGGACAAGTTATGTTATTCTCATCTTTTTTTTTGTTCTACCTAGGACCTGTTCTAATTTAGGGCTTGTTTGGTTCAGCTTATTTTTGTTAATGTGATCTGATTGGAATGTCAAATTTGACCAAACTTTGACCTTAAATATACGATAATCTACACGGAAAAAATTTATCAAGTGGGATGTGTTAGATTCATAATATTGTGTATTTTATTAATATGTGATTTTCATACTTTTTTTCATTTCAAAACTAAAGATATTTAGTGATAAAAATTGCACATAAAACGATGATCTGATCTGAACTTATTTTTTCTGATCTAAAGTTATTTTTTCTGATATGAATTTATTTGTTTTGAAATAAGTAAAAATAAGGTAAACTAAACAAGGCCTTACTGAATTGAGTTGAACTGAACTGAACTAAATTGAATTGAACTGAATTGTTTATGAAAGAAGGAAATTAAGATGAGAACTGAATTGAACTAAACTGAACTGAATTGAAATTAAGCTGAAGAGAACAAACCTTTATTTTATAAAATAACAAATCTAGATTAATAGATTAAAAAATATACTACTCCTTAATTTGTTTTAAGAAAGCCAGTATTGTATTTCATAAATTCAAGTGAACATGATACGGATTACGCGCTAATATGAAGCAAATTAAATGATTGACATTCACGTGTCTTAAAAACCTATGAATATAATATTTAAATTTGAAATGGGATATGAATCATATGATAGATATGACTATATGAGTTTACATTTGAATTCAAACCAAATCATCAAAATGTATGTATGTACTTCCCCAAGGTGGTGCTCAACATCTTATCATAGGCAGCAGGTTCATAGGATTGACTTTAGGAAGATGGTGCCACACTCTACTGCATGCACTCTACCATTATTTCAAAATAATATGTACTCGTACTACAGTAGTATATTTAATGTTTGTTTTGATAATAAAAAAATGAAGGCTTGAAATTAGACCAAGTACTAGAGTTATGTTTAGGTCTCATAGCACATGGGAGCTTCAAAAAAGAAAAAAACAAGTAAAGCAACAAAAGAGGTTCATATGACAAAGGTAGGCATATAAGTTAAGCTTAAAAGGGTAAAAAAGAGGGAATGAGGGGGTAAAATGGTAAATGCAAAGGCAGAGGAGGTGAAGATGTTGAGCCCATTAAATATTATTGGCACAGTAAAAAATATAAAAAATGGGAATGGTAAATGAGACTGACATGTCAACCAGCTCAAGTCACTTCCTGCATTGCCATTGTTAATGCACTTATACACAAACAGAACACCTCCTTGGACTCCCCCCATCTATACTTTTCTAGCTTTTTTTAAAAAAAAAAAAAAAAAAAAAAATCATACTATTAATTTCTTAGATGTATTTTCCTTAATTAAGTATTAATAATTAAATGTTTGTAAAATTAATAAAAAGTTAATACTATAAAACTTATTAATATGTATACCTGTAACAACATTTTACTTGATACTACAGTAACGTTTACTTGAGTATGTTAGTAAAAATATAGTCAATGTTTACGTATAAACGGTGAAAAAAGTCAACTTATATCGATTATTATACTAGAATAGATGGAGTAATTTATTTGTTCATACCAATAGTTTACTAACCTAATCAATACAACTCTTATTAAGCAATCTCTTAAGCGAGGAATAGGGTGATACTATTTGTTTGGGTATCAGGTAGAATATTGTGAGGAATAGGTTTAACCTCCTGCAGTTCTGTAGCAATGTTATTGGGGTATGTGATAAACCTGACACCTGTTAACAAGTTGACTTTCTTAATTTGTGCAACTTCTTGTATTATTATTGCTGCACTTTTTTAGAATCCAGGAGTACATAGATTGTAGTATTAGGGAAAATAAATGGATGATTTATTCAATAAATAAAAAGGAAAAAATGGGTGCACATTTACTGAAAATCTATACTGCAAAGTATAATAACTAAAAAGGTCCTACCGGGAGTCGAACCCAGGTCGCTGGATTCAAAGTCCAGAGTGCTAACCACTACACCATAGAACCTCTTGATGTTTGTAAATAGCTAAAATAATTTAATAAACGTAAATTTGGGAGATATCATTCAGTATCAACCAAAAATTACATATGTGCACTTTATTAAAATATAGAGGGAAATATTTTTATCGTGATGGATAGAAATGCTTGATGAATGATGATAGAATATAGATCCATCCTGAAATATAGATCAAGTTAAATAAGCAAGGTAGACAATTTAGAAGAAAATTCACATTAAAGTTCGGATTATTAAAAAACAATCCAAAGTTGGGATTATTTTGGGCAATCGAGCAAAGTTGAGATTATTTCTGTTAATTTTTCTTTTTTTTTCTTTTTTGATCTGCGTAGGAGATGCATCATGCATGCATTATATTTGTTATGTAAAGCATTGCCATGACCATGCTATAATTTTCTTGAAGAGAAGTCAAATTATGGATAGTCAATTATACCTAATTTGCTCTTTCAAAGGAAATGCATTATACAGTTTGTATCCAAGTGTCCAATTTTGCTAAAAAACGAACATGGTCTTTTCGTACATTTGAAATCATGTATATATTTAAGACCGTAACTATTACTCTTTCAATCCCTCTCTAGAACATCAATTTGCCTTCCTTATTAGTTTGTGCCTTGAAATTGCAAAAATTGCTCCAATTTATATGTATTTATACATCATCCTCTATGTAACGTCTCTTTATTTATCTTCAATTCACAAATTTACACTCAATTAGTACAACTCTTAATTCCATCCTATAGTCCTTAACAAAATGAGAAATGAGAATGGGACAACAAATGAAAATGACAAAGAAAGAATCCATGACACCAAATAAATTACACGAGGGAAGCATTAATTTTGACGTGTATTAGGACAGCAATCCGGAGTAATGTCCTGTTTACTTCACCTTAAAAAAATAATATTAAGTAAAAATAATTTCAGTTCAGTAAAATTAAATTCAGTTCAGTAAAAATAATTTCAGTTCAGTAAAAATAAGTTCAGTTCAGCAAAATTCAGTTTTATTTAAGAAGAATTATAATAGAAAATCAGTAAAAATAATTTCAGTTCAGCAAAAATAATTTCAGTTCAGTAAAATTAATTTAAGTTTAGTAAAAATAATTTAAGTTTAGCAAAAATAATTTCAGTTCAGTAAAAATAATTTCAGTTCAGCAAAATTAAGGGGAAGAGAACGGACCTAACTACATAAAATTACTCCTAACTATTTCTAGTTCAACTCGATCTTTTTCGAGCATTAATGCATTACTCCGTATTGATTTACATATAATTATTACACTTCAATTTTTGCTTGGTTAAGCTATACACGTACTTAACTTAGGACATGCTCTCTTCAGATTATTTTCAGCTCCAATAAATTTAGTTCAACTCAGTTCAGTTCCAATCAGTTCAGTTTTTAATTTCCTTCTCTCATAAAATATTTAGTTAGGTTCAGTTCAGTTTAGCTCCAATAAGTTCAGTTCATCAGTACAAGCCCTTAATCTATTTTTTCTAATTAGTATTTTAAATTAACTTATTATAGCGCACATTGAATTACTTACTCTAATTTTGTAAGGAAGTATATTTTACTTTATATTTCGTATAAGACTAAAGTTAACTTTATTAACGGTTCATATTAGTCAAAAGAAATAAATGAGTGTGATTTAATCTAATTTAATAACTACAATTTTATTGTGGCTATTTGAAAATTATCCTAAACAAACTTCCTCATATAAAATCAATTCAATTATTTGGAGGGATTACTCACTCATGAAGTCATGATCATAGAAAGTCATGTATGTACTCATTAGCTATGCGAATTTTCCTCTATAGATTTGTTCGAACAAGCAACTGAGCAAGTACAAAGAAAAAAAGCTGAAACATGTCTAGTTTCTTGTACAGTATGCATAGTTAGACATATAAGACAGCAAACATTATAATGTGACCATCTGATTCATAGTAACTCCTAATTCCAAAATCTACTGTTTTTTCTCTCTTTTTGTTTTATTTTTATTTACATTTTTAATTCCCTTTTATCCCAATAAAAATCCAGGAAATAACGCGACACGAGGTTTTGTTATTTCACTTTCAATGTCTGTTTTCTTCCCTTCATTAACTCTTGTTTAGAAGACAGAAGAGATCAATGTCAGTGTATATAAATATCAGAGTATTTTCTCTGTTACAAAACCAACATTATTTTGAAGTTTAATGTATACACTTTTTTTTTTCAACTTGATTTGTTAGAAGTTGAGAGATGGATAAAGTGGAGGTTGGGAGAGTAGGAAGATCCTCAACAAGTAAGAGATTGTTAGAGGTAAATTCAATTAGTCCGACCCCGGATAGCGCGAAATTAACATCAATTGCTAGAAAAAGTTGTCATAAACAAGTTCAACAACATGAACAACACCCTAAAAGTAGAGGAATGAAGATGTTCAACAAGGTTCAAGTTGTATATTATCTCACTCGGAATGGGCAGCTTGAACACCCTCATTATATGGAGGTCTCCCACTTAACCACCCAACCCCTTCGCCTCAAAGGTATGCAAATAACATACTCGCTTTATGTTATTCTCTTCATCTTATTTTATTTTTGGTTCAAATGGGACAAGTAAAATGAGATCATAATAAGAGTATTTAGTTGATTAATTTTTATTAATTGCGAGTAGTTGTAGATAAATGTTTATTATTAAGAAGAATTTGGCTAGTACGTACGTATTATTTTATATATGCATCCTGATTCTCAAGTCAATTGCTCTATCCAAAGCATGTTGTTACACCCGGCCCTATAATATGGTCCTCTCCTATAATGTAATTAACTGATTAATTGTGTATTAGGAAATAATCATAAACCATGCATGTATCTTGTAATTTGAATAATTTTTTCGGACACTTTTTATGTATAGTATACTTCGTATGTGATTATTAACTATTTCAGGACGGAGAGAGTATATTTAGTCGACTTTTGATTTTTTATATTATGGGGTATATAATATGGCTTTAACTAGATACAGAGTACAGAGTATATAATATGGTTTGTTAGGAAACATGCATGAAATAATGTGTTATACATCTGAATTGGCACATGATACAGATGTCGTAGACAGATTAGCGGTGCTAAGAGGGAAAGCAATGCCTAGTCAATATTCATGGTCTTGCAAAAGGTAAATCTATTACTATTTCCATCACTATCACTCTTTGTAACATGTATCATGACAGATTAATTTGAGTTTATTTTGCGTAATTGTGTAAGAATTTCGATGTTAATTGTATAATTTGTATGTAGGAGCTATAAAAATGGATATGTATGGAATGACTTAACGGAGAATGATGTTATCTATGCTTCTGAGGGATCTGAATATGTGCTCAAAGGATCTGAACTCCTACAAGATAAAGACTACTCTGGTTAGTAATTTCTTGAAACACTATGGTAATACAATTATTGAATTATATGTGAAATCAAAATAACACTTTTCGGATTTTGGAAAAGGGTAACATTATCATGTGGTGTTACTGTAACAAGACTACACCAGAGTTAGTATGGAGTATGTTGTATGCATAACTTTTGTTATTCAACTACATGGTGTTTGTTTTTGATGTTGTCTTCTTATTATGATAACAACCTTTTGTCATACACTTCCTTTTGGTTATGTTGAGGTTCATTTTTACCTGTCTTTTTCTTGGTCTTGATACATTCCTTCTGTTTTTTTGGTATTATTTGTTCTAGAATTTGTTGGGCATGTAAGTTTTTAAATTTGCTAATTTATGTTTGTCAGAATACTAAAGACAGAGAATACTTATATACTCATAATTGTTTCTGCTTTTAGCTTTGAGAGAACAATAACCTCGCTTTTGTGCATCTTAAGGAAAAAGGAAAGGAAAAAAAAAAAAAAAAAAACCTCTGCTTCTTTTTGCTAGCTAAACTATGAATATATTTGGTGGAGTATGTTATGAAATATCATCAGTTAACACATCCTAGTAATGATTTATGAATGGCAGAGATAAGATTAGAAGAGCTTCAAATCAAAAGGGGGCAGCAAAGGCAAGACAGTCGCATAAAAACAAATGGATTGGTGATGAACAAATCAAGTGGCACACATGAAGGACAGAGTTATAGAAAAGTAGCAACCAAGCATCAGGAACAAAATGCTATTGTTAAGAACTATGAGCATACTGACAATAACGACGATGATGATGAGGAGGAGGAAGATGACGAAGAGAAGGGAAGCTGCAATAGCTCAAATGCGCCTTATCCAGCTACTCAGATGGAGCAAGAAGAATCTTACTCCCTGCCTTCCACTTCTTCCACAAACTCGGACAAACAGCCGCCGCCACCAACACAAGTAGCCAAAACAACTGCCTCAGAATCCAAAAGATATGATGAGAAAGGAACCACTAGAATCATTGAGGAGGATGGGGAACCAGCAGTTTCCACAAGCTTGACTCGCAACAGCACGGTCCTCCTCCAACTGATAGCATGTGGAGGAGGTGGGATAGCAGCTCCCCAGGACAAGGCCAAGGACAAACCCAAACCCAATGTTGGGAGCAACAGAAACTTTAACTTCAGCATGAAGAGTAGTTTTATGCCATGCTTGAAGCAGCAACTAAGTACTCGAGCTGTGAGTACAAGTAATAAGGCGATTCCTCTACGTGTTAAAGCAGGAGCAACAGGAAATGAACAACCACCCTGCAGCATTAATCAGGAAGTGAGTAAGGAATGTGAAGACGAAGATATGATGATGGTAAGGTACATGTCTGAAAATCCCCGGTTTGGAAATTTACAATCAGAAGAGAAGGAATACTTCAGTGGTACCATCGTCGAGGCCATGAGTACTCATCATCAGCATACTCATTCTTCGGGCTCTGCCTCTAGTTACCCTCACCCTCCTGTCTTCACCAAGTCTTCCTCCTACAACGAGCAAAGGTATGTATATTAAATTAAGCATATGATCAGTTTGTTACAATAATGTTAACTATTTTTTGTTCAATGTGTTTACAATTTGGTTGTACCTTACAGGAGCTGTAAGGCAGGACTACAAGCAGAAGCATCAGTAGCCGACATTGATGATGAGAAAGAAGACGTGAAAGTGAAAGGGTTTATCAAATTATGTATTCCTAGAAAGAAAAGTTTTTCTTCCACTGCCACCAAACATAATGCATAAGTTATGAGTTTATGAATCTTCCCCTCCCTTGTCAAACAACACATCAGGTGTACTAGTTAGTTCCTTAAGTTGATGTAGCAGCCTAGCAGGTGTAACATACTAAATGTCAGAGCAGTGTTTTTCTTAGGAAAGTAGGAAACTGGCTAAATGTTCGGCAATATTTTTCCAAACATAAACCTTATTACAAATCACAGGATCTAGAACTAAAGATTAGTAGAAGCATACATAATTAAGTAGTAATTGGCTAATTGGGCCAAAGTTTTGGCAGAAAGGCATCTTTTGACCGGGCTTTTGATGATCTAGCATATGTGAAACTATACAGTCAGCCCACATTGTAAACAAACATTCTGTAGCCCAAAGTGGTGGCTTGTGATGAATTTGAAGATAATTGCTCTTTCCGTTTTATAATAATTTTCAAATTTTATACAATCATCTATTTAAGGTCAAGATTTGATCATATAAATTTATTAATCATATGTGCAAATGTAAATACTCGGTATGAATGTGATAAACCGGATCAGTGTTCTTGTTAGATTTGTAATACCACCTCCGTTACATATTATTTGCAACAATTAGACATTTTTCCTCTCTATTTTATGTCAAACCGTTGCAAATAATATGTAACGGAGGTAGTATATATAATTTCAACATACGGAGTATTCATTTTTCCTTATAGATTGTAAAAGTCAAACAATGAAGGTAATTTTAAAACAGATGAAAATTTAATAGAGTAACAAAAAACAAATGGTACTATTATAAGGGTGACACACATGAATTGTCAAATTTGTCATTGAAAGTAATGAAAGTTTATAGAGTGAAGACCGTCCACTTTCTTATGTCTGAAGTCTGAACACTAATCAGAAAAATAATACTCCAAGATCCAAAGTCAACGGCATAAAAGGACTTAGAATTGAGATCTGCGCCTAGTTTTTATCAATTGGGCTTTTTAAAATGAGATTGACATACTTAAGCACTACTTCAGCTCACTAATTTTAGTTATAAATGCACATGATGCATGTCAACACACTTGTGCACTGGGTTTAACTTAATTTAAAAATTAGTTTTTCAGATTGATCTAAATTTTAATGTTTGCCTATTTTTATGGCGCACGGTATCATTCAAGCACCAACTTCATCTTAAATTTATTGGTAGCGTATAAAGTGGGTTCATGAAGGCTTAATTGAAAGGTATAGTACCTAGTACAATGCCTTAAATGTACAATTACGTCAATTAGTATACTCATACTAGGCAGTGTTGTTTAAGACACATACGACCTTAAAAATGAACAAACATAAACTAGCTTATCTGTTTGTAAGATAACACAAAACTGTTCAAGGAGGGCTTCTTTATCTAACAAGTTTAAAGTGCATTATTCACAAACTAACTGAAAATTTTATAGTAGACGGTCATACTATTGACATGAATAACATCCCTAAACGAGTTGTAAATGGTACTTTAAGGAATAAGGGTGAGGGACAAAACAATATCCGTTCTATACTAAGAATTTACTGTAGTATTAAAAAATTAGTTTGTACATGTAGTAAAAATAAGCAAGAAGAGACAGAAGCGAAGTAGAGGGCGGGAGAGTAGGAAGCGGCGAGCAATACGGTTAAATTGGTTAAACTCTGATTCACATTATTCTCATTTGAATCATAAAGTCATTAAAGAAGCAGCACCTTCCTATTACATCAGTGATCAGCACCCCCATGTGATTGCATGCCACAACTCACTCATCTAAGCTACTTCCCAATCTACCACTATATATCTACTTGTATTTCTATACATCATCTTACTTTCACCTCTTTTCAAATTCCTTCTACTTTTCTCTTACATATTGTGTGTCCATATAATTGTGAAGATGTCCAAGTTGGGGTTGCTCCTACTCGTTGCACTAGCTACTTTAGCAGTTACCACTGTGGCACTCGATACGCCTTACCAGCTCTCCGGTAGAGTCTACTGTGACACTTGCCATTTTGGTTTCGAGACTAACGTCACTAGATACATTCCTGGTAAGCCCTTATAACCTTTCTATTCATTCCCTAATTCCCATCTTTTAGGACATATTCTTACATGCACTCGAGTGTACATAAAAGTAGATGCAGAACACTCACGTGCATATAAGTTTTTTTTTTTTTATCATTAGTTTTTTTATAAAAGTGTTTGATAAATAACTGTTGATGAAAAAATGACAGGAGCGGAAGTGCACCTAGAATGCAAGGATGAAAAATCGGATACAAAGTTGGTTTTCCGTGACGCAACCAAGACAAACGAGAGGGGAAGGTTCACCTTCCACGTAGGCGAGGACCACGGTGATCAGTACTGTGATGTAGTCCTAGTGAAGAGCCCTTGGCCACACTGCAAGAACATCGATCCAGTCCGAGGCCGATCTCGAGTTATTATTACAGACCTTAACGGCATCAGGTCTTTCCGTCGTCATGCCAACAACATGGGTTTCTTCCAGGATTACGTCTTTCCAGTTTGTAGCGACCTTTACAAGTTCTACTTCCATTCCGATGACATGTAAGAAGCCAAAGCCAGTAACATCAAAAAAACATAAGAAACCAGAGTTTTTTATTTTTATTTTATATTTCGTTTTGAATAAAAATATATAAAAATTCTTGTACGTTCAAAAGAACCAAAAAAAAAAAAGGAAAATTTAACTAAGCTAGATTCTGAAGAGAAAAGGTGACAAATGAACCAATCTTCTCATTGGTTTTAATTTATCCTATCTCCATAATTAGTGTACTCAACATACAATTAGTAATGCATTATTACTTTTATTAGTCTACTGCTATTCTGCTAGTCAGTACTCAGTAGTCGTTTAATGAATATATAGGTACTTTAATTGTGTTTGCTCATAAAATTTAAGGGTTGTAATGCTAATTCATACGTACACTTGATTAATTGCGCTTGAATTAGGTTTCGAATGTGTGATTAGTGTTATAGAATTTTTGTTGGTTGGATAAGCTGATTAACTGATCCGGGGTAGCAAATAACTAATTCAATAGAATACATATACATGTAGATGTGCGTGCGTGTTACATATTACATAGTCACGTCTTTATAATGACAAATAATCACCATTAGACTTTTAATCAAAGAAAACACCGACTTTATACTATTAATAGACCTAATATAATGGTGTTCTGCTATTTCACATTGGATAAGAGATGCAAATAATTTGACAAACCTATTTCACTTTGAATTATAATCTGACTTGAAATGATCTAAAATTCTAAATTAACTACTTGGATTGGACTTTTTAGCACATTTTGACTGGAAATCTTGTGTTGATGTCATAAATTGATCCAGTTGGACAATGGCAACCTTCAGCTACCTTAGAAAGTTAGAAGGTTGCTTGACATTTCTCTTGTTATTTTTCTTCCATTATAAGGGTTGAAAAGCTAATTGTTTTGGGGATTGGTGGTGCTAATATATGATATAAAAATTTGAAAATTAAACATGTATCTAAATTTTATCTTGTAATTTAATAATAAAAATTAGACATTCACAGACTACACTGATAACACCTAAAATGTTGAATACAATGATTAGAAAAAGCTGAACTAAGGGCCTATTCAGAATTACTGAAAACAAGTGAACTGAACTTTAATTAAGATGAATTGATCTGATTGGAGTTGAACTGAACTAGACTTTAATGAAGATGAACCGAACTGACTTAGGGATGTCAGTGGGGCGGGTCAAGTAGGAGACTCGTCCCATCCCCGCCCCATTGGGGCGGGGATGGGTCTCGGTTTGGCGGGTGGTGGGGCGGGGATGGGGATAAAAACCATACCCGCCATGGGTGATGGGGCGGGGGTGGATTTTAAGTTGTACCCGCCCCACTTCGTACCCGCCCCATCCCCACCTCATACTCACATCTATATATATTTTAAAGCAAAATTACATACTTTTATTCTATTTATAAAATAATTACATGAAATACAATATTAATTATAATACTTTGTACGACACTTGTATTATAACAAAAAAAATGTGTATAGAATGTTTTATTTTATAATTCGTATTAATTATTTAAGATTGTGTATTAGAGATACGGATATTAGATGGATCTTGGATGGGGATTAGGCGGGTCTTTGGTGGGGATGGATATCGAAGTGGTGGGTGGGGCGGGGATGGTTTTGGAGTTGTACCCGTGGGGCGGGGATGGGGATGGGAAGGCCAACATCCGCCCCGCCCCGCCCCGCCCCATTGACATCCCTACAACTGACCCTTAATACTAATAAAAGATGTTCAATGTCTAAAAATTCAATTGCCCAATTTGCCTATCATCAGGACAATGATCCGTATTTTTCTAATCCGTATAATTATACTTGTATTGTATTGTAACTCATCGTAGTTCGTATAATGTTTTTAGTATCTAACAAAAAAAAAAAAAAAAAAAAAAAAAAAAAAAAAAATCAGAAATCAGGATCCCGAAACCCATGGCGGGAAATTCTGAATGCAGGTCACCCCTCTCCCCTCAACTCATTCGGAAATCCATTGCCTTTGCGGCAGAGATAGGACAGAGAAATCATTTTTTCGGTAATAACATTTTCAAAGAATCAACAAATTAAAGGAAATTTCTCATTTTTTTTCCATAATTTTCAATTTCATATAATCAACATCATTTTGTTTAATCATCTGAATCTCAATTTCCAACAATAATTATACATTATTTTGAGCCCAGAAAATTCATTTATGTATTACTACATTGTTGATCCAACTTAAAATATAATCATTATTATTATAAATAAAAAATTAAAAATGTCAAAAACAAGTCCTGCAGAAAATTCATCCACCTCTAATGATAACTCGTTTTCTTCCGTCGATAAACCTGTCAAGACATTCAAGAAAAAAAAGGTTCTTTCTTTTTCCTACTTTTTTTTTTTTCAATCTAATTTTTTTTTAATTTTCTGTTATTTTTATCGTTGTAATAATTTATTTTTTGGTGGTGGGACATTAGTCCATAATTCCAAAGATTTTCACCTCCAAGAAAAATGGCAAAATATCAGATGAAGAAGTTTCTGAATCAGGTCAATCAATCCACATCCTTTTGTTCTTTTAACTTCATCTTAATTTCAATCGGTTTGTAATGTACACCTTTAATCATTAAATTTTTACGTGTCAACACAATATTATTGTTTACGTACTTGTATTGAGTATTAATTCCGTCAAAAAGTTACTCTGTAATTGATAAAAACAAAAATGGCTTTGTATTGTAAGTCAATATAATACGTACATATATTTTTCTTGTACAATTTTGCTTGTATTAATAAGAAATTAGCCTATTTTACAGAAAGTGACAAAAAACTTGGTGAAAGAAAAAAGGCTTTCCTAGACGACTCTCGATTGATAAGAAAGAGCTTCTCAGGTGGGCCTTCTTATCATTTACGTATAGCTTTAAATCATTACGAGTATATGTTTTTAGTCTACAAAATAAATTTCTTGTCTTATGTAAATACGAAGTATAAATATGTAATGAATTAGTCAAACTTTATTTGAACAATATATATTTCCAGTTCATAATGTTATAGTCTTTGATTAGCTCACCTACCAGATACGAATTTTCCATATTGCGGCCCAACCAGGCATTAATATGTTTGAGGAAGAAGCAAAATGAGTAATGTCAAACGTGCTAAAATTGGTTTTGCCATATAAAATCAACAACTGAAATATATGACATTGCGAAATCAAATTATTGTACAAAATTGTTCTTGTTAACAGTTAACTTTACTAGAGTTTAATGTTTTTGTGGTGTACTAAAATGTGTAATAAATTTTCAGAAAGAAAGACTAATTCACATATTGAAGGGTTGGATTTGTCCAATTTTGATTCGTCTTTGGCATCAGTAGCACCTGTTACGGACAGCATAGATTATCGGTATGCATATATTTTTCTTATAATCTTGTTAATGTTACATAAATGCATTTTAGTCACCCCTCACTTGTTGAATTAGTTGCTTTGGATTGGATTTTGTAGGATATTTGTGGGAACTTGGAATGTGGGTGGGAGAGCTCCAAATAATGAGCTTAGCCTCGATGATTTCTTGCAGGTTGAAAGCTCTTCAGATATATATGTAGTTGGGTATGATTCACTAGCTAATCTCCTTTCTAATGTGCCTAAATAGCAGCTTGTATGACATTGTTTTATTCGAGGGATTGGTTAATCTCTGAGTTTTGTGAATATTGTCATGTCTAATTACAACAATATGAGTTTATGTGATTCTGTTTAATTTTGCCATATAATAAAATTGTACTCTTTTCTTTCAGATTTCAGGAAATAGTACCTTTAAATGCAGGCAATGTTTTGGTGGAGGATAATGAACCTGCAGCAAGATGGCTAGCCTTAATAAACACAACATTAAATCGGAAAAATTATGATTCCTTGCATTCCCCGGGGGATTCAACTCATTCAAGCCCAAACACGAAAGCATCCAAGGACTCGAAATCCAACTTCTTTCAGAAGCCTAATCTGAAAGTTCTTAGTAAGAATTTCAGAGTAGACAGCAGCCTTGTTAAGACCTGTAATTGCTGTTTTGATTCAGTGACAGTACTTCCAGAAAGGCATAGACCACGGCGTATACATGACAATCCTTTCCAAACTCGTTACACAAGTAGCATGGAAGAATTATGTTCAATTGTTCCAGAATTACCTGCTGTCCCTGGTCTTAATGAATATAATCTCATTTCAAGCAAGCAAATGGTTGGCCTCTTTCTTTCGGTTTGGGCTCGAAAAGAGTTAGTTCCATATATTGGGCATGTCAGAGTATCTACAATGGGCACCGGAATAATGGGCTATCTAGGGAACAAGGTACACTTTGTTTACATATAAAAAGCCTTAGTCTTAATTACTAAGTTTGCATTCAGAACAAATATACTACATGCCGTCTTAAACAAATTTGTGAATCGATGTAATGACTTGTGTTGGGTGATTTATGTGCAGGGATGTATATCAATAAGCATGACACTTCACAAAACTAGCTTGTGTTTTGTATGTTCTCATTTGGCTTCCGGTCAAAAGGAGGGAGATGAGCTTAGGAGGAATGCAGATGTATCAGATATATTAAAAGGGATGCAATTCCCAAAGATATGCAAGAAATCCGAAAAACAGGCACCTGAGAAGATCATTGATCATGAGTATGCTTGTATTTACCTACTTTTCATATAAGCTTAATTAGCTCAATGTATACAACTCATTCACAACTTGATGTATAATATAAGATTGAATTGATTGCAGTCGAGTCCTTTGGTTTGGAGATCTTAACTATCGCGTGTCTTTGCCTTATGAAGAAGCTAGGCTTCTCCTAGAGGACAATGATTGGGATACCCTCCTTGAGAAAGATCAGGTTTGTTATCCTCCCATTTTAATCAGATATTGTTCAATTCCTATTTCTTGAATAAAAATTACAAAATTGCTGTCTATTACTCTGCGTTACATAATTAGTGCGACTTATATGCAGCTGATCCTAGAGAGAGATTCGGGTAGAGTGTTTAGTGGATGGAAAGAAGGACGAGTAATGTTTGCACCTACATATAAGTACACTCAAAATTCAGACATGTACGCGGGAGAGACTGCAAAATCCAAAAAGAAACGGCGAACCCCTGCCTGGTGTGACAGGATATTATGGCATGGACAAGGTATTGAACAATTATACTATGCAAGAGGAGAATCGAGGTTTTCAGATCATCGGCCTGTATGTGCCGTGTTCTCTGTAGATGTGGAGGTGAAACGTAAAATAGGCACAAAATATAGGAAAGGTCATTCTTGTACTGGCTCTAGATTAAGTGAGTCTATGCCTCAACGTACAGTTTTTATGAGTACTGAATTCTAAGTTCTAACCACAATATAACAATCTTTTTTTTTTTTTGTAAAGTTCATTAGATCATTCTTGTTGTAATTACTGAGAAAGTACAGCAGCAGTAGCAATCTAAAATTTTGATATAGTTACACAAGTTTTATGTTAGTCTGACTGTACTGATTACTTTAATTTTTTCATTTCAGTTATAATAACTTGAAATTGAGTGTAGTTTAAAATGTAATAATTCGTAACAACTTTCTATATGTGTTTTTTTTTTTTTGCTAACTTTAAAATTAAAGGATTAGGAAGTAAAAAAAAAAACTTTTAATAGGTGAAAAAATAAAAAGAATGCATAAAAAGGAGTTGGATTCACTTTGGGCCGCTCCAAAGTGTAAAGGCACCTCACTTGATTGATTACATATGATGATTTGCGCGGACTTCTAGTGGCTACTAATGGAAAATGCTACACATATAAATTAGAGCTGTCAATTCGGGTAAACGGGTAAGAGTGGGTCAGGTCAACTTGGGTCGGGTCAATTCAGATGAATTCCATAACCTATGCGAGTCGGGTTTGGGTTGGGTCATGCTTGAGTCGAATCACATCGGATCATACTTCTTATCGGGTTAGGGTCGGGTTTAGGTCGAGTTAACAATAGGCCGGGTTACATTCGGGTCAGGTGAACCATAGGTCGGGTTTAATTCGGGTTTTCATGGGTTAAAAATGAGTTAGGGTAATTTTCGAGTTCGGTTTAAGTGTTATTCGCAAGAAAGTAGGTGTGGCGGGCATTGTAGATAAATTAAGGGAAAATCGTCTGCGTTGGTTTGGACATGTAAGACGGAGACCCGAGGGTGCACCGGTGCGAAGAGTGGAAGAGTGGGACCATGGAGGGATTAAACGAGGAAGAGGGAGACCAAAGATGACTTGGTTGGAAGGAGTGAGGAAGGATATGAAGTGCATGGATTTACGTGAGGATGAAGTTTTGGATCGTAAGGGATGGAGGAGAAAGATTTATGTTGATGACTACACGGAATAATCAAATTTGGTTCATGTTAGCCGACCCCACTTTTGGGATTAAGGCTTTGATTGATTGATTGATTGATTGATTGGTTTAAGTCAATAATTTGCGGGTTAGAATCAGGTCAGGTCATTCTCGGGTTTGAGTCGGGTTGGGTTCAATTCAATAATTTGCAGATTATAATCAGGTAGAGTCAGTTTCAAGACGGTAATGCGCATCGAGGGCCAACAACTGTCCCCACAAACCAACACAAGTCCTTCCGGCGCATTTTGTCCTCACTCATGCGCACCCCGAGAAAACTTCCCAGGAGGTCACCCATCCCAAGACTACTCCCAACCAAGCACGCTTAACTGTTGAGTATTCTTAGCAAATGAGCTCCCTAAAATGAAGATGCACCTTGTTGATATGAGTAGTATATCAAATCCTTTTAAAGCAATCATGAGGGGTATTACATACACCCCCACTTGAGAACGGCAACGCCCTCGTTGCGCCTGGAAAGCTAGGGACTCCAGTATTACGCCTGATGGCAACTGGGTAGCCAAAGTGTTACATCTAGTCTGGCTATGGCCATATAGCCCCAGAATTCTCCCACGCTAGACGACTGACATAGGATTAATTATCCACGGTCAGCACGCGGTCGCAGAGTTGCTCTGATACCATTTGTAACACCCCGACCCCAAACAAATTAGGGAGGGGCCTATTGTCACGAAATGCGCATCGAGGGCCAACAACTGTCCCCACAAACCAACACAAGTCCTTCCGGCGCATTTTGTCCTTACTCATGCGCACCCCGAGAAAACTTCCCAGGAGGTCACCCATCCCAAGACTACTCCCAACCAAGCACGCTTAACTGTTGAGTATTCTTAGCAAATGAGCTCCCTAAAAAGAAGATGCACCTTGTTGATATGAGTAGTATATCAAATCCTTTTAAAGCAATCATGAGGGGTATTACAAATAGGTATGGTAAAATTCGGGGTCGGGTCAATAACAAGTCGGGTTGAATTTGAGTCAGGTCAATAACAAGTCGGGTTTGTAACAGGTTGGGTTAAATTCAGATCGGGTTAGGAACAGGTTAGGTTGAATTCAGGTCGGTATAGTAACAAGTCGAGTTAAATTCGGATTTTGATGGGTTAAAATGGGTTTGGGTCGGTTCAAGTCGGGTTCGGTGCAAGTTAATTAAATTGGCCGTTGTAAACCGGTAAATCGGTGAAAGTTGTAAACCGGTAAATTGGAAGTTTAAAATCAAATGGAATGGTTCCACACACCCAATTGGACTCCCAAAGGGAATTAGGGACCATGCTAAACATTTCAGCAATTTTTATTTCTTGACGAAAAAATGTCAAAAAGTTCCAAAATTGAAGGCTAATATCCACGCTTTTTGAGAAATTTTGGAGATTTCGAGGCCCGGTGTTGAAAAATCTTGAAATTCTATGGAATACATCTCGAGGTCATATAATGGCGTTTGAAACCATATATGATCATTATGTGTTGTCATAAATGTTCGTGGTAGGATTGAATTAATGAAATCGGTGCAAGTTGTAAACCGGCAAATTGGTCGTTTTAAGGCAAATTGGATGGTTCTACCCACTCAATTGGACTCCCGGAAAGTATTAGGGACCATGGTAAACATTTTGGCAATTTTTATTTTCGGGTGAAAAAAAAAAATCAAAAATCTCAAAATTGAAGGCTAATATCCACGCTTTTTGAGAAATTTTGGAGGTTTCGGGGCCCGGTGTAGAAAAGTATTGATACTTTAGGGGATACATCTCGGGGGTCATATAATGCCGTTTGGAACCATATATGATCATTTTTTGTTGTTATAAATATTCGTGGTAGGCTTGAATTAATGATATCGTTGCATGTTGTAAACCAATAAATTGGTCGTTTAAAGGCAAATTAGATCGTTCCACCCACCCAATTGGACTCCTGGAGTGTATTAGGGGCCATGGTAAATATTTCCGGTAGAAAAAGGTAAAAAAAATCCAAAATTGAAGGCTAATATCCACGGTTTTTGAGAAATTTCGAATGTTTCAAGCCTCGGTGTTGAAAAGCATTGAGATTTTAGGGATAACATCTCGGGGTCATATAATTCCGTTTGGAACCATATATGATCATTATTTGTTGTTATAAATGTTCGTGGTAGCTAGGCTTGAGTTAATGAAATCGTTGCAAATTGTAAACCAGTAAATTGGTCGTTTAAAGGCAAATTGGATGGTTCCACCCACCCAATTGGACTCCTGGAGAGTATTAGGGATCATGGTAAATATTTCGGCAATTTTTAATTTCGGGAGAAAAAAAGTCAAAAAAGTAAAAAAATTCCATATTTGAAGGCTAATATCCACGCTTTTTGAGAATTTTCGAATGTTTCGGGCCCGGTGTTGAAAAGCCTTTAAATTTTAGTATTACATCTCAGGGTCATATAATGCCGTTTGAAATCATATATGATCATTATATGTTGTCATAATTAAATGTTCGTGGTAAGATTGAGTTAATGAAATTGGTGCAAATTATAAATCGATAAATTGGTCGTTTAAAGGCAAATTGGATGGTTTTACCTAACCAATTAGACTTTGACAGGGTAAAGTCGTATCCCCAAATCAAAAGTAATACCTAAATCCTCTAACTAATGTAGATAGGGAAGTAGGGTCGAATCCACAGAGAAACGGATCTTTCTATTCCTAATTGACTAATATGATCTAGATTATTAGGTAACCAAAATGTGAATTTGAATAATAAACTAAACTATGGAGATCAAGAATAGGGAGAAAATAATATATAAAAGAATCTAGGGCACAGGTTCACCAATAAATAATACTTCAGGGTAAAACATAATAATCAATCATTGACATTGCATTAATAACATGATTAACAGGCTCTCGCAATTTATTAATCAACATAGATCTAACAGGCTCTCGCAATTTATTAGATCTAAGTTCCTATTGAAAATAGTCTTTAATATCAAATTAACATCTGCTCGATTCATCAACTCAATATTGCTATACTTTTACAAGCCATAATTGTAAAGCGTTAAAACAATTCAATAAGAAATTATCATGCAATATCAAAAATCAATTATAGTCAATCATCAATGCATCAATTAACCAGATTGTAAAGGGCTTTCGCTACGTATTACAATCACAGAATTAATCTACCAGTATTAAATCTCCTCTCTCGAATCTCGACTTAACCATTTATAAATTAATCTGCCTATTGAAACTAGACCTAAACATCAATTCTCATCTGTCCAATCTCAAATCAATATTGTTAAACTCATGCATAAAAGATCTGCGCAAATCTAGTCACAGAGCATTAAATCAATCAATAGGAAATTAATCTAGCATTGACAATCAACAACAATAAATTACCCCTTCATATTATTTATGGATCCCCATAAACCCTAGAAGGAAAACTACTCACACATAATAGAAACTAAACTAATCAAAAGCAATTAAAGGAGATATGATGAAAGAAAGAAAATAAATAATTCAGATTAAACCAAGAATTGTAGAGAGAGAAATCAAGAGAGAAAATAATACTAAGAGTTTAATTAAGGGAGAGAGAGAAAAGTTAGAGAGAGAAAAGAGAAAAGAAAACTAAACTAAAACTAAAACTAATAAAAAACAAAACTAAAACTAATGAAAGGAAACTAAAAACTAATTAATCTCCCCCACCTACGTAGTACGTACTACCTCCTTTTATAGGAAAAGGAGTTTGATTCTAAGTAACTCTAATTCCACTATCAAAGATGGTGAATTAGGAGCCCACTAGAGCTGCAAACCGACTTAAAGAATAGCTAAAGTAAAGCCCAAGGAAAAAGCGCGTCCAACTGCTAATTTATTTAAGTGATCGGGCCCGATTGCTTGGAGCTGCGAGCTGGGCTTTGTGCTTCTTTTGTTGCCCATTTCTTCTCTTGTTTGGTCCGTGATTTGTGGGGGAAATTTTGGACCTCTTTATATATCGAGCCCTTAATCACCGGATTAAATTCCTTTAACTCGGTTTTGGGCTTCATATGAACGGTCATAAATACGAACAAACTCCAATGACTTTGTAGTGGCTCAATAAGCTCGGGAATTATCATAAATCTGCAAATTCCTACAAAATAATACCAACTCTACAAAAACACTAGAAAACGTATATTAGTAATAAAAATAGCTTCGTAGAGCTCAAATAAGCACAAATATGACCGTGGGACGGGGAATAAAATTTATATAAAATAGACTGATCAGACTCCCGGAGGGTATTAGGATAGGACCATGGTAAACATTTCGACAATTTTTATTTCAAGTTGAAAAAAAGTCAAAAAATTCCAAAATCGAAGGCTAATATCCACACATTTTGAGAAATTTTTGAGGTTTCGGGGTACGGTGTCAAAAAGTTTTGAAATTCTAGTGGATATATTTCGGGGTCATATAATGTCGTTTGGAACCATATATGATCATTATTTGTTGTTATAAATGTTCGTGGTAGGCTTGATTTAATGAAATCGTTGCAAGTTGTAAACCGGTAAATTGGTCTTTTAAAGGCAAATTGGATGGTTCCACCCACCTAATTGGACTCCCGGAGGGTATTAGGGACCATGGTAAATATTTCGGCAATTTTTATTTCCGGAGAAGAAAAAAAGTAAAAAAATCCCAAAATTGAAGGCTAATATCCTTGCTTTTTGATAAATTTCGAACGTTTCGGGCCCAGTGTCAAAAAGGACTACATCCCAGGGTCATAAATTGCCGCTTGGAACCATATATCATCATTATATGTTCTCATAAATGTTCGTGGTAAGTTTGGGTTAATGAAATCGTTGCAAGTTTTATACCGGTAAATTGATCGTTTTAAGGAAAATTGGATGGTTCTACCTAACCAATTAGACTCCTGGAGGGTATTAGGGACCATGGTAAACATTTCGGCAATTTTTATTTCCAAGTGAAAAAAAGTCAAAAAATTCCAAAATTGAAGGCTAATATCCACCCCTTTGTATACCGGTAAATTGATCGTTTTAAGGAAAATTGGATGGTTCTACCCAACCAATTAGACTCCTACAGGGTATTAGGGACCATGGTAAACATTTCGGCAATTTTTATTTCCAAGTGAAAAAAAGTCAAAAAATTCCAAAATTGAAGGCAAATCCACCCCTTTTGATAATTTTGGAGGTTTCGGTGCCCGGTGTTGAAAAGTTTTGAAATTCTAGAGGATATATCTCGGAGTCATATAATGCCGTTTGAAACCATGTATGATCATTATTTGTTGTTATAAATGTTCGTGGTAGGCTTGAGTTAATGAAATTGATGCAAGTTGTAAACCGATAAATTGGCCGTTTAAAGGCAAATTGGATGGTTCAACCCACCCAATTGGACTCCCGGAAGGTATTAGGGACCATGGTAAACATTTCGGCAATTTTTATTTCCTGGTAAAAAAAAAGTCAAAAAAATTTCAAAATTGAAGGCTAATATCCACACATTTTGAGAAATATTAGAGGTTTCGGTGCCTGGTGTCGAATAGTTTTGAAATTCTAGGGGATATATCTCGGGTTCATATAATGTCGTTTGGAACCATATATGATCATTATTTTTTGTTATAAATGTTAGTGGTAGGCTTGATTTAATGAAATCGTTGCATGTTGTAAACCGGTAAATTGGTCGTTTAAAGGCAAATTAGATGCTTTTATCCACCTAATTGGACTCCCCGAGGGTATTAGGGACCATGGTAAATATTTCGGCAATTTTTATTTGCGGGAGAAAAAAATTCAAAAAATTTCAAAATTGAAGGCTAATCACTACAAGAAAATAACCTTTTTGTAGAGATTATTTTAACCTTTAGTATCGATTGTAATTGCAACAAAAAGCTTTCCCAACGAATGGTCATTCGATACAATATCTCCCGTTGTCTTAGCCTTTAGTAGTGGTTTTCAATATCGCTGGGGTTGGCCTCAATAATCGATACGAAAAACTACATCCAATCGTGGTGATTATTGTAGCTATTACAATCGCTATAAATGTTTAACTCATTTTCTTCAAAAAAAAAAAAAAAAAAAAAAAAAAACATGCGTATGATCTTTACAAGATTCGAACATGCAACCTCAAACTCTTATATTAAATGTTTCACCAATAAGCTATGAAATATTTTATGTATTCTTTGTCAAACAATATTTATATATCTAGTGTTGAAAAGGCCTTTCGTATCGATTTTTAGGATTTAGTGGCGATTGTAAATGTTACAATTTCTCAAAATTATATAAATGTGTAAAAATAGTGTTGATATGTATGATTATGTTTTCCGTATCGATTTTTTATGGGAAAACCATGGCGATTGTAAAAATGATACGACATCCTTAATTATTTCACAAACATACTTGGATATTATAGCGAATGTACAATCGCTACAAAATAATCGCTACGAAAAGAGATTTTTCTTGTAGTGAATATCTACGCTTTTTGATAAATTTTGAATGTTTCGGGCCCGGTGTCAAAAGGCCTTGAAATTTTAGGACTACATCTCATGGTCATATAATGCCGTTTGGAACCATATATGATCATTATATGCTGTCATAAATGTTATTGGTAAGCTTGTGTTAATGAAATCGATGCAAGTTGTAAACCGATAAATTGGTCTTTTAAAGGCAAATTGGATGGTTTTACCCTACCAATTGGACTCAGAGAGGGTATTAGGGACTATGGTAAATATTTCGGCAATTTTTATTTCATAGTGAAAAAAATTCAAAAAATTCCAAAATTGAAGGCTTATATCCACCCATTTTGAGAAATTTTTGAGGTTTCGGGGCCCGGTGTCAAAAAGTTTTGAAATTCTAGGGGGTATATCTCGGGGTCATATAATTCCGTTTGGAACCATATATGATCATTATTTATTGTTATACATGTTCGTGGTAGGTTTGATTTAATGAAATCGTTGCAAGTTGTAAACCGGTAAATTGGTCGTTTAAAGGCAAATTGGATGGTTCCACCCAATTGGACTACCGGAGTGTATTAGGGACCATGGTAAACATTCTAGCTATTATTATTTCTGGGCAAAAAAAAGTTAAAAAAATCCAAAATTGAAGGCTAATATCCACGGTTTTTGAGGAATTTCGAATGATTTAGGGCCCGGTGTCGAAAAGCATTGAAATTTTAGGGGACATTTCGGGGTCATATAATGCTATTTGGAACGATATATGATCATTATTTGTTGTTATAAATGTTCGTGGTAGGCTTGATTTAATGAAATCGTTACAAGTTGTAAACCGGTAAATTGGTCGTTTAAAGGTAAATTGGATGGTTCCACCCACCTAATTGGACTCTGGGAGGGTAATGGGGACCATGGTAAATATTTCGACAATTTTTATTAGCGGGAGAAAAAAAGTCAAAAAAATTCCAAAATTAAAGGCTAATATCCACGCTTTTTGATAATTTCGAATGTTTCGGGCCTGGTGTCAAAAAGCCTTGAAATTATAGAATTACATCTCAGGGTCATATAATGCCGCTTGGAACCATATATCATCATTATATGTTGTCATAAATGTTCGTGGTAAGCTTAAATTAATGAAACCAATTCAAGTTGTAAACCGGTAAATTGGTCATTTTAAGGCAAATTGGATGGTTCTACCCAACCAATTAGACTTCCGGAGGGTATTAGGGACCATGGTAAACATTTCGGCAATTTTTATTTTCCAGTGAAAAAAAGTCAAAAAATTCCAAAATTGAAGGCTAATATCCACCCTTTTTGATAAATTTTTGAGGTTTCGGTGCCCGGTGTCGAAAAGTTTTGAAATTCTAGGGGATATATCTCGGAGTCATATAATGCCGTTTGAAACCATATATGATCATTATTTGTTGTTATAAATGTTCGTGGTAGGTTTGAGTTAATGAAATCGTTGCAAGTTGTAACCCGGTAAATTGGTCGTTTAAAGGCAAATTGGATGGTTCCACCCACCCAATTGGACTCCCGGAGTGTATTAGGGAACATGGTAAACATTCTGGCTATTATTATTTCCGGGCAAAAAAAAGTTAAAAAAATCCAAAATTGAAGGCTAATATCCACGGTTTTTGAGAAATTTCGAATGATTTAGGGCCTGGTGTCGAAAAGAATTGAGATTTTAGAAGTTACATTTCGGGGTCATATAATTCCGTTTGGAACCATATATGATCATTATTTATTGTTATAAATATTAGTGGTAGGCTTGAGTTAATGAAATCGTTGCAAGTTGTAAACCGGTAAATTGGTTGTTTAAAGGCAAATTTGATGGTTCTTCCCAACCAATTGGACTCCCGGAGGGTTTTAGGGACAATGGTAAACATTTCGTCAATTTTTAATTCCTAGTGAAAAAAAAGTCAAAAAATTCCAAAATTGAAGGCTAATTTCCACCCATTTTGAGAAATTTTTTAGGTTTCGAGGCCCGGTGTCGAAAAGTTTTGAAATTCTAGGGTAGATATCTCAGGGTCATATAATGCCGTTTGAAATCATATATGATCATTATTTATTGTTATATATGTTCGTGGTAGACTTGATTTAATTAATTTGAAGCACTGAAAGTTGAATATACGTACTCTTTATTTCATCTACTTAAACAGAAACTGTACTAAATGGCTTAAATGGAGGAGGCTATACAGTTGGAGAAAAGGCAAGGTAAAGTGGATTTGTTTGGTCGTGAGAAAAAGGCAAGAATCCCACCCAACACCACCAAGGCGCAAGGCCACAAATCCATAATTTTTCTTTCATAGTGTATTACTTTTGGTTTCTCCAATTTCATCATTCATCAACTCAATCTTACTAAATACTCCGTATTAAACGTCTTTACACAAAATTATGATAAAATACTTAACAAAAAGTCAAAGATGAAAAAAGAACAAAGAGAATACAGGTACAAAACTTGTCAAAATTACAACTTTTTATTATGGGTTCACATAAAATTCTTTAACGATTTCGTGTCCTGAAGAATTGAGACCTCAAAAAGTAGAGTTAACTTAGTAAGCCATAATTTGATTTGTGATAATTATAATTACGGTACTACTATGATTTATGCTTAAATGAAGCTAAACTTAAGATAAAAAAAAAAAAAAGAATAATAATGGTAATTAATGTGGGAATCTTAACAAACAAAATTAAGACAAAACGAGCCGTTGGAGAGTTATTAGAGTTCCATTAAAGGCAGTGAAATAACAACAGTTAGTAAATTGTACAGTACTGGAATTTCTGCTTGGGTCCCCACTCTTCTCCCAATTCTTACTGACACCTTTGAATTTTCTCAGAGGAAGGTTTTCCCTCTTGGCTCTTCTCCTCTCCACTCAAACAAACATCCTCCCTTTTCCATTAATTTAACTTTTCCCATATAATCCCTATTATTTCTTATTACTACTGCATGTTACGGATTCTAATAAACTTACCTAAAACTTGTGATCAAATTTTGTCATCCTTACTCGATTAGGTAATCAATACGCTACTCTACTCAACACATATTCATAGATTACGATTATATTTAGTGTTGGTTAGATTATCATACATTAATCAAAAGTTCAATACAAGTACTAGTACTGAAAAAGAGTGATTTATTTACTTAGTAGATTAACCAAAATATTTTCATTACTGAACAGTAACTACGGAGTAGTAATTACACACTTTTCGAGGCCTCATATATCATCTCTCTCACTCTTTTCACTGCTTTTTTTTTTTTTTTTTTTTTTTTCAACTTTAAAATCACTTTTCCCACTAATACCACCATCATTCTACATGTCAGCTAAATCTCCCTAAACCCTCATAACCTCATTATTCTCAAAATTTCTTACATTTCCCTCAAAATCAAAACTTTTTTTAAAAAAAATGGGAAGTTCAAACTCAAGACCAGAAAAAACAGCAGCACTAGGAATGTGTAAGCAAAGAAAACGCCTAATTAACCAAGCAATTAACTCAAGATACAATCTAGCAGCTGCTCATATTTCCTACATTCAATCCCTCAAAAACATCGGCATTTCACTTCGTCGATTTGCAGAAGCTGAAGTTTTGATTGAATCTTCAATTTCTCTCTCTCCTACTCACAACACTGATCAACTCGACAAAACCCCTTCTCATCACTCTTCTTCTTACCACCCTTCTCCTTCCCTTGACGATGTTGTCGAGGTTTGTTCCTCGGAACCCAGATTAAGCTGCATGAAATCCGGCGTTGTCGGCGGAAGTGGCGGTGTTGCTGTTACTTTAAGGTATAATCCTAGTACCAACATTCATAGCTTCGTTGATAATAATGATGATGATTCCTTGGTTTTTCCGATGCCTCCGCCGCCACCTCCGCCGCCGCCGCTTATTCCTGAATCGGAAGCTTCTTGGGATTACTTTGAGCCCGGAGAAGAAAAGCCCAAGCCCGAACCCGGATCCGAACCCGAACCCGAGAGTTTTCGGTTTGTGGGTTTGGGTTGTAATGGGCTTGAAAGTGGTAGTGGTGGGAGTATTAGGTTGTGGGGTGAAGAGGGTAGTGTTGGAAATTTACAAAAGGTTGAGGGTGGTGTTAGTAAAATAGGGGGTGGTGATAGTAATTCTGGGCAAAAGGGGAAAGAATTGGGTGAAGAAAGGGAGGATCCGTCTGAATATATAACACATAGAGCTAAGGATTTTGTGTCAAGTATTAAGGATATTGAGCACCGGTTTTTTAGAGCTTCTGAATCGGGTAAAGAGGTTGCTAGGATGTTTGAAGCTAATAAAATTCGGGTCGGGTATGCCGAGGCTAAAGGTACTACTGAATACTGATCTTTGTGTTTGATTTTGTAGGAATTTGAATGTGTTATTCATGTAGAAATGCAATGTACTTTTTTTTTAATTTATGTTTAGGAGGCTCGTCTTCATCGGAGTTTTTAGCGGCTTGTCCTTTGGTTTTTTGTCGTGGCAAAAGTGTTCATGCTGCTAATGGTAAGCTTTAATCATCTTTTGCTAGATAATGAATATACCCGTGTATTGGTGTATAGTAGTACTATTTTAGGATGTTCGGAAAAAGGGTTTTTGAGTTACCTAAATTGTGTGAGTTGTGATTATTGGGTGATAGACAGAGGGAATGTCTAACAATTACAAATGTTTATTATTATTGATATTATATCATACTGTTGTGTGATGGTTATTTTTATCCTTAATTGGATTAATTGTGCTTTATGCCTTTTGATCATGCTTGAATGAGTAGGGTAAGGGTTATAGAGTCTACATTGTCTTCACTTTGTTGCTGTTTTAGATTGTGAAGCAAATAATCTTAGTTGGTAAATTTGGTTTCTTATTCAAGGATCAGTAGCCGAATCAAGGCTTGACTGACATTCTTTCCTATTTTGATTTATGAGTAGTGCTTAATTTGCTACTGCAATTTTGTAAATGATTGATCTGTCTAGTTCATATTTGATGAAGATTTTGTTGTTGCTATTCATAGATCTTCAACAACAAAATGTGCCCAAGGTGATTGTATGGAACAGGTCTACATCTTCACAATCGTCATCATCAAGGAATCCTCTTGCCTCTGCATCTAAAGATGATGCTGATGACAGCGGTAGTGAGTGTGTAGAAGATTTTTGCATGATTGCGGGAAGTCATTCCTCCACTCTAGATAGGCTCTATGCATGGGAGAGAAAGTTATATGATGAAGTCAAGGTATATCTACTTGCATTCGCTTGCATTGTTATCATGTGAACTGAATTTTGATGTTTTCTAGTTGATAGGGTACGCAGGATCATGGAAGGTTAAATTATTACTAGTCTATTATCATTTGCGTGAGACCATTTATTAGAATATTCCACTTGGGTGATCTGTTTCTCAATTACAAGCAAACTTGACTAAGAACATTGCAATGTTGGGATGTAAGATGATTTATTTCTCTACTAGGGATTTGTTTGCCGTGTTTAGCTTTCCAAAGAGAAGTGTACAAGTATGTTGACCTTTGTTGACATATATAGTTTCTAGTCAGTGTAGCATTTATAGATCCTGACTTTCATGTACAGACTACACTGAAATGAAGATGATATAAACATTGTTTTTGCTCTTTATGGATGAGACGAACTTTCTATACATGAAAAATATCACATGTTTGTGTGGTATTGTTATTTGATCAAACATCATTGAATTGTTGGTGAGGTAGGTTGATTTTGTTCTTCAACATCATGCAACCTAGGCTTATATGGAAAAGGCTACCACTGATGTGCGGGTTCCCTATCATTATCTGTAAGTTACGGATGAGTGATTATGATACCATGAGGTATTTAGCCCCTTTAGGTTTGAAGCCTGACAAGAAATCAGGAATAATTCAACTGTAGTAGGACTAAAATTAGAATATTGTACAGTCCTGTACCGGTTTTATACAAATGAGGAATGCACTGAAGGAGTGTTCAAAATCATCATTTATGGACAGCGAGTTTCTTTATTGCTTGGTGGTAAAGTACTTGCTCCGTCTCAAAAATAATGGTTTGCATCTTTTGAATGAAATTTCAGAAAGTACCTCAGATAAGGGTGGTATAGTGATGTTTTACGCCTAACATGTTACTATAGGGAGAGATAGGGGAGCTAGTGCAAGTATTCTCATTTTTACCTTTTATCTGTTTTATAGAGTTTGTGTTTCTCTGATTTAGTAATTTTGTCTTATTAATCATTAGGCCAGTGAAGTCATCAGGAAGCAGTATGAAAGGAAGTGTGACCAACTCCGGCATCAGTTTGCAAAGGATGTTAGTACTCATGTAATTGACAAAACCAGAGCAGCTGTAAAAGATCTGCACTCACGTATCAGAGTGGCTCTTCATGCTGTTGATTCCATAGCAAAGCGCATTGAGAAAATGAGAGATGAAGAATTACAGCCCCAACTTACTGAATTGATTACAGCGTAAGATATCAACTCAGTTACCTTTTCTGACAGGAACGTGGGATAGGAAATATATCAAATGATAGATGTAATAAAAGAAATTTGGAATAATAGAAAGCGAAATATATGGCTCAATCATCTTCCTAACTAATTGGCACAGCCATGTTAGACCGTTAGCTCCTCTACCTAGTCATAAACCAGGCCTTATCATTCCCATGTCTTGTACGAAGTATTGTCTTTTAAGTAAAATGATTTATTACCATTTTCCATCAAAATATGGAATAAGTTAATGATTTGTGGATTTCGTGCAGATTTATAAGGATGTGGAAAGCCATGTTGGAATGCCATCATGCACAATACATAACAATATCATTAGCTTACCATGCTAAGACTGCTATGGGGACTTTGGGAAGCGAAGCACATAAGCAAATAATGTCTCAACTCCAGTATGAATTCGAGTGCTTTGGTCTCAGTTTCGCTGACTGGATGAATAGCCTCACATCATACGTGGAAGCAATCAATGGATGGCTACAAAACTGTGTGCTGCAGCCACAGGAACGTGGTCGAGGTAGCAGAAGGCCATTCTCCCCTCGCCGTGTCGTGGCCCCACCGATATTTGTCCTATGTCGAGATTGGTCAGCAGGGATCAAAGCATTGCCTTCTGAAGAGGTCAGTGGTGCAATTAAAAACTTCTTGTCCGACCTGCAACAGCTGATAAAGCAACAGCAGCAAGCAGAGGAGAAAAAGGAGAGAGCAGTTGCAGAAAGCAATGGTGAAATACAAGGGAAGGATGAAGATGCCAGTGAGGGTAAATCTGAGAATTTGGGCTCTATCCACACAAGTTTAACAAAGGTGCTCGATAAACTAACCAAATTCTCCGAGGC
Source organism: Chenopodium album (assembly GCF_948465745.1). Classification (NCBI taxonomy): domain Eukaryota; kingdom Viridiplantae; phylum Streptophyta; class Magnoliopsida; order Caryophyllales; family Amaranthaceae; genus Chenopodium; species Chenopodium album. The sequence continues at coordinate 90,496,705 of NC_137834.1, forward strand.
TTCCCTGAAACTCTACGAGGATATTAGACAGAAAAATGAAGCAGCTCGTCTTGCATATTTGAATCCTAGACCACCTTTCAGATACTGAAACTCTGAAAGGTCCATGTAATTACTACTGAAAATATATCTGAGCATTTTGCTTCTAATACACCAAGTTTGAGAGTCTGCAGCATCTGCAAGACTGCTAGAACAATTAGCCAGAAAAGCATTCATCATCTCAAATCAGTGCTTGTCTTTTCATCCCTATTTAATATCGAGTTTGATGATTAAAATGCATTCACATCATCTGTTATCCGAACAGGCACTTGGTCTGTAGGAAAGGGTCACGTAAATAAAGACTGTTGACATTGATTGGGAAAACTTGTATCTATTAGTTGCATTGCGTTGAGATGCTTGAGAACTTGCACAAATGTAATTAAACAATCAAATAATCTCCTCTCATTTTCCTATTATTCTATGTCAAGCCTGAGATTGAGATGCCAAAGAAACTGCATGCTCATACAAACATCAGCACAGCATCTTAGAAGACTTGTGTCAAAATAATGTCTAATGAGAGCCAAATGTAACTGCAGCTCCTTTATGCTAAAATGTATCTGAAATGTTATCTTTTGAAAGTCTATTCTTCAAAGAAATTAATGATTTTTCATAAAAGAATTGTTTGAACCAAACGAATAGCCAATATAAATAAATATTTTAACTGGCAATACAATATGCTCACTTAGGTATACCAAAGTGCATAAAATGTAGAAGAGTTAGACGATTTAGATACAGTTGCTCCAAGCCAAAAACAGCAAGGGCGTCTTCTACTGTCACATAGTCACAGCCTCATAGGGACTTCTACTCCAATCCTCCACACACCCAAAGATACCACGGATGAAAAAAGACTTTGGCCGTGGGAAATACCTTCACATTTCTTTAAAAAATATACAGACACCGATCCTCCAACAAAATTATATTGTATTTTTCTCCGCTTTATGGGCAATCAATCCCTGTTTCCAGATCTAGAATCCAACCTGTTGTGTATACTGAGTATAAGCTTCCTTTTGCATTGCTATCGGGGCACGAGTGACATCGTCTGGAAGGTCAAATGCATCAACTAGCTCCTTTGCTACATTCCTTACTTGAAAGCTAAGATAGTCTACCAGCTTATGGATAGCCTGCAAAACCACCATTGATCTGAACATAAGCACTGCACTAATTTTTACTTGCCAGAAACGTATTAAATTGCTCTTACAGAAAATTAAACAAATATTTTAGGCATATGAAATACTGTTCCTTTAGAATGATAACATAAGTAATATACCCTCTATTGATAAGAAACCAGTTATATTCAAAATATATTAGCAAAATATTACTTTTTCTCTTATTTATCAAATAATATGAAGCAAAGTAAGTAACATCCTCCATAAAGAAAATAAACAAATTTAAAGTAATCATCTAGAAAACAATACCTTAGCTTTGTTGGGAGCTACATAATCCACATTGCGATATGTTCCTATGTCATTCCAGATACGGTCCAATGCATATAGATCGCAGGCAAGTTTCAAAGCAGCACGACTGCTCTCATCAGGACAGCTGGGGAAGAAAAGGATCACATATAAGCATCAGTGAATAAACATTTAGGAGACTTGAAAGAAATATAACCAGAAATAGGGGCTTGAAATATCATATGAGGTCAGAGAAAGAAGGTGAAAAATAAACCTTTTTACAGCATCAACGAATTTTGCAAGTATGACAGATTCAATGTGAGACTCTGCTAGTGTAAGAAGGTGATTTAAGCATCTATTCCAAGCACCAAAAGTGCCTAGAGTTTTGGAGTGCTTTCGGAGACGCAATGCAGCACTATGAAGAAGCCTTGATGTTCGGTACTGCAACAAAAAATTAAAAACTCAACATTAATACAAACATCCTGTTTACAGGTGAGTAACAACAGTTATAGATCATAATGTCAAGCCAGTTACCCTGAAAGCGTCCAGCTGAAATTGTGGATCTCTAAGATGCTCTTCACCTTCCCAACGAGCGGTCACAGGATTCGGAGCAGAGAGATACGCATTCATTGACTCTCTCAAATAGTTCCATGTCCCTGCAATAGCACCCCCTTGGAACTTCTCCTGGTACCTTTTCAATAGATCCCCTGCAACCTGTGTTTTTGGCAGCAAGTCAGCTTTCTGAAGTCATTATATACCCCAACACTACTCCAGCAAACGAGATTAATGAAATTATTTTGTAGCAGTAGAAATATTCAACGGTAGTACACAGTCATTGTAGCAGATCAATGAAAAACGAGACAAGACAGCGAGAATCCAATCTGATCATGAACCTACTATACAGTGATTGAGCATGCAGGCTCCAATTACATCTTATTATTAACTTATAAATCTAAACATCAATAGAAATCTTTTACTATATAAGAAAACAAATATGCACATGGTTAAGCAAACAAATTATTGGCTCATTAACAAAATACTAAGGAGTTTGATCATACCTGTTGCAGAAGCACTGTATTATCACCTTCAAATGTCTGAAATATATCATGATCATTCCTTAAGCTGCCAAACCTGTTCACAGCAGCATAACCATGACCCCCACAGGCTTCTCTGCAGATACTTATCGACTTTGCAGTAAATGAAGTCACATATGCCTTTAGACCAGCAGAAAGAGCATGGACCTCACCCACGAGCTCATCATCGTGTGTCTTCTTCATCTCGGAATACTTATCTACCAGATCTAGTGTTGCAAAGTGGAATGCATAGGTTGATGCCAACATGGGCATCAGCTTATGCTGCTGAGATTGATAGTCAAGAATACTAACTTCCGGTTGCTTTGGAGGCCCGAATTGCTGTCTTAAAAGAGAGTATCTAATGGCTATAGTGGATGCAATCTTAAGCACACCAACGGAGGAATAAGCAAGGCCAACTCGTCCCCCTACAAGTTCTCCTAAGGTGGCTGCAAATCGTTTGTTGATGGTGGGAAGACTGCTAGTATACTTGCCATCACGTGAAACATCCCCAAAGCGATTTAGCAGGTTATCTCGGGGGATTCTCACAGAACGGAATCGCAGAGCTCCATTATCCACTCCATTCAGGCCAACCTTATGACCACAGTCATGTATTTCAATCCCTGGAAGAACTTCATGAGTCTTCATATCCCGTATAGGAACAATGAAGGCATGGACACCCATATCAGTAACACCTTTTGCATCATGAGATGGCAACATTAGCTTTGCAAAGACTGTAGCAAACTTGCCATGAACTGCTGCATTTCCAATCCACCATTTGATGGCCCCATCATTAGGTGTGTCTACAATGAATTCGTCTGTGATGGGATCGAACATTGCAACAGTCTGCAGGCCCTGGACATTTGAGCCTTTCAAACACAAAACATAAGTTAAACTTCGGCATAAAAAGATATTCTAACATACAGCAATGTGTTAAGAAAATCAGTTTCTCAGATGGAAACCTTTACACAGTCACGGAGTATAATCAATCTGTTCAAAATGAAGATAAATTTTATATACTATATACAAATCTACAACTGTAAATAAAGATATACCAATACTTAGATGGTCATGAAAGAATTATGCAAGATACAAAACATATTACAAGTTCTAACAACTAAATACAGTTAATCCAAAATGACAAGTTACAAGAATCTACAATTCTACACCTTACAGGTTCTCTAAAACATAATTTGAATTTTTTTTTTGGCTTTCTTATACTTCCTTTCTCCAAAATTAAATTAATATTTACATTGATGGTGTATATCAGCTAAATTGGACAATCAAATTTGGATACAAGGAGCATAAATTAAGTACTAGTACAAATTGTAAAAAAAAAAATCCTCATGTCATCACACAGTAAAGGGAATGTTAATTTACCATGATGAAGTTCTGTCATAGCAAAACAACCCATATAATCAAGGTTGTCAATTCCATCAAAGTACTTATCTTTATGTTTTTTAGTTCCCAAATTCAGCACTGAGCCTCCCCATAAACTGCACCACATCACATTTACCAAACAAATTAAACCAAATCAACCAAAAGACACAAAATTATAACAATACTCTACCCAAGATCAAAAGTCTTGCATACAACGGATACATTACCCGTAACCAAAACTTGGTTACGGGTCACCCCAAAACACATTAAAGTCACACCTTCAAAAAAGTAGACTTTAATGTGACTCGAGCCTAATTAAATACACCCGTTGTATACAAGCTTCCGTGATGGCAACGTTACACATAAAACAAAGTTTAATATACCTGTATTGAACACCCATTTTAATCCCAAGAGACATATCAATACCCCCAACAGCTTCAAGAATCGCAAAATATTTAGAAGGTTCATCAACAACAAATCGAAAAGGTCGAATTCCAGCTTCTCTAACCAAACCCACAAGCTGTTTCAAACACAATTCTCTATGATCATCTTTTAAGATTTCAATTGGGGTTTGAAGTTCTGGTCTTCCTTTAAAATATTCATACACTTTTTCTTGAATATCTCTGTATTTTCCTCTCATATAATCTGATAAAGCTTCCATATTTACTTCCATGGATGCCTTCTTCCCCTTCTCTCTCTCTCCTCCTCCTTCTCCCCTGCATCTTTCGACCTCCATTGATGATTTAATTTCATTCTTGATGATTACTGGGTGCAGATGCAATCTCAGCCGTTCGATCCGACGGTTCATGATTGATAAATTCTCTGACAAATCTTCTTCCTCCGCGGTATGATTCATCTTCTCCGATGTTCTTTGCATTTTGACTGATTTTTTTTTTTTTTTTTTTGGGATTTTTTCGAGATTTTTTTGGCGAAAATTTTCTTTGATATGGAATTATGGATGATTTTCTATATTTAAAAAAAAAATAAAAAAATGCGTGATAATCCGGTAATAATTTGAATACGTGGAATCGCGTGATAGGATATAGTTTTGGCGGGGTGTAATTTATACTACGTATTTTCTGTCATAAAATTAAAAATAAAAAAATTAAGGTTGTTAGACGCTCCATCCAATGTAAACATTGAGAGAGGTATGAATGAAGATATGATTGTTGAGTAGGAGATTAGGTGTGTTCTTCGGTCAAGTGGTCAACCCATCCCCATTATCTCATCTTCATCACGTCCAAATTGTATCCTTCTTTCCAACTTATTACGTATTTTATTTGGTAAGTTGCGTTACGCGAGAAAACAATAATGCATTGAACGTCGGCTCATTTAACTAGTTCAAATAATAAACTAGATGAATAGTGTTCAAGTTCAAGACATGAGATTAAATTGTACGGTGTAATACTATATTTTGTACCATTTATCCAAGTGCAACATTTAATTCGATTGTTCACTATTATAATGACAAATTTTGAAATTGTTTCAATGAAATCCCAAATACTACAGAGTACAAAATACAAAAGATTAAAAAATAAAAATAAAAATAAAAATATAAATGCAAGATATTAACAAAAGAGAGTTTAATATTTAACTCAATTCCTTACAATGAATCTTCATATCAAATTTAATTTTTATTAACGGACTAGTATGAATTTCAAGAAAATACTTTGAAAATAATCAAATCTAATTTAACAGCAAATAATCAAATCTAATTTAACAGCAACTATTGGCAAATCTATCAAAGGTAATGAAACGGAAAATAAACCCGTATCCGTATTGACCCACTAATTGGCATATTTTGTTGGCCCAAATAAGCAAGTTAAAGCCCAAAAAACGTACACTCATGATTATGAATACATTATACACACTTGGTATTTTGTTGGCCCAAGTAGGCTAGCTAAATGCCTGAATTACATAACCTTACAATACATACTTGGTATTTTGTTGGCACAATTACAAGATTCTTTTTTACATACATCGTTGACAGAAATAAACTCACTTTAATACATGTGGTATTACCACTACAAACTACAACGTACAATGTGGTGTTCAATTAAGCAGGCTAAATGTGCCATCAACAACTTTTTGATGAGTGAGGCGCTTGATTAAAAGAAGAGGGTGGGCGTGGATTGCGATTGAGGAGGCACAAAGGGCAATGGAACGGGTGTAGGTGGTGACATGATAGGAGTAGTTTAACATGGTAGACGGCACAACATTGGTGCGAATGGAACCTGACAATGAGACATCGGTTGGATTTGAACACCACCACCAAAACCGCCTTGTCCAAGTATTGGATATCCGGTTTGATTGGTTACTTGAGGCCCCCAAAGCCATGGTCCGGATCCAATTCCATGGTACATCCTAGGAGGCCATGGCTGCGTCATCATTTGGGCTGCATATGGAGCTTGAAACTGGCCCTGTTCACTTCTTAATTTTGAAATCGCCTGCATTTTGCAAGTCCAATTGTTATAAACTCATACATGTCATATAGTTATGTGCAATATTGCAATAATGTACTATATCTTATTATAAGTTATAGCTTTAAATACGAGGTATGACAATCACATATATAAGTCCAATACAAATTTGTGAATAAAGCAGTACTAAGACGTAAGTATTTATTTACATGAATGTGGAGCTTCAAGGATTTTATATACTCAATGGCACGCTCGAGGATGATCGCATGATTCCCCTACAACATTACGCCACAAAAACTCATAAATATATGCATAATAATAATACGAGAAGCAAATAACTATGTCATGAATTCATGATGATATTTATACGACTATGAGAACCTTGATTATACCTTGCCGCAAGGGGGAATCAACTGTTGAATGGCTTTTATGTTTGCATTGATGCGCTCCCTTCTTCGTTTGTTCCCGCTACTTCGTTTCTGTGTACGTTTCTATGTACATACAATTGGCATGAACAATTATGAGAATTCATCAATTATGTTGGTGAGATAACAAAACAAGACTACAGTTGACGTAAACAATTTGGCGCAATCATGACTCATGAGGAGTTGGCACGCAATATTACTGCGATAACATAGATTTTTATGATTGCAACATTTATTATAGTTTGTCATCAGATAATGCTTCTTAATATGGAGTATTTATACTAAATATGATTTAATATATATATTTTTTTTAATAAATACTTATTAATGATTGAAATTATGCTTAATAAGTATGAGAATATTATTGTAACTTTAAATATTGATGAATTGAAGTACATTCCTATAGTGACTATATATAGTCATCGTTTTATTGATCTTGGTTCTAACATTGCATGTTACGTGATTACTTACATGCACTAATTAGGTTTTTCTTAACAAACTTATATGGACACCGTACCAATGTATCATACTATCATCAGCATGTTGCCATTTATGAATAAGCAAGCGAAGATTGCGATAAACTCACTTTAAATGAATCTTGTAGATGATGATGATGACCGTCCCTTCGCTCAGGTTCCGCCGGAATAAGCTGCTTTCCTCTAGAATCATCTATTGCTTGATCAGCCACATTTTTTATTTCTGCTCCCTGCTGATTTTAATATGTGAGATGTTTTATCAGAAAATATACACTTAAAAATGCACAATTTTTGGGTCATTTGATTTTTTTGCTCGCTTCTAAATTTAAATGAGTGAATAAATCATACAATGAGCAAAGTATACCCTTGTGCTCTTAATAGAGGTTTTGAATTAGGATTGTTTTTAGTACAGGAACAAATGATCACTAACTAGTAAGCTGGTTAAAAATAATATCATGTACTGTTAAAAACATATATGAAAATTTCAGGAAATTCGGACAAAACTTGAAACTAGGTATATTAGGCATCCTGGCGGCAATCTGTAGGATTTGTTTGTGACGTTAACAACATATATCAATTCTTGTAAAGAGTATATTGTTAAAAAATTTAAATTTTGAGCATAAACTTTTAGAATAGGTATGAAGAAAATGGGGTAATAAGTCTAATAAACAACCTAACACTTTGAGCAATATTTACTTCATGAAGAATTAAATTATTTTGTCCTTTAAGACTACTTGTATTGAGATGAAATTACTTTCGTTCTAAATCACAACGCTTTATATTATAATTTAGCATTCTAGAAAAGAGGTTATTTGATCAATATTTAATTTATAAATTAGGCTACATTTATTATCTTATTAATTTGTATTAGACATTTATAATTTCTCTATAAGTAATTAATATTTAGTACTCTACATATATATACGATCCTTCTAGCTAAACATGCATACTAACCTCATGAGGAAGTGTATGGATGGGTGTGGGATCACACCCTTCTTGAAACAAATCAAATTCTATCGTATATGGAGCATCCAAGTGATGATACTCGGGTTCGGGTTGTGGTAGGGTAACTTCAGAAAGATATTGGTCAATATCATCAAATAATAATGATTGATGATGATCATGAAAATGACCCCCTAAGTTTTCAAGGGACGTCGTAGTAAAAATATTATTATCTTTAAAAGTTTCGAAGGAATAAGGAGGAGTCATACTTAGTACTGCTGGTTTGATCTTTCATTTTTTCGAAGAGTTATACATCTCCTTATATATACAATCCAGTGGCTCAAATTCCTAGTTCAAGCACTATTCTAAGTTAATTTTATATTGGTTGTATAAGCATTATATTTTAGAATGTTCAAATATATTTATCCTCAGATTTTAAGACTGACGTAATGTATTATGTTAAATAGATTGCCACTTTGTATATTACTGCGTAATGGAACATGTTACATATATTGCCACTTTCTACGGCCTTTGTATTATATTATGCATCATTTTTGAGGAATTGTCACTTATATTCTCGGTAATGCAACATGACTATGATAATAATTGTTCGGAAAATGATGATGATAATTTAATAATTGTTCGGAAAATGATGATGATAATTTTTTGGGTAAGATTGTTTGCGAGGTGATGACCGAATCTAGGATTCCAAATTCAATTGCAGTAATATACATTGCGGTGCTTAATCTGTGTCCTGGCCACACCGTGTGACCGGGTTACTTAGTCGATTGACGCATTTTCTGTGTGAGAGGAACCCCTAACCGATCGAGTAACTCCTGACGGACCGAGTAACCCTTGAATAAGTAACACCTAACTTATCAAGTAACATCTTGGGGTCATATAATATTGATTTAAACAATAAATGATCATTATATATTATCATAAATGTTCGTAATAGGCTTGAGTTAATGAAATCAGTGTAATGTTTAAACCGGTAAATTCGTCATTTAAAGGCAAAATGGATGGTTCCACCCACCTTTTTGGACTCCCGGAACGTATTAGTTACCATGGTAAACATTTCGGCAATTTTTATTTACATGCGAAAAAAAAGTAAAAAAATTCCAAAATTTAAAACTAATATCCACCCTTTTTGAGAAATTTTGGAGGTTTCGAGGCCCGATATCGAAAATCCTTGAGATTATATTGGATACGTCTCGGGGTCATATAATGACGTTTGGAACCAAATATGATCATTATATGTTGTCGTAAATGTTCGTGGTAGGATTGAGTTAATGAAATCGGTACACGTTGTAAACCGATAAATTGGTCATTTAAATGGAAATTGGATGGTTCCACGCAGCCAATTGGACACCCGGAGTGTATTAGGGACCATGGTAACCATTTTGGCAATTTTTATTTTCGATCGAAAAAGTCAAAAAATTCCAAAATTGAAGGCTAATATCCACACTTTTAGAGAAATTTTGGAGGTTTCGGGGCCCGGTATCAAAAAGTTTTGAAATTCTAGGGTATATATATCGGGGTCATATAATGTCGTTTGGAATCATATGTGAACATTATTTGTTGTTATAATGTTCGTGGTAGGCTTGAGTTAATGAAATCTGTGCAAGTTGTAAACCGGTAAATTGGTCGTTTAAAGGAAAATTGGATGGTTCCACCCATCCAATTGGACTCCCGGGAGGTATTAGGGACCGGGGTAAAAATTTGGACAATTTTTTATTTACATGCGAAAAAAGTCAAAAAATTTCAAAATTAAAGGCTAATATCCATGTTTTTTTTAGAAATTTCGAAAATTTTGAGACCCGGTGTCGAAAAGAAATGTGATTTTAGGGGATACATCTGAGGCTCATATAATGATGTTTGGAACCATAAATGATCATTATATGTTGTCATAAATGTTCTTAGTACGCTTGAATTAATGAAATCGGTGCAAATTGTAAACCGATAAATTGGCCGTTTAAAGTCAAATTAGATGGTTCCACCCACATAAGTAGACTCTAGGAGGGTATTAGGGACCATAGTAAACAATTCGGCAATTTTTTTTTCGGGACGAAAAAAAGTCAAAAAATTCCAAAATTAAAGACCAATATCCACACTTTTTGAGAAATTTGGAAGGTTTTGGGGCCTGGTGTCGAAAAGGCTTGAGATTTAAGGGGATACATCTCGGAGTCATATAATGCCGTTAGGAACCATATATGATCATTATATGTTGTCATAGAAATTAGTTATAGGCTTGAGTTAATTTAATGAAATCGGTGCAAGGTTTAAACCGATAAAATTGGTCGTTTAAAGGCAAATTGGATGGTTCCACCCACCCAATTAGACTCCCGGAGGATATTAGGAAGTATGGTAAACATTTCGGCAATTTTTTTTCCGGACGAAAAAAAGTCAAAAAATTCCAAAATTGAATGCTAATATCCACACTTTTTGAGAAATTTTGGAGGTTTCGGGGCCCGGTGTATAAAAGGCTTGAGATTTTAGGGGATACATCTCGGAGTCATATAATGCCGTTTGGAACCATATATGATCATTATATGTTGTCATAAATGTTCATGATAGGCTTAATTTAATGAAATCAGTGCAAGTTGTAAACCTGTAAATTAGTCATTTAAAGGTAAATTGGATGGATACACCCACCCACCCAATATGACTCCCAAAGGGTATTAGGGAATATGGAAAAAATTTCGAAATTTTTTATTTCCGGACGAATAAAAGTCAAAAAATTCCAAAATTAAAAACTTATATCCACGCTTTTTGAGAAAATTTTGAGGTTGGGTACGGTGTAGAAATACCTTGAGATTTTAGGGAATACATCTCGGGGTCATATAATGACGTTTGGAACCATATATGATCATTATATGTTGTCATAAATATTCATGGTAGGCTTGAGTTAATAAAATCGGTGCAAGTTATAAGTCGGTAAATTGGTCGTTTAAAGGAAAATTGGATGGTTCCACCCACCTAATTGGACTCCCGGGGGGTATTAGGGACCGGGGTAAACATTTGGACAATTTTTTATTTCCATGCGAAAAAAGTCAAAATTCCAAAATTAAATGCTAATATCCATGCTTTTTTAAAAATTTCGAAAGTTTCGAGGCTCGATGTCGAAAAGAAATGTGATTTTAGGGATACATTTTGGGGTCATATAATGTCGTTTAGAACCATATATGATCATTATTGGCTGTCATAAATGTACATGGTAGGCTAGATTTAATGAAATCGGTGCAAGTTGTAAACCGTTAAATCGGCTGTTTAAAGGCCAAATTGGATGGTTCCACCCAGCCAAGTGTACTCCCGAATGGTATTAGGGACCATTGTAAACATTACGACAATTTTTTATTTCCGGGCGAATAAAAGTCATAAAATTTTAAAATTGAAGTCTAATATCCATGCATTTTGCGAAATTTTGGAGGTTTCGAGGCCTGGGGTCGAAAGTATTGAAATCGTAGGGGAAACATCTTGGGGTCATATAATGTCGTTTGGAACCATATATGATCATTATATGTTGTCATAAATGTTCGAGGTAGGCTTTAATTAATGAAATCGGTGCAAGTTGTAAATCGGTAAATTGGTCGTTTTAGGCAAATTGAATGGTTCCACCCACCTTATTGGACTCCCAGAGGGTATTAGGGACTATGGTAAAAATTTAGGCAATTTTTATTTCCGGGCGAAAAAAAAAAGTCAAAAAATTGAAGGCTAATATCCACGCTTTTTGAGAATTTTTGGAGTATTCGGGGCCCGGTGTCAAAAAGTTCATAAATTTTAGGGAATAAATTTCGAGGTCATATATAATGTCGTTTGGAACCATATATGATAATTCTTTGTTGTCATAAATGTTCGTGGTAGGCTTGAATTAATGAAATCGGTGTAAGTTTTAAACCGTTAAATTGGTCGTTTAAAGGCAAATTGGATTGTTCCACCCACCCAATAGGACTCCCGGAGGATATTTGGGACCATGGTAAATATTTCGGCAATTTTTATATCCGGGCGAAAAAAAAGTCAAAAAATTCCAAAATTGAAGGATAATATCCACGCTTTTTGAGAAATTTCGAATGTTTCGGAGCCATGTGTCGAAAAGCATTGAGATTTTAGGGGATACATCTCGGGGTCATATAATGTCGTTTGGATCCATATATGATCATTATATGTTGTCATAAATGTTCATAGTAGGCTTGAGTTAATTTAATCGGTGCAAGTTGTAAACCGGTAAATTGACCGTTTAAAGGCGATTAGGATGGTTCCACCCACCCAATTGGACTCCTGGAGGGTAGTAGGTACCATGGTAAACATTTCAGCAACTTTTATATTCGGGCGTAAAAAAGTCAAAAAATTCCAAAATTGAAGGCTAATATCCACGCTTTTTGAGAAATTTCGAATGTTTCGGGGCCCTGTGTCGAAAAGCATTGAGATTTTAGGGGATACATCTCGGGGTCATATAATGCCGTTTGGATCCATATATGATCATTATATGGTGTCATAAATGTTCGTGGTAAGCTTGAGTTGATGAAATCGGTGCAAGTTGTAAACCGGTAAAGTGGTAGTTTAAAGGCAAATTGGATGGTTCTACCCAGATAATTAGACTCCTGGAGGGTATTAGGGACCATGGTAAACTTTTCGGCAATTTTTATTTCCAGGTGAAAAAAAGTCAAAAAAATTTAAAAATTGAATTCACGATTTTTGAGAAATTTTGGAGGTTTCGGGGTCCGATGTCGAAAAGTATTTGAATTCCAGGGAATACATTTCGGGGTCATATAATGTTGTTTGGAACCATATATGATCTTTATTTGTTGTCATAAATTTTCGTGGTAGTCTTGAATTAATGAAATCGGTGTAAGTTGTAAACTGATAAATTGGTCGTTTAAAGGCAAATTGGATGGTTACACCCACCCAATTGGACTCTCGGAGAGTATTTGGGACCATGGTAAACATTTCGGCAATTTTTATATCTGGGCGTAAAAAATTCAAAAAAATCCAAAATTGAAGGCTAATATCCACGCTTTTTGAGAAATTTCGAATGTTTCGGGGCTGTGTGTCGAAAAGCATTGAGATTTTAGGGGATACATCTCGGGGTCATATAATGCCGTTTGGATCCATAGATGATCATTATATGGTGTCATAAATGTTTGTGGTAAGCTTGAGTTAATGATATCGGTGCAAGTTGTGAACCGGTAAATTGATCTTTAAAGGCAAATTGGATGGTTCTACCCAACCAATTGGACTCTCGAATGGTATTAGGGACCATGGTAAACACTTCGGCAATTTTTATTTCCAGGTGAAAAAAAGTCAAAAAAATTCAAAATTGAAGGCTAATATCCACATTTTTTGATAAATTTTGGAGGTTTCAACCTTAAATTGATGGAGCCGCCTCTTTTCATTTCATTCCAACATCATCAGATAATCATCTGTACGTGTCAAGTTATGGGAGATTTATATAATGATTCTTATTACAGTTGCTAGCTAGCCTTTGCTTACTTGAACAACCTCGTGACCTTGTGACGGCTATAAGTAAAATTAAAGAAGCATTCTTAGAAAAAATGTACAAAAGGCAAATGAGAATTTTAGGGGCGAAGCAAGTAATAAGTTTATATGCTACTCCATATCACTTTATAAAATAAAGAATTAAAGATACTTTTGTCCACATTCAAGATAACAATTGGATATTTAAGAGTACCTATCAAAACTATGTTCTTGATTCTTGAAGACAAATTAAAGTTGCATTGCATTGCCATGACTCATATTATTGGAATGGATCGGATTATAATTTTAGATTTATACAAAGTATATATTCTTTTTCTTTATTGAAACAAAGATTTTTACAATTAATTGATAACTACTCCATTTATTATTATTCATCAAATCTACATATATACTAAAGTAACAACCGCTGATATCATCACTGTCTACGTGTCACTTTCTTATTTTATTTTTTCCCTCCAAAATACATGGATGATGTCATATTTTTCCTTTACAAGCTACCCTATTTAATATTGCTTTGAAAATTAAATTCCATTTGATCATTTTTAAATTTTTGGTTTTCTATAGATATTATGTTATTTAGTTATTTATGATTTGTTAACAATAGTTAATAATATAATTTAATTGAAATTTCCTAATTAAATATGAAAATTATGCACTTTTGGGAATTGTATATTCATATTTAATCAAAAAGTAATTAGGAAAACGGAGAAAGTAGTTATTTTATTTCAATATGTGTTAAAAGTTTATAATTCAATTCTTATTATAAAACCGTGCATCGCACGGGATTAACCTAGTAAGTTATTATTAATACTCCATACTTAAATAAATGAGTATAATGAATTATAACGATAGTATCAAAGGGGAAAAGAAAGACTTTCTCATAAAATGTAAAAGGATATACTCCCTCCATGTTTTTTTATGTGTTACACTTACCAAATCCGGACATGTTTTAATAAGTGTTACACTTCCTTTTTTGGCAAAAAGATACATTAAAATATTATATCTCTCTCCTCTCATGGTCCCCACCCAAACCCATTACTACTTTTAGGGGCCGTTGGGTTCGCGCGGGGGAATCGGAATGGAATGAACAAAGGGAATGTAGGAGAATGGAATGAAACCCTTTCCAAGTACTATGTTGTTTGGTTTTTAATAAACAAAGGGAATCACCACCACCACCACACATCCCCTTTCTTCACTTTTCCAGCCACCAGGAGCCACCCCACCGCCCAGCCACAACGTCGACGGGAATCGGCAGCCTTGGGCGCACCTCCCCCACCCCTCGCAGCCCCTAACCTCCCCGGAAAAACTTCCACCACCACGCTAAAACCCTAGAAAACACCATCCCTCCCCTTAAAAACGCTGGCCGACCTTCCCCCCACCCTCGAAACCCTAAGGGGAGGGATGGTGTTTTCTAGGGTTTTAGCGTGGCGGTGGAAGTTTTTTCCGGGGAAGGGAGGTATTTTCGAGGGGAGAGGTGGGGGAGGTGCGCGGGCTCCGGCAAGTTGTGGGGGAAGTGTGGCGAGTCCGGCGGTGGGGACTGGGTCCGTGGCGAGGTGGTTAGGCTAGTTCCGGCAAGTACAACGGTGGTGGGTATGGTGGCTAGGGAAAGGGAATGGGAAAGTCTAGGGGGGTGGGGAATCAATGTAGACTAAAAATGGGTGAACTCAAAAATAAAAATGGGTAAAGGGAATCAAAAAAGTGACAAACAAACAACAACAAAGGGAATGATATCAGTTCATTCCGATTCCCTTTGATTATTAACCCCAACCAAACGGCCCCTTATTATATCTCTTTTCTCACATTCATTAGTTTTCAATAAACTATTAACCCCACTATATTAATTTTACAATTTTTTAATACTCTAACTACCCCATTTATCTCTTATTTTATTTAAGTCAATTAAGTTGCCTACAATTATATGCCGGTTAAAATGCAACACTAAAAAAAAAAAAAAAAAAAAAAAAAAAAAAAAAAAAAAAAAAAACACGGAGGGAGTAACATCTTTACAAGTTACCTGGCCACGGAGTATAATTAAATTACCTTGTTTTGGAGCTTTAAGAATTTGATATACTCGACTGCATCATCAAGGATGGATGCGTGGTCTTTCTGCAATATTGTATGTAGAATTTAGCAATGATGTGAATCAAGAGGCTAACTCTTTTGAAGGATCTACTACATTTTTAGGTCTTAATAACTTCATTATAGGCTGCCCAAACAAGGAAAGAAGCAAGGAAAGACTCAATAGCTTTATAGAGAAAGAAGGAAGCTTGATTACCAAGCTAAGGAAGATGAAATGACAGTCCGACAGCGATTTCAAACGCCACGCGCCACTCCAAGGGCCACGCGCCACCTCCCTGCAACCACCTTGAGTCCAGCTACAACATGGGATGGTGCGTGTGAGTCGTGAAGTCTCCGAGATGAAATGGATAATTTCTTGTTTTACTTAGTTTTTACTAGCTAGAGTTTTGCTTGCAAGTTTTTACCTATCTCTTCAAAGGATTTTTCTTGGTTTAAGCACTTAGGATAAGCTTTATTTTTTGTTATTTAATTGCTATAAACTTCCTAAGGTTGTTAGGAAAGTCGTTAGTTAATTAGAATTTGTTTAGGATTAGGTTTCCTATTCTAATTAGAAGTAGTAATTCTATTCTAGCTAGTATATTTGGGGAACAAGGTTGGGGGTTTGTCCTAATCCTTACAGGAGTAGGATTAGTTGCCTCCTTTGTCTATAAATAGGAGTAAATTTCGTGGCTTTTCTTTGCTTTGGTTTAAGGAAAATTTGCAAATTGTAGTCATTTAAAGTTCGTATTTTGCAAATTGCAGCCATACCATTTAGGTTTTAGGGGCCATTTTAGTTCTTAAGGGACCGAATTGAGCTCGAAATTAGCAAAAAAATAACATAAGTGTCTCGTTTTGCGTAACAATAATATATCAATTTGTGAGAAACTGTGAAAATGAGACACTTACGTTATTTTTTTGCTAATTCCGAGCTCAATTCGGGTCCCTAAGGGCTACAATGGCCCCTAAAACCTTAAACGAAGATTTTTCGACATATAAACCTATGAAAAGGTTGAATTGGGCTGCAATTTACAATTTATACGAACTTTTGGGCTGCAATTTGCAAAAAAAAAAAATAAATAAAATGACTGTAATTTGCAAAATACGTACTTTAAATGGCTGCAATTTGTAAATTTTCCTTGGTTTAACTTTGTTTAAACTTTTCTTTGCTACTTTTCAATTCAAGGAATTGTTTTGATGATTAGAACGTTCAATTCTTAGTTCTAGGAGTAGTCTGAGATTTGATCATCAAAATACTTAGTTCTAGGAGTAGTCTAAGCAGTTTGAGTAGTTTAAAATTCGTTCCAAGAGTGGTCGGATTGATTTTAGATCCTTTATTAAATTAAGGGGCTTAAATACACATCAAGCAACAATATTTATTGATTTTCACCAGTAACTAGGAAAAAAATGTAATAACATTATATGAAATCTTGTTACATATTTCTTAAAAAAAAAAAAAAAAAAAAGAAGAAGAAAGAACTCTTGTTACATATATCTGAAAATAATAACTTTTGAGATAATACACATCGAGATGATCGAGTCAAACACACATGACTGTACACGAGTAAGTTTTCCCTTATTATATCACAACCTAGATAGATCCTACTCCCTCCGTTTTTAAATACTTGCTCCATTTTTTCATGTACGGAGTTTTAGCAGAAATTGGAGAAAGTAATAAAATATGGAGGTAGTGAGGTAGTTGAGAGAATAAAAAATTGTAAAAGGTAAAAGTAGTGGAAGAATAGGAGGATAGAGAGTATTATGTTGGGTCCATTAAGTGTGAGAAATGATTTAAATATTGTAAAAGCTTTTCAAAAAAGAAAATAGAGCAAGTATTTAAAAACGGCCGGAAAAGAAAAGTAGAGCAAGTATTTAAAAACGGAGGGAGTATTAATAAATTGGAATCTTGAATATATAAAGATAATGAAATAGATACGAGGGGAATAATAATTTTAACTAGATTAAAATCTTAGATATTAATCAAAGTTGATAATTTATGTGTTTGTGTCAATTAACTAGCTTAAAAATTCTTAAATGGATCTGATTCACTCTAATTTATTGTGGACCACTGATATTAGAGCCAATATAATTATTCTATTAATAAAAAAAAGTTCACTATAATAAAATAAAGGTTACTATGTTGAAATAAAAGTTATTATGTTGAAATAAAAGTTAATTTGACATTATAAAAGCTATAAGAGTTTAATTTTATTAATGAAATTTTTAATATAATGGTCAATATGAATAAAAAAAATCACTATGTTAAAACTAGGTCACTATTCAACACAATATCGTAATTTAAGTTCATAATAACATTTAAAAAAACAGTTCATAATAACATTAAAGGTCACAAAAATATGTAATATACTTTGTACTCCGTAAAAGAAAATCATCAAAAGATTAAAAACTAATAAGAATGAGTTTAAAGAAAAAAAAAATCATGTTTCCATTTCTGCAATGAGAAGATGGAAGAGAAAGGGGAAAGCCATAAGATGCTAAACAAAATAGATTGATTTCAATAATAGAGAGAGAAGAAAAGCCATTGAAATCATGGATTAAATAGCAGACCGTATTTGTTGATGAGATTTTTTTTATAATAGAGAGAGTAAATTATGCTTCGTTTGTTATGGACTACTGTAGTTTGATATTGGAGAAGGTGTTGGCTTAGGTCGCACAATACAGAGTTATTGTTACTAAAACCAGAATAGTCTACCTCATTCAATCAACTATAAGATCAGAGATGAAAAAAAATGATATCATCGATCAATTTAGGTGGGAAAATATTGCACCACAGTCCGACATGTGTACAGTTTAGAAAAAATATGATGTCAGCGGTTGTTTTTTTAGTTTTTTTTTATAGATTTGAAATTATTTCAATGAAATCCCAAATACTACGGAGTACAAAAAAAAAATAAAAAATAAAAAATAAAAAATAAAAATAAATAAATAACAAAAGTGAGTTAATTTAATTAACTCAATTCCTTAAAATGAATCTTCATATCAAGTTGAATTTTTATTAAGGGATTAGTATGAATTTCAAGAAAATACTTTGAAAAATAATCAAATTTAATTTAACAATGGCAAATCGATCAAAGTTAATGAAACGGAAAATAAACCTGTATTGGCCCAATTGGTTATTTTGTTGGCCCAAGTAAGCAAGTCAAAGCCCAAAAGAACATAACTCATGATTATGAATACATTATACATACTTGCTGGTATTTTGTTGGCCCTAGTAGGCTAGCTAAATGCCTGAATTACATAACCTTACTATGATTCCAGGCTTCTAGGCACAACTACAACATTTTTTTTTACATACATATGACTACATAGTTGACAGAAATAAACTCACTTTAATACATGTGGTATTACCACTAACTACTGCAAACTACAACGTACAATGTGGTGTTTAATTGAGCAGGCTAAATGTGCCATCAACTACTTGTTGATTAGTGAGGCGCTTGATTAAAAGAAGAGGGTGGGCGTGGATTGCGATTGAGGAGGCACGTAGGGCAATGCAATGGGTGTAGGTGGTGACATGATAGGAGTGGTGTAACATGGTAGACGGCACATTACTGGTGTGAATGGAACCTGACCATGAGACATCGGTTGGATTGGAACACCACCACCAAAACCGCCTTGTCCAAGTATTGGATAACCAGTTTGATTGGTTACTTGAGGCCCCCAAAGCCATGGTCCGGATCCCATTCCATGGAACATCCTAGGAGGCCATGGCTGTGTCATCATCATTTGGGCTGCATATGGAGCTTGAAACTGGCCTTGTTCACTTCTTGATATTGAAAACGCCTGCATTTTGTAAGACCAAGTGTTATAAACTCATACGCGTAATATAGTTATTTGCAATAATGTACTATATCTTATAAGAAGCTTTACATTGAGGTAATTGACGAAATTAGTTGACAAACACATATATAAGTCCAAGCTAAGCATTATATATAAACTCATACTTGTAGTTACAATAATAAATATATATAATTACATGCAATACTGTATTCCATCTTATAACTTTACATAAGGGGTAATTGACTAAAATAATTGACATTCACATATATATTTATAATGTAACACATTG
Source organism: Chenopodium album (assembly GCF_948465745.1). Lineage (NCBI taxonomy): Eukaryota > Viridiplantae > Streptophyta > Magnoliopsida > Caryophyllales > Amaranthaceae > Chenopodium > Chenopodium album. Next base: position 90,516,486 of record NC_137834.1, read on the forward strand.
TATACATTTATCATTGATGTTTAATCAATTACAGTCAATTGTGGTCAAAACCAATATAGTGTGCAACAAAAGAGATGCAATAGTGCCGCAAATAAGGTAGAAGTGAGTTATAACTTATAACACAGTATAGTATATTACAATACAAACTAGAGAATAAAAGATAACTAAGACATAAGTATTTATTTACATCAATGTAGAACTTCAAAAATTTTATGTACTCAGTAGCACGCTCGAGGATGGTCGCATGATTCCCCTACAACATTACGCCACAAAAACTCATAAATATATGCTTAATAATAATAATACGAGAAGCAATTATCTATGGATCTATGTCATGAATTCACATGATGATATGTATACAAGTATACGACTACGAACAATTGAACCTTGATTACCTTGCCGCAATAGGGAATTAACTGTTGAATGACTTTTATGTTTGCATTGATGCGCTCCCTTCTTCTTCTGTTCCCGCTACTTCGTTTCTGTGTACGTTTCTATGTACATATAATTGGCATGAACAATTAGAGCATTCATCAATAATGTTGATGAGATAACAAAACAAGAACACAGTTGACGTAAACAATCATGAGGAGTCGGCATGCAATATTACTGCAATAACATTTTTTTGATTGCAACATTTTTAAGTATATATTTTAAATATTAACTTTTATTATTATTATTATTTTTAATAAATACTTTTATATTCAATATCTAAAATTATGCTTAATAAGTATGAGAATATTATTTTAACTCGTAGTATATATATAAATGAACTACATTCGTATATTGATCTTGTTCTAGCATTATATTGCATGTTACGCGATTACTTACTTGCTAGGTTTTTCTTGACAAACTTATATCGACACCCTAACTAAGCGTGAATCGAATCCAATTGAGAATATACGTCTGTATTATAATCTTGGATCCATAGTTAATTATGTACAATGTATGAATTGAATCATAGGACTTATATATAGATAAGTTTTACGTCGAACACACAAAAACTGAAAAACACCAATGTATCATACTATCATCAGCATGTTGCCATTATGAATAAGCAAGCGAAGACTGCGATAAACTAACTCACTTTCAATGAATCTTGCAGATGATGAGGATCGTCCCTTCGCACAGGTTCCTCCGGAATAGGCTGCTTTCCTCTAGAATCCTCTATAGCTTCATAATCCACATTTTTTATTTCTGCTCCCTGCTCATTTTAATGTATGCAAGATGTTAGTTTTATCAGAAAATATACACTTAAAAATGCAACCAGGTGCTGATACATTCCATGTACGTATATTCTTTATTTCGCGTCTAACTCTAATATTGATTTAGATGAGTGAAAAAAAAAATTATACAATGAACAAAGTATACCCATTGTGCTCTTAATGGAGATTTTGAATTAGGATTGTTTTTAGTACATGGAACAATGTGATCACTAACTTGTAAGCTGGTTAAAATTAATATCATGTATTCATGTTACGCATAAAACTTAAGGAAATTCGGACAAAACTCGAAACTAGATACATTAGGCATCCTGGCGGCAATCTATAAGATTTGTTTGTGACGTTAACAACATATATCAATTCTTGTAAAGAGTATATTGTTAAAAAAAAAAAAAAAAAAATATTAAAGCGTACACTTTTAGAATAGGTATGAGGAAAATGAGGTAATAAGTCTAATAAATAACCTAACACTTTGTGCAATTTTGTCCTTTATTTAAGACTACTTACTTGTATGGAGATGAAATTAAAGTACCTTCGACGTCTAATATTATCATGCAGCATTGAATTAATAGCATTCTAGAAAAAAAAGGCTATTTAATCAATATTTATAAAAGGCTACATTTCTTATAATTATTAATTGGTATTTGTCCTAGACATATAATTTCTCTATTTAGTACTCTACATACGATCCTAGCTAAGCATACAGACTAACCTCATGAGGAAGTTTATGGATGGACCCTTCTTGAAACAAGTCATATTCTATCGTATATGGAGCATCCAAGTGATGATGCTCGGGTTCGGGTTTGGGTTCAGGTTCGGGTTGTGGCAGGGGAGCTTCAGAAAGGTATTGGTCAATATCATCAAGTAATAATGATTGATGAGGATGACCCCCTAAGTTTTCAAGGGACGTCGTAGTAATAATATTGTCTTTAAAAGTGTCGAAGGAATAAGGAGTAGTCATACTTAGTACTGCTGGTTTGATCTTTCATCTTTTCGAAGAGTTATACATCTCCTTATATATACAATCCAGTCGTGCGTGGCTCATATTCCCAGTTCATGCACTATCCTAAGTTAATTTTATATAGTATATGCTTGTATTTATAAAGTGTATATTTACATTATATTTTAGTATGTTGAAATATGTTTATCCTTAGCTTTTAAGACCGTAGTGTATAATACGTAATGTATTTATTACATAGATTGCCACTTTGTATATTACTACGTAATTGAATATATATGTTACATATATTGCCACTTTCTACCGCCTTTAGACTATATCTTATGCATCATTTTTTAGGAATTGGCACTTGTATTCTCGGTAATGCAACATGACTATGATAATAATTGTTCGGAAAATGATGATGATGAATTTTTTTGGTAAGTTTGTTTGCGAGGTGATAACCGAATCTAGGATCTATTCCAAATTCAATTGCACTGATATACATTGCGGTGCTTTTCTGTTTGTTGGCCACACCGAGTCGCTGAGTCACTTATTCAGGGATTATTTATTTAGGGGTTATTCAATCAGTTAAGGGTTACTTATTCTAGGATTACTCAGTCAATTAGCGTATTTTCGCTGGGATTTCTTATTCAAAGGTTACTCAATTACTCAAGGGTTAGTCGATTAGCACGTTTTTTGTGCGAGAGTAACCCCTAACCGATAGAGTAATGTAGCCCATGACCAACTAAGTAACGTAACCCTTGATCAACCGAGTAACGTAACCCCTAACCGACTGATGAGTGATCCTTGAATAAGTGACCCCTAAATAATTAATCGTGACTGTAGGGAATAATTTCAAGCCTTAAAAATCCCACTAGTTTGAACCCCACTGTGATCATACACTAAAGTACGGTGGCGTCCAAAAGGGAAGAAGATAGAGCAAAAGAGTCGCCAACAAGTTTTTAAGGAACTTGTAAACCGTTCACGAGGTGAAGGTTACACCCCTTAACGATCCAAGAGATCGTCAACTCCATAAGGTCATGAACCAAATAAGGGTTCGGGGATGAAGGTACAAATCCAACCTAAAATAGATTGAACCTGCCCTAATAATAGGCCTCTACTTTATTCTGATCGTATTCATGTGTGCTTTCTGACTAACATGCAATCAATAGGATTAACCCTAAACCTGTTTAATCTATGTTGGTTGAATTTAATGCACAAATAAACTATTATTGGCGATCACTTGAATTATAATCACAATTAACCCTAAACAAGATTATTAATTATCTTATTAAGCGTGGTTGCAGGTACCAATTCCCTTTAAACATGCAATAAAAGGTGTGATCAAGCAATAACAATATAAAATAATGTATCAAGCAACATAATAATGAATAATCATGAATAATAATTATAATTGAAATAATCATCATAATAATCATAAAAGAAAATAATCATCATATTAATAATAATTGAAATAATTATCATAAATAAAATAATCATCAAAATAATAGTATTCATAATCATTATAACAATTATAATCATAATCATATTCATGTTAATATTAAAGCATAATAAAAATAGCAAGATCCTAGGCATGATACTAACAAGATTAATAACAAACCCTAGCATGTCACTAAGCAATAAAAATCAAATCTTTAACCCTAACATGATATTAACATGAATAAATATTAGGAAGAGAATAAAAGGCATCATAGCAATCATATTTGATATTAAAGTTACCCTAGACATGATACTAGGAATTTATTGTTGTCACCCTAAACATCAAATTAAGGAAAACATCCTAACATGATACTAGGAATCAAAACAATCTAAGCATGATTTCTATATCATAATATCAATTAAACCATTAAAGTACTTACTTGGATGCCTCGTACCTCTTTCTAATGACAAAATACACACGTTAGTAACTTCAAGGAAAATAATAATCAAAACAATTAAATTAAATAATTGAAAGAGAGATTTGGGACCAAACCCTCAGAAATTAAAACCTTTCACGTCTAGGGCGAAGGCAACTTCGAATATGGCTAAGTGTTTCTAGATCTAATGAATGCGGAATTATTTATTTGAGAAAAGGCTAGTTTAGAAAAAGAGAGAGAGAGAGAATAATCAAGAAAATCTTGATGAGAGTTGGTGAATGAAAACGGAGTTTTTGATACGATATTTATAGAGAAAATCATCCAAAAAAGATAATTTATCAAAACAGAGTCTGAAGACCGCAAAACCATCTTGGCGCCAGCCCTGGCTAATTGGCGCCAGGACCAGTGGCTAGCGCCAGGCGCCAATGGCTGGCGTCTGGCGCCAAGGCCTGGGGTTGGACGCCAAATTGGATTTCAATGCGTTTTCGAAAATCTGATCAGTTTACCGTACTGGAAGATAAAATAATATAATTTCCATCGAAAATGCTATTTGATCTTGATTAAAACTCTGAAGAGTCCTAATTGAATTAGGAATGATAAGACCTTCTAGAATGTTCTAGAAGACTAAAACCATTCCTAATTACATTAGGAATGATAAACTATATTAGGCCCTCCCCTAGATCATTAGGCCGTACTTAAAGCTCAAACCGGGCCCAGTTTAGTAAATTGGCCATAACCTCCTCAATATTCATCGGAATTGGGCTTATAATATATCGTTGGAAAGGTCTTTGCAAACCCCATCCAACTACACCACTATTGGACCCATATCATGGACCAACCAAACTGGATTGGCTGTTTTCTTAAAATAAAGTTTTCAAAAAATAGAGAGAAGAGAAAAGAAATAAAACTTTCCGCAACACTAAACCTTTCCACACTTTCGTTTCATTCGATTATGATTCGACGTGAAAGACACTCATCACCGGGTTTGGTTTTGGGGAGACACAAATGGGTGTCTACAGTGACCGACTGAATAACCCCTTATCGACCGAGTAACCGCTGAATAACAGAATAAGTAACCTCGACCACACGATGTGGTTAGCCACATATTAAAATTTGTGCAAACATTGTGGAATCCTATGAAACAAACCCCTGCCCCCATGTACACGTGCAAAAAAAAAATGATAATTGATTGGCTTCTGTTTTAATTTATTCACCTAATAATTAATTCCATATATTTTCTAGAAAAAGTAATAAAAAAAATTTAAAAATTAAATATGGTAAATAAATTTTAATGCCAAAATAAGATAAATTTAAGAAAAATAAGTGCAAAAAAGGGTTTGATGGAATAGCTTGTGCAAGTATTCAATTTATGATAACTAAAATGAATTTCGATGAATTTATGTGTTTATTATGTAAGTTTATATAATTAAAAATCACGTGAATTGAATGCATCCTTAAACTATATTATAGTATTGTATGTTAAAGAGACTCAAGTTTGAATATTGAAATATAGTACAAAATGAGTTGTTTTTCACCTCTAATGGTGATACTATACTCACTTCTCAATTTAGTAACTCATGTGAAGTCTAATTTTTCGATGGGGAGACTCTCTAAAAATATACAAATGTCACTTTCAATTTATGGCCCACCAAATCCATTTTTTTAATTTCAAATATTATAAGATTAAAAAATTATTAAAAAAAAGGAAAAATTAGAAAAAATAATCCCAACTTTCTTCAATTTTCGTAGAATAATCCTAACTTTCATTTATTCTAGAATAATCCGAACTTTGGGGGGTCTTCTTTTTTTCTTCAATCCCAAACACCGGTTACCGGTTGAATGGGTTTCCTGGTTTTTTTTTAAATTTAAAGTGACACGTGTCACGCGTTAATTGGTTAAAAAATATAAAAACAAAAAAACAAAATAAAAAAAAAATCAGCAAAACCCCAAATCCGGCCACCCTGCGCTGGTGATTCGAGCCATCTCCGGCGGCTGCTGCTACTCCCCTCCCCTACCCAAACCCCGACGCTGGTTTCCCCCCTCCCCTGCGCCGGTTTCCTTCCCCCCTCCCCTACGCCAGTTTCCCCCTCCCCCAACGCTGGTGATGCGACCCAATCTCCTCCTCTCCATTTCCGCCGCCACCACCAATCGCAACTCCTTTTCCAGCCACCACAAGCACTCGAAACTTCCTTTAAATGTCTCCCCAACTCCCGAAAACCTCTAAACACCCTTCCCCCACCATTGAAAATCCTAGCCGCTAGGGTTTTCGTCGGTGAGGAAGTGGTTGTTGGGGGTTTTCGGGAGGGGTTTCGAATGGAAAAGGAGGAGATTGGGGGTGGAGGTGGGTCGAAACGCCGGCACAGAGGGTTTGGGGGGAAAGGGGCGCACATTTTGGGCAGGGGAAGGGAGGGGTTGGCACGGCTGGCGGTGGCAGTTGGTGGTGGTGGTGGGGGTTACGGTGGCAGGCAGGGTATTAAGGGTTTTTTGGTTTTTTTTTTTTAAATTAAATTATTTGTTTTTGGACCAATTGCAGTTTGACACGTGGCACATAACCTATTACAGCAGGTCATTGACTTTCGTTGACCGGTTTGGGATTGAAGAAAAAGAAGACCCCCAAAAGTTCGGATTATTCCAGAATAAATGAAAGTTGGGATTATTCTACGAAAATTGAAGAAAGTTGGGATTATTTTTTCTAATTTTTCCTAAAAAAAAAGGTAAAACTTAAATAAATTACAAAATATATTATAATACTAGGTTAGATCGTTTATATAAAACCTATTTTTAATTTGTACATTTAATGGCTATTATACATGAATATAAATAAGAATTATGTACATTTTGTAATTTTCAAATTTTTGATTTTCATCAAAATGATGACAAAATTATGATATATTATTTTTTCAACGTCGTCTAATTCATTGTTCAATGTAGGATGTCATTTATTAGTATGCTATTTTTTAAAATTGTTTCAATTTCCTACAATAAATTTCAAAAATGTTAAATATGATAGCTCTTTAAAAAAAGGATGACATCATCCTTGCATTTAGGCGAGAAAATTTTTATTTAGGAATGACACGTGGGCAGTGGCGATGTCAGCATCTTTTGTTTTAGTAATAGTTAATAAATTGACAAGGGTCCCACAGTTTTTGTCAAATGAGACTCAAAGTTGAGTATATACTACGTATATAAACTTAGCAACATTCTTTTGGAGTTGCTAAGTTTAGATACTAACTTAGGGCTTGTTCACATTTACTGAACTGAGCTAAACTAAACTGAACTGATTGAAGCTGATCTGAGCTGAACTGATTGGAGCTGAACTGAACTGAACTAAGCTGAAATGAATATTTTATGAGAGAGGGAAACTAGGAGCTGAACTGAACTAATTGGAGCTATACTGAACTGAACTGAACTGAACTGAAATTGAGTAATTGTGAACAGGCCCTTAATAATTGTATACATTGCAAAAAATAATCTCTCTCCCCTAAAAATACTCACTTGAGTCTCACCATTGAAGTGGGTCTTTATAGTATTAATTGGATCACTCTGTATATAGTAATTAATGTGGACATGCATGTTACTCCGTATTATTTAACGTCCTAACTCGAACTAAGAAATAACTTGATAAATCACCTACATAGAAACCGACTCGAAACTTGGTCTAACAAATGTACACCAACTAATTATACAAGAATAATGAGAATAAAATTTTCTCAAGTTTAACTGAATTATTGCATGCATGGTAAAAGACGCTTTCAAGTGAGATATCTTGTTTGATATTTCACTAGATAAAATTGTCCCATCCAATAATATTTAAAGAATAACATGAAATATATACTACCTCTGTTTTTTTTTTAATTGGAACTTTGGAGTATTATTTGAGAGATATAGAATATTTCAAAATTATAACTAAAAAAAAATCGATATCGGAGTATATACCCATCAATCAACTTTAGCGGTGGAAGACGAGAATGACAATTTTCATGTGAATCGCGCGCTTGTGAAATCATGCTAATTGCTAACTATCAATGAATTTGTTTTTGGTATTTTGGTGGATGTCAATGAAAGTATCAGATTTTGTCTAAATTATAGCACTTGGGGCTCTCTATTCCCCACAAAATTTAGTTTGTGTTTAGCTTTCCTAGCTCATACTAGAGCCAACTAGGAAATAAATGAACAACATTTGGCAAAATCTTTGATTGCAAATAATAAAAATCTTATTAATGGAAGCATATTTTTTCAGGTCTATTTACATAAAACAAGCAATTCGATCAAACAGATACATATATATAAATGCTTAATATATATATCCACTGTAATATTATTCTTAATGTTACAAAACACTTGTGAATTAGTAAACCTTACATAACATAAACATAAACATAAACATACTACTATTTTACAATTAATTTACTACACAAATGCATATAAAACGAAAGCAATATATTGACCATGTGATGTGAAACAATCAAGTTGCACCCCATGTTATTGTTGTGGTATAAGAATAGCATTATGTCCGTAGGTAGGTATAGCTTGTACTTGCATATTCTTGATCTTGTTAAGGTTTAAAGCTCGTGTAGCTTAGTGTTTCCCTTTAAAATCCACACTATCTAGTTCGTTGTATCAAAATTTACGGCACCAATTTGTATACTTGTACGTGGCAGGTGACATCATAACTGGCATATATTTTAAAGCATATTGAATTTGATGGAGTCGCCTCTTTTCATTCCATTCTAACATCATCTGTGTCAAAATGATATACTTATTAGCTAGCTAGCCTTGTCTTACTTGAACGACATCATCACCTCGTGATAGTTATAACTTAGCATTCTTAGAACACGAATTCTTATATGTGGTTGGCCACATTATGTGGCCAGTCATCATAGAGGTTACTTGGTCGTGTTAAAGGGGTTATTTCGTCGGTGTTATAGGATTACTCGGGCAGTGATATAGGGGTTACTCGGTCAATATTACACGGGTTACTTGATAAGTGTTATAGGTGTTACTTTATTCTTTTATAAGTGGTCATACGGTGCGGCCAACCACACACAAATTAAAAGTGACTGTTCTTAGAATTGAAAAATCATAGGAATAGAAGGAGTAATAATTAAGTTTATAGTATAAAGACACTTTTGTCCACAATTCCATATTCAAAATAACAATAATTGATATTTATAAGTACCTATCAAACTATATTCATGAAGACAAAGTTGCATTTCCATGACTAGGGATGTTCGCGGTGCGGTTTGTATTTTTATCAAATCACACCAAACTGCACTTGTAATCAAACCGCACCGCAAAATACAGTTTGGTGCGGTTTAGCCACATTTTTAAGAAAGATATAAATATTTTTTTTCAAAAAAGACTTAATTTTATTTTGTGATTATTAATTTATAATTTAAATATGTAGTATTAAACTCTTTTTTAAGCTTTTAATTATCTAATTGTAAAAAAAAAAAAAAATACATCATATTTTTAAGCTATTTTATACTTCGTATATTTTTTAATTGAAATAGTATAAATTGGTATAACGGTTTGCAGTTTGACGGTCTAAATCGCAAATCACTTCAAAGTGCGCGGTTTGCAGTGCGGTTTGTTCTAAAATGTTCCGGAAATCGCACTAAACCGCAAAAGTGCAGTTAGGTCATTTTCGAAACCGCACCGCAATTTCCAAACTGCAAACCACACCGAACCAAAAAAATTGCGGTTTGATTTGCAGTTTGGTGCGGTCTAGATCGCACTCTAAACAGCCCTAGCCATGACATATGAATAACGTTATTATTAGTATGGAGTATAATTTTAGATTTATATGAAGTATTATTGATAATCGTTATCTCCTTTTATTATTATCAGTCAAACAAGTCATTAATACTTACAAAATTAGTATAGCGATATAGTATCAAATGGGAAAAGAAATCAAAGAGTTTTTAAGAGAATGCAAAAGGATAACAACTTTACAAACTATATCCTCCGTCCTTTATTGTTTGCCTTATTTGACCTAAAAAGTTCTCATAAATAGTGGGTTCATGATGCAAATAAAAGGAAACTAAAGGAGTAGCTACCAGGCCATGGAGTATGAATTACCTCATGTTGGAGCTTTAAGGATTTGATATACTCAACTGCATCATCAAGGATGGATACTTGATCTTTCTGCAACATCGTATGATATAGCAGTTATTTATTTAACCTTAATTGTCAAATGTTATGTAAGATCTTGTTACATACGAAGCTGATACTATAATTAGTATGATAAGATAACACATGAGTAAATTCTTTTTTATTGTAGCACAATGTGAGAGATTAGATTCTATTAAATTGGAATCTATAAAAAGTTAAAAACAATGATTAAGAAACGAGGGGATTAATATTTGATACATATTATTCAAAGTTGATGATTTATTGAAGGTGTCAACTAACTTGGTCAGTTTTAAGATGACACAAAATTTGGGATCATATATGTCTCGTCTACATCCTTCATCGTAAATTCCTAAGCCACATCCTTCATTGTAAATTCCTAAGCCTCTCTTCATTTACACCAAAAAAAAAAAATCTCATATAACAATTGATTTCATTCCCTTGTATATTTTTTATTATAAAAAAAAAATCATTAAAATTAATCTAGAAAAATCAAATTTTGCAACGAACCTTTTGAGATGGTTGATGAGGAAGATTAAATTCCATCTTATGGAGTACATTAAAATACAAACAATATGCATTCACGAGAGCAAAGGGTCTAGGTAAAATAAAAGGTAGGATAATGTAGTATAACAAGATTCAAGAGGCTTTTAGTAAGAGACGACCTTACTCTTATCAAAAAAAAAAAAAAAAAAAGAGACGACCTTATAAGAATAAGGAATTAGATTCTGCAGATCTTGTAATATGTCACCAATTCGCCTCTGTCTTTTAATACGATTCTAGGAATTATAAACAAAAAGACAAACAAGTGAATTATAAACAAAAGACAAACAAGTGAACAGCAGTTACCCTTCTCGTCAAAATAAATACTTCCTCCGTCACGAATTACTCACAACAGGGGTATTACTTGTGAGACATAAAATATTCCTTTGTTGCGAGTAATATGTAACGGAAGGAGTATATAAAGATATATAATCACACCCTAAATGTGAAAACTCTATGATATAATAGACATTTTTAAAATGACTATCATTATTCTAATTTTTTTATGCGTTGATTTTTTATTTATTTTTTATGCTAAAATTAATTATAAATATTTTTTCTTATTTTTAAAATTTATCTTTTATGGTTTCAAAAAAAAACTTTTATTTTATCATGTTTTCATAATTAATTTATGAATTTTTTTATTATAGTAATATAAATAACTGAATTTTGTAAATTAATTAAGAATTCATAAAAATAAAAAAAAAAAATCAAATATAATTCTTTTTTTTTAGGGAAATAAAAATTAATAAATGAATTTTTTAAATTAGGTAATTGATTTATTATTAATTTTAATATTACAAATAAATCAAAATCAGCTATTATTGGTTAATTTTTTTTATATATACACAAATTTTTATTTATTTTTTATGTCAAAATTATTATTTTTTTTAAACCATTCAAAATTAATTTTTTTTTTTACCAACAGTAAAATTAATTATAATATAACTTTAATGTTTAATTCCAAAATCATTAATTTTCTTAAAAGGAATACCTATTTATGCCAATTAAATTAAATAAAGAGAGATGCATGCGGATTATAATAATAATAATAATAATAATAATAATAATAATAATAATAATAATACTATATACTAAAGTAATCACCAGGAATATTCTAGAATTACACGTGTCATGTTTACATTAAAAAAGTTCCTGCCAATTTTTTTTTTTTTTTTTTTTTTTACTTTCATAGAAAATAAAAAGATAATTGATGAAAAAAAGATATACAGCCTTATTTTTTTTTAAAAAAAAAAAAAAAGAATATACAGCCTAAATAATACTTCGTAGAACAATAACAACAAATTAAATAAATAATATATTAAAAATATACACAATCTATAAACAAATACAAACATATAATAATATATAAATAAAAAAATTTCGTGTCAATATCCGAGCGTTGCTCGGGCAAAGAACTAGTAATAATAATAACCCTATAATTATATGCACTCAAAACAAGTTCTTATTATTTCTTTCAAAAAAAAAAAAAAGAAGTTCTTATTGAACAATATTAAATGTAATAGTTCATAACTTAGCAACAACAAACTTAAATACATAAATTCACAATTTCACATTTAAGTTCAAGTTAGCAAGTCTACTCGTTTGTATCTTTTTAACTTTAGTGTCACATTATCAAAGGACGGTGTGTTTTCTTTCTTTTTTTTTTTTTTTTTTTTTTCTTTTTTTTTTCTTTTATTATTTTATGTTTTGAGGGAAATCTAGGGCTAGGACAGTGGCTAACACATAGTAATTTTTACTTATATATGCAATTGGAATTTTTTTTATTTATTTTTTTTATGGTTATGAAATTATTTAAGAAAAAAAAAATTACTTTTGCATTGTTCTCTCACCTTAGAATCCTTCCTTGTAGCACCATGATCTCCGTTAGTTGAACATCTTTGTTTGTGCTTTATAAGCTCTTTTCCCTTAGATTTGTCACCATCAGCACTTTCTAATATTGTACCCTACACCAAAAAGTATCAACTCAAAATTAAAGATATTAAATAAATAATAAATTAAGTAACAAATTATAAAATTTATCAACTATGAGTACTTCACATTTGACTTTTTAATTTTTATAATAAAATGCATGTTGAACATAAATGAATTGATCTATATAGTTTGATAAAAAAAATTGCATATGATAGTATGCTTTATTATAGTAAGTATTCATAAAATCGAATTTTAAACTATGACTTTTCACTAAATCTATTTCTTTTTTTTTTTTTTTTTTTACATGACACTAAATCTATTAATTTCATCATGCTTAAAATTTAAAATATGAGAAAGCAATTACATACCTCATTTCATAAATATATCCCATGCATTAGACGATGATCATAATGAGATGGTAATGATGTATCAATTTCAGGTTCTGAGTGACCTTGGAAAACATTATCATCACACAATTGATGGTCTTCATCGTTAATAATTATACTTTTTTGCTTAAAATCATAAATAAGTTGAAGATTATCATCAATGTATTCAACATCTAAGTTTGGTAAAGCAATTTCCAAATTAGTGGAAGGAGTATTGATAGTTTTAGTAGAAAATGATGAGGTAGTACTAGAAGCCCTAATGAGTGTCACTTTTTGCTTACTATTCATGTTTATTTAATTTGTGTTGATAAAAACAGAATCCTAATAACTACATAGTACTATATATACACCTTACAAGTTAAGATAATCCAAAATATGCGTCACTTAATTCTAACAGCCAATGTCATCAAATTTAAACTATTAATATAATTATTTTTTTTCAAAGTTGAATAAGTATAAGAAATAAAATATTGAGTGGTACTTGTTTTTTTGGGTTCAAATATTGAGTGGTACTTGTAGGCCGAGGTACAACAAGTAGTTGGACAGAAGCTTAAATTGTTGGCTAATAAGCTAGAGTAATAAAAAAAACCCAACACACACCAAGCAAAGCGAAAAGTTCTACGATTAGATATCATGAAAATGAATGATGATCAAGTCGCTCCAAGTAGCTAGTTCACTAGAACGTATGTTGCCTATTCGGGTTAAAGAAGGCTAACGAGTAATGAGCAAGTAAAACTTGACTAGAAGAACTTGTGCTTCGGTTCTTCAAAAGCCATAAAAACTCAATTTGTATAAATTCGATAATAACACATACGAAGTATGTACATTGTACATACTCGTATATAAATTCGATAATAACACATACAGAAAATGAAGTAAAACCGTAAATAAATCAACAGAAATATCCAATTAGCATGACATTTTTGTATTTTTGTTGTGGGTTAATATTCAATAACAAGTTGTTGATTTATTAATCATTTTATAGTGATAAACTTGTATTTTCACTATATTTACCAACAAAAAACTAATCAAATTGTTGAAAGTATCAAATATTCATATGGCATTGATTAGATTGGAAGAGCTCGGATCGGAGTTTCTATCAAATGGCTAATAGCATCGCGCCATCGCATAACACATACAATAATTAAAATTATATTTGTTTTTTGAATTCTTGTTATGTTTAGCGAAATTGTGAATTTTTAAGATGACTAGATGAGAATGAGATGATATTAGAGTACGTACTTTCTGATCTTTTCTCATTTACTTTAAATCCATTTATTGAAAAATCATCTAAAATAATTGTATTTGAACGTATTTATAAATTATAATATCAACTCATCCAAATTATTAGAGTCGGTTTGGTGTGTTTATGTTATGTTTGTATATTTGGCAAGTTTATCTTGTTAGGAGTTTTAGGCAAATAAGGTTATATTTTATATTGTGTATACATATGTGATTAAGATCAATACAAAGGTTAAGTCGTTTTCTCCACAATATTCTTGAATTGGGTTTAACATGGTATCTGGCCTCTCTAATTTCTAGAGATTTTATACAATCTTGGTTGGTTCTTGATTTAATTCCGCAATTTACCAAAAGCTTAAACTTTATCATGCCCCTTCAATAATTCTCATGAGTGTCCCTTAAACTTCTAATCTTGAAATATATATACTGATACGGACATACGGTATCTCATATTCAACGCTAAATATTCTAATCTGAACTCAATATACATTCTAATTAATACCATATTAAAGAATCAGTTCAATAAAAAACTTAAGATAATTATTAAAATTTAGATAAATTTATACTACCTAATATATTCTATTAGAACAAATGTGTCTAAACTTACTTGAATTTATTTTATCTCTAAACTTATTTGGCGTATTTTGTTCAAATTAATTATAATTAATTAGCTCGAGAAAACACACCCTAAATGAGTGTTTTAAACCAATTACATCATAATCTTACGCTTTATTTCCTTTGTTTTAAGTAAAATAACTTACTAAGCTAGATACCTTAGTATTCAATCCTCCTTTTTCCTCCTTTCTCTCTCCAGCTAGCCTTCATTATATTGTTGAATTTTGAAGGGGCTTCCATCGATTTTAATCGGTGGAAAGCCCCAATCCTTGTTTCTTTATTGTTTTTTTAGGTTTATAATAATACTTCCTCCTTTTGGGAGGAACTTTTCTTCCTCGAAAGAAAGGGTTTCCGATCTCCTTCGAAAGACAAAGGTTTTTCGACCTCCTTCGAAAGACAAGGTTTATCTCCTCTTTTCGAGGGAGAAATTTCTTAGTTTTGAATCCATGGTAGCAGATCTAATGGATTGTCGTGAAATTATTTCGTTGGTGAAAAAGTTATCAAGTTTTCAAATACGAACAGATGAATCAGAAGGAAATCATCCTCACGGCTACAAAGGATCGTTAGATTGTCTCTCTAACAAGGCTGTAATTTTCAGCGATATAAGCGGGTGATGCTCCGCAGTGCAAGATCTACTCGACGATCATAGTTTTTATGAAGGAAAATTCTATTTGATTCAATATCTTATGTATTTGTTAACGTCGAATCTCTATTGTATATGTCGTATGACTTTTAATTAATGAAATATTTTTGCTATTAAAAAAAAAAAGTAAAATAACTTAAATTAGCTACATACTGACTTTTTCACTCGCTAAATTACACCATTGATCATTACTAAATTTAATTGGAAAATTTGCAAATTGCAGCCATTTAAATTTCGTATTTTGCAAATTGCAGCCATTTAAAAATAAAATTGCAAATTGCAACCCAAAAGCTCATATAAATTGTAAATTGCAGCCCGATTCAACTTTTTCATCGGTTTAAAAGTTGTAAAATCTTCGATTAAGGTTTTAGGGGCCATTTTAGGCCTTAGGGAACCGAATTGAGCTCGGAATTAGCAAAAAAATAACGCAAGTATCTCGTTTTGCGTAACAAAAATGTATCGATTTGTGGGAAACTGTAAATATGAGACACTTACGTTATTTTTTTGCTGATTCCAAGCTCAATTCGGGTCCCTAAGGGCTAAAATGACCCCCTAAAACCTTAACCGAAGATTTTTCAACTTGTAAACCGATGAAAAAATTGAATCGGGCTGCAATTTACAATTTATACGAACTTTTGGACTGCAATTTGCAAAAAAAAAAAAAATTAAATGGCTGCAATTTGCAAAATACGAACTTTAAATGGCTGCAATTTGCAAATTTTCCAATTTAATTATATATAAATATAAATTATAAAAAATAAATAAATAAATTGATTATATAAACTAATCCAACAATTAGTACTACTTGATCTAACTATCGTTTATTACATATATGATGAAACTAATACTTGTATCAATCAATCGATCAATCAATCGATAATAGTCTTATTCTCGTAAGTGAGGAAAAGTAATACTTGTATATGATCATTATTTAGAAGTCAAACTCTTACCAATTCAATTTGATGACTTAGGACTTCTTCTCTTTACCGTACCTAAAACAAGGAATCTGGTCTAATTTTAATAAGGTATGATATGTATTTTTATCATCTGGTCTGATCTGATTTGATTTAATAATTTGACAGAACTTTGACTTCAGTTTACTAATAATCCATAATAAAAAAAAAAAACACCATCAAAATGAATCTTGTTAGATTTGTCTCGTTATGAATATTTTAAATATATAATTTTCATAATTTTATATATAAAATTATGAAAATTATATATTTAAAATATTCATAACGATATTAGTAAATGATTATTAAAAATTCTAATATAACCTTATATGAATTTGTTAAACAACACGTAATAAATACTCCCTCCGTCCCCGATTGATAGTCACTTTTGAAGAAAAATCACGGGAATTAAGGAGAATTAAAGAAAGTACATTGAAAAAGTAAATTTACATTGGGTATGAAAAAAAAAAGTATAAAGAGAAAGTAATTAAAGTACATGAGAAAGTAAAATTTACATGGAAAAGTTAAATTTGCACAAATATTTTTGTAAATATTAGAGAATTTTGATAAAAAAAAATAAATATTAATGGTACTTGAAAAGTGACTATCAATCGGGGACGGAGAGAGTATGCGAAAAAAAAAAAAAAAAAAAAAAACCCTTAATGTCTGAGCCCGACATCAACTTTTTGTTAAGAGTTGCAATTTTAATTTTAAAGTTTTGATAAGGTTAAGAGTTGCAATATTTATCACACTAGCAACTATTCAACTTTAATTTAACAACAACAACAACAAATTACGTGTTAGTATAAAAGAACATAAAGTATTATTTATTATATGAAACAAATATGGCAACTTGCCTCAAAAAAACCAAAAAAAGAAAAAAAAAAAAAAAAAAAGATGGCAACATTCATGCAGTCCGGCAGTCCGCACATGGACTTGGGCCCAGTTAAAGTACAAAGACAAAGACGATCAAGGCTACGCACGTGGGCCTTATCTATTATTTCAGGATTAATACACTCGACAGTCGTAGCATACAACCACATGGCCCAGTACAAGAGAGCCAGAGTAAGCTACCTCATAACTTAGGCAATTTGAGCTTTTACCCGTGGCATTTTTTTTAATTTATAAAATATAATTTTTTACAACGATTTAAATTAAAATAATAGTATTACAAACTAAGAGCCTTACAACTTCCTCTATTACAACGATAATAATACTCCCTCCGTGTTTTTTTAAGTGATACATTTTCCATTTCCGGCCGTGTTTTTTTAAGTGATAAATTTCCTTTTTTGGCAAAACAATACATTAAAATATTATATCTCTCTCCTCTCATGGCCCCCACCTAAACCCACTACTACTTTTTTATTATATCTTTTCTCTCACATTCATTACTTTTCAATAAACTATTAACTCCACTATCTTTCTTTAACAATTTTTTAATACTCCACTACCCCATTTACTTCTTATTTTATTGCCTAAAACTATGTGCCGGTCAATATGTATCACTTAAAAAAACACGGAGGGAGTATTAAAATAAAGAACATCTACATTTGATCTTGCTGGTTTGAATAATTTGTCATTTTCCTTTGAGCATGCGATGAGAAACACACTATTCTATTTATGTATTCCACTTTCCTTTAAACTTGGAGAATGCATTTGAGGACGACTAACAAACAAATCCTGACAAATATATTAACGAGCTGAAAAGGACACCAAGTGCCTAAACGGCCTATAACATTAAGTAAATGGAGCAGGAAAACAGAGCGGTTAGGGCTTAACAACACACACCGAATCCCCCATTTAAGTGATTCAATATTCTACACTGTGGGTACCATTGTACCATTGATCTCAAGGAAAGAAACCATTAACATACTATAAACCTCCAAAATATCATTTTGGAGGACCCTAAACATTTCATTTTGGGGAGCGGTGTTAAGATAGGTATTTTTCAAAGTAATAGATTGAAAATCCACTACTAAGTTGAAACAAAGGACATCAAGGGATAACCTTCCGAAACTTTTCCAACTGAGAATATCGAAAGAGGAAATAACAAACAAATGACAAACCCTAACCAACCCTAAGAACTGAACCATACCATAACAATGGCGAATTCCCCACAAAACCAAAACTCGCATATCCAAAATCCTAAACAGGGTCAGGTTACACCCCTTAAAATCCCCAAATAAACTTAATAAACCATAATTAGAACATAGAGAGTTGCATCTCATAACATCAAACTTAGAGCAAAGACCCATCAAATCAAGGATAATTATAATTAAACCGAGAAAAACAAATAAAGCCATTAAACAAGCAACAAAACAACCAACTATCACTGGCCTCCGATTACACGCTTACAGCCTTTACCGTGAAGGTCAAACTTGACTAACATCCCCGGCGAAAAGATAACCAAGAGACGACGCAAACTTGGTAATTATTTCACAAAACAGAAAAAGGGTGGAGGAAATGAAAGGAACGAGAATAAAGGCCATTGCAAGAAAACTAACAAACCATAAACCTAACTTTACCTTTACTAATTTGATCTTTCCAATCACACATAGTCGGCGACGTTAGAGCTAGCTGTTGAATCTTGTTTCGTCAACGAAACCTTAAACCAAATTGAAAAACGTCTTTTTATCCTTCAGTACCCAAATCACAAACTTGAACTTTAAAACTAGAAAACTTAGAAAACCCACTTGAGAACTTTTCCAACGAGAAGAGGTTAGCACTAAGCGGAGTTTGAAGCCCGTTGTGGAGCTTTGTTCCGCTTCAACTTCAATACTAGAACACGAGCAAAAGAAAAAGCTTAAAACATGGAAGAGGAATCCTCCAGAGAACTGGTCGCGGCGCCGGAACTCCGGTGAGTTCTAGGTTTCAGTGGGTTTTCTTTTTCAGAGGAGAGAGAACAGAGCATTTAGACGAGAGAGAACGCACTTTTCAGTTTTATTCGTCAATTCTTTTGATTGAGTCGATCTTTTAATTAGTTTAGGCTTTTACACGTGGCAAATTTAGCAAGGTATGAGTTGATAGAGTATAAAACCTATTTTTGAGTTTTATCCGTTAATTCTTTTTATTGAGTCGATCTTTTAATTAGTTTAGGCTTTTACACGTGGCAAATATAGTAAAACATGGGGTGATAGAGTACATAACCTATTTGGAGTATCATATATTAATTCTTTTGACTGAGTCGATTGGGCTTTTACACATGACAATTTTGTAAGGTTTGAGGTAATAGAATATAAAACTTACTAATTCTGTGCTCGAACAACGCTCGAATATTCACAAAATCAATGGAAAACAAATTATATTTATATATTACTATAAGTTTGTATTTGTTTATAGATTTTGTATACATATAATATTTTATTTATTTAAAGTTGTTACTGTTCTATTATTTAGGCTATATAACTTCTTATTTTTTTATTATCAGTTATGTTATAATTTTTGTAAGAATTTTTTTGGCGGGAATTTTTTTAATGTGGATGCAACACGCGTACTTCTGGGATAATTCTGGTGTTTACTTTAGTATATAGTATTGATTTCTAAGAATTTGTCTTCAATTCTTTTGACCGAGTCAATCTTTTGGTAAGTTTCGGCTTTTAACGCGGCAAATTTACAAGGTCTGAAGTGATAGAGTATAAATATAAAACCTATTTTCTAGTCTCAAACATCAATTCTTTTGATTAAGTCGGTTATTTAATATGATATCATGGTGGGGGGGGGGGGGGGGAGGGGGTGTGATCAATATGGTGTAAATTAAATATATTCCTTGATCTCGACAACGAACCAACTTATTTTAAATTTTTAAATTGGTTAATTAATCTAATCTCTTGACATGATGATTGCTTGCTTGCTACTCCCTTTGTCTCTATTTTTTTGCCCCATTGGACTTTGCACGGTATTCAAGTTAATGCACGTCTTACAACGTTTATAAATTCATTTCTACACGTGTAAAAGTTACATAAATCTGATATTAATAAAATACACAATGTAACGAATCCAACAACACCCCTTATAACTATATTATCTCTCACTCCTATTAATTAATGTTAATTTCTAGATTTTTTTTTTTTAGTTTGAGCCAATTATTTGCAATAGGGCAAAAAATAGGGATAGAGGGAATTTTTTGTTGTGGCCTGATTACATTGCTAGATTGCTCATTATGGAGTGTGAATAGGATTTGCATGCATAGCAGTGGCGGATCCAGAATCTTGGTAATGGGGGTACGAAATTAAGTTTAATAAAAAAATTTACAAAATACAAAGTAATATGTGGAGCGTAATTGAAGACACCCATTTGTGTCTCCCCAAAACCAAACCCAATGATGAGTGCCTTTCACGTCGAATCATAATCGAATGAAACGAAAGTGTGGAAAGGTCTAGTGTTGCGGAAAGTTTTATTTCTTTTCTCTTCTCTCTGTTTTTGAAAACTTTATTTTGAGAAAACAGCCAATCCAGTTTGGTTGGTCCATGATATGGGTCCAATAGTGGTGTAGTTGGATGGGGCTTGCAAAGACCTTTCTAACGATATATTATAAGCCCAATTCCGATGAATATTGAGGAAGTTATGGCAATTTACTAAACTGGGCCCGGTTTGAGCTTTATGTACGGCCCAATGATCTAGGGGAGGGCCTAATATAGTTTATCATTCCTAATGTAATTAGGAATGGTTTTAGTCTTCTAGAACATTCTAGAAGGTCTTATCATTCCTAATTCAATTAGGACTCTTCAGAGTTTTAATCAAGATCAAATAGCATTTTCGATGGAAATTATATTATTTTATCTTCCAGTACGGTAAACTGATCAGATTTTCGAAAACGCGTTGAAATACAATTAGGAATGGTTTTGATCTTCTAGAACATTCTAGAAGGTTCTTATCATTCTTAATTCAATTAGGATTCTTCAGAGTTTTAATTAGATCAAATAGCATTTTCGACTGAAATTATATTATTTTATCTTCCAGTATGGGAAATTTATCAGATTTTCGAAAACGCGTTGAATTTCGAATTGGCGTCAAACCCCAGGCCTTGGCGCCTGGAACCGGGATTGGCGCCTGGCGCTAGCCACTGGTCCTGGCGCCAATGAGCCAGGGCTGGCGCCAATGTGTTTTTGTGGTCTTCAGACTCTGTTTTGATAAATTATCTTTTTTGGATGATTTTCTCTATAAATATCGTATCAAAAACTCCGTTTTCATTCACGGATTGTCAATATTCATTCACCATTCATCATCTACACCGATCGTTCACCAATTCTTTTCATTCTCAAGCTTTCATTAATTCTTTAGTATTCTTTTCTAACTTTGCTTTTTTTAATACAAAATTCCGCATTCACAAGATCTAGAAACACTTAGCCATATTCGAAGTTGCCTTCGCCCTAGACGTGAAAGGTTTTAATTTCTGAGGGTTTGGTCCCAAATCTCTCTTTCAATTATTTAATTTAATTGTTTGATTATTATTTTCCTTGAAGTTACTAACGTGTGTATTTTGTTATTAGAAAGAGGTACGAGGCATCAAAGTAAGTACTTTAATGATTTTATTGATATTATGATGTAGATATCATGTTTACATTGTTGTTATGATATTCCTAGTATCATGTCTAGGGTATTTTTAATATTAAATATGATTCCTGTGATGCTTCCTATTTTCTTCCTAATACTTATGATGTTAGTATCATGTTAGGGTTAAAGGTTTGATTTTTATTGCTTAGTGACATGCTAGGGTTTGTTATTAATCTTGTTAGTATCATGCCTAGGATCTTGCTATTTTTATTATGCTTTAATATTAACATGAACATGATTATGATTATAATTGTTATTATTATTATTATTATTATAATTATTATTCATGATATTGATTATTTATTATGTTGCTTGATTTGTATCATATTTTATATTGTTATTGCTTGATCACCTTTATTGTATGTTAAAGGGAATTGGTATTTGCAATCACGCTTAATAAGATAATTAATAATCTTGTTTAGGGTTAATTGTGATTATAATTTCAAGTGATCGCCAATAATAGTTTATTTGTGCATTAAATTCAACCAACATAGATTAAACAGGTTTAGGGTTAATCCTATTGATTGTATGTTAGTCAGAAAGCGCACATGAATACGAGCAGAATAAAGTAGAGGCCTATTATTAGGGCAGGTTCAATCTCTTTTAGGTTGGATTTGTACCTTCATCCCCGAACCCTTATTTGGTTCATGACCTTATGGAGTTGACGATCTCTTGGATCGTTAAGGGGCGTAACCTTCACCTCGTGAACGGTTTATAAGTTCCTTAAAAACTTGTTGGCGACTCTTTTGCTCTATCTTCTTCCCTTTTGGACGCCACCGTACTTTAGTGTATGATCACAGTGGGGTTCAAGCTAGTGGGATTTTAAAGGCTTGAAACTATTCCCCACAGTAATAATTTTTTCTTAACTAAATTTCGAGTTAATAAACCATTTAACTATTGTATTAGTATATTTGCGTGTACTATACACCCTATTTTCCGACAACAAGGCTATAATTGAGTAACAAAATATCTTTTTAAAAAGAGATTGTCTAAGCAACCTGTTATGGTAACAATAGACCTCTTTGATCAAAAATACAAATTGGAAAAATAAACAATATCACCTAAGAGCTAGACATGTTAATATGTTATTGTAACAACATGTCTCTTTGATCAAAAGCACTACCGTGGAATATATATCATCTAAGAGACCGCCTGAGACCAGTTTTAAAATAGGCGGTCTCTTAGAATTTATTACTTGTACAAAAAGGCGTGCTGACACTAGTAGAAAAAACATTATGGGAAGCGGTTCAAACCCCCAAATGGGAAGCGGGTCTGAACCGCATGGGTTTAGGGGGCTTGCCAATTGCCAAGCAAATGGCCAGCGGTTCAGAACCGCTTCCCATTTGGGGAGAATGGCAAGCGGTTTGGCGCCAAAACCGCTTGCCATTTGCACTTCACATAACATTATGTGCAGTGCAAATGGGAAGCGGTTTTGGCGCCAAACCGCTTCCCATTTGTAATTTTTTTTTATTTTAATATATATAATAATTAATAATAATAATATTATTAGTGACCTGTTTTGAGAAGCACATTATTCCAGTTTTTTAAAAATTATAATTATTATTATTAATATTATTATTAATTAATATTAATAAATAATAATTAATTAAAAATATTACAAATTTTGGAATAATAATAATTCAATAACAATAAAATGCATAATAATAATAACATATATAAAACTCATAAATAATGTATAGTACTAATTACAAATAATTAATATAATGTACATATGGATTTACGTACTATACATAAAAATAAAAAAGATACGGTAACAACTAAATATTAATATTTATATTGTTCATAAAAAAAAAATTAAAATAAAATAAAACTCAATCCAAGTCATTATCTAAATAACACATATATATTATATATTCTACCTAGATGCCATCAAATATCACAAAAAAAGCCCACATGTCGCGAATTTCATCAACCTTTTCCTTTGTCAAAGGGCCTTCCCTTTTACAAATCTTTGAAAACAAAAAAATACCAAACATTAAACATCATTCATATATATTACATAAAATTCAAACTAATAATTAAAAATAATAATGTATATATGTTAAATATTTCAAACATCATTCTAACTTGCCCGATTTAGCATTCAACTAAGTTTTAGGACGACTTTTACCCAAAATCGCCTATTTCACTACTACTTTGCCCGGTTTCTACATTTCTTATCTAATGAGCTATTTATCTATCATAACATGTCAATTACAACTAGTCTTTGGTGTCCAATGTTTGAAATCATAGCAAATTAGCATTATTCTAAGTTTTAGGACGGCTTTTACCCGAAATCGCCTATTTCACTACTACTTTGCCCGTTTTCTACATTTCTTATCTAATGAGCTATTTATCTATCATAACATGTCAATTACAACTAGTCTTTGGTGTCCAATGTTTGAAATCATAGCAAATTAGCATTATTCTAAGTTTTAGGACGGCTTTTACCCGAAATCGCCTATTTCATTACTACTTTGCCCGTTTTCTACATTTCTTATCTAATGAGCTATTTATCTATCATAACATGTCAATTACAACTAGTCTTTGGTGTCTAATGTTTGAAATCATAGCAAAAGATCATTTTACTCAGTTTTAGGACGGCATTTACCCAAAATCGTCTTTTCCACTTCTACTTGCCCTTTTTTATATTTTTTTCCATTTGGAATTTTTTTTCACAAACATTGTCCATAATACACTAACAATGCAAGTACGCAAAAATTACACAAAGTTGCATGAACGACTCGGTTTCACGAACGGATGCTGCCTGGGCTGCTGCAGCAGCTGCCTTGGCAGCTGCCTGGTGGCTGCTGCAGCTTCCTGTGCATGCGCAGCTCACTGGTGGCTGCTGCAGCTGCCTGTGCAGCTCACTGTTGGCTGCTGCAGCTGCCTGTGCAGCTGCCTAGGCTGCTGCTGCTGGTGCCTGGGCAGCTGCCTAGGCTGCTGCTGTAGCTGCATGTGCAGCTGCCTAGGCTGCTGCTGCTGCTGCTGCTGGTGCCTGGGCAGCTGCCTAGGCTGCTGCTGCGGCTGCCTGGAAGCTGTTGCAGTTTGGTGGTTGGCTGCTTGCAGCTGCCTAGCATAACCCGAGGTTGTTGCCTCGGGTGCTGTAGTTGCCTCGGGTGCTCACTTTCCCAATTTCTTCATTTCTTACCTAATGAGCAGTTTCTTTATTATAACATGTCAATTATAACTAGTCTTAGGTGTCTAATGTTTGAAATCATTGCAAATTAGCATTCTACTAAGTTTTAGGACGGCTTTTACCCGAAATCGCCTATTTCACTACTACGTTGCCCGATTTCTACATTTCTTATCTAATGAGCAATTTCTTTATCATAACATGTCAATTATAACTAGTCTTAGGTGTCTAATGTTTGAAATCATAGCAAATTAGCATTATACTTAGTTTTAGGACGACTTTTACCCGAAATCGCCTATTTCACTACTACGTTGCCCGATTTCTACATTTCTTATCTAATGAGCAATTTCTTTATCATAACATGTCAATTATAACTATTCTTAGGTGTCTAATGTTTGAAATCATAGCAAATTAGCATTATACTTAGTTTTAGGACGGCTTTTACCCGAAATCGCCTATTTCACTACTACGTTGCCCGATTTCTACATTTCTTATCTAATGAGCAATTTCTTTATCATAACATGTCAATTATAACTATTCTTAGGTGTCTAATGTTTGAAATCATAGCAAATTAGCATTATACTTAGTTTTAGGACGGCTTTTACCCGAAATCGCCTATTTCACTACTACGTTGCCCGATTTCTACATTTCTTATCTTATGAGCAATTTCTTTATCATAACATGTCAATTATAACTAGTCTTAGGTGTCTAATGTTTGAAATCATAGCAAATTAGCATTATACTTAGTTTTAGGACGGCTTTTACCCGAAATCGCTTATTTCACTACTACGTTGCCCGATTTCTACATTTCTTATCTAATGAGCAATTTCTTTATCATAACATGTCAATTATAACTAGTCTTAGGTGTCTAATGTTTGAAATCATAGCAAATTAGCATTATACTTAGTTTTAGGACGGCTTTTACCCGAAATCGCCTATTTCACTACTACGTTGCCCGATTTCTACATTTCTTATCTAATGAGCAATTTCTTTATCATAACATGTCAATTATAACTATTCTTAGGTGTCTAATGTTTGAAATCATAGCAAATTAGCATTATACTTAGTTTTAGGACGGCTTTTACCCGAAATCGCCTATTTCACTACTACGTTGCCCGATTTCTACATTTCTTATCTTATGAGCAATTTCTTTATCATAACATGTCAATTATAACTAGTCTTAGGTGTCTAATGTTTGAAATCATAGCAAATTAGCATTATACTTAGTTTTAGGACGGCTTTTACCCGAAATCGCTTATTTCACTACTACGTTGCCCGATTTCTACATTTCTTATCTAATGAGCAATTTCTTTATCATAACATGTCAATTATAACTAGTCTTAGGTGTCTAATGTTTTAAATCATAGCAAATTAGCATTATACTTAGTTTTAGGACGACTTTTACCCGAAATCGCCTATTTCACTACTACGTTGCCCGATTTCTACATTTCTTATCTAATGAGCAATTTCTTTATCATAACATGTCAATTATAACTATTCTTAGGTGTCTAATGTTTGAAATCATAGCAAATTAGCATTATACTTAGTTTTAGGACGGCTTTTACCCGAAATCGCCTATTTCACTACTACGTTGCCCGATTTCTACATTTCTTATCTTATGAGCAATTTCTTTATCATAACATGTCAATTATAACTAGTCTTAGGTGTCTAATGTTTGAAATCATAGCAAATTAGCATTATACTTAGTTTTAGGACGGCTTTTACCCGAAATCGCTTATTTCACTACTACGTTGCCCGATTTCTACATTTCTTATCTAATGAGCAATTTCTTTATCATAACATGTCAATTATAACTAGTCTTAGGTGTCTAATGTTTGAAATCATAGCAAATTAGCATTATACTTAGTTTTAGGACGGCTTTTACCCGAAATCGCCTATTTCACTACTACGTTGCCCGATTTCTACATTTCTTATCTAATGAGCAATTTCTTTATCATAACATGTCAATTATAACTATTCTTAGGTGTCTAATGTTTGAAATCATAGCAAATTAGCATTATACTTAGTTTTAGGACGGCTTTTACCCGAAATCGCCTATTTCACTACTACGTTGCCCGATTTCTACATTTCTTATCTAATGAGCAATTTCTTTATCATAACATGTCACTTATAACTAGTCTTAGGTGTCTAATGTTTGAAATCATAGCAAATTAGCATTATACTTAGTTTTAGGACGACTTTTACCCGAAATCGCCTATTTCACTACTACGTTGCCCGATTTCTACATTTCTTATCTAATGAGTAATTTCTTTATCATAACATGTCAATTATAACTATTCTTAGGTGTCTAATGTTTGAAATCATAGCAAATTAGCATTATACTTAGTTTTAGGACGGCTTTTACCCGAAATCGAACCGGAAAAAAGTAAAAACAAGTACCTCCTCAATGTGATGGGCTTTAGTGCACCTATTGACTATGTCATTCATAAACCTCATCACGTAGAGGGCACAGTCAACGCCGTTGTCTTGTTGCGCACACTAAAATGACACAATGTTAAAATAGTCATGCATAGCCAAAACTCAAGGCAATTTTTTTAAAAAATCAATACATCGAGGCTTTACCTTTTCATGTTTGACGAGAACCCAGAAGGAAACAAACCTTTTCATGTTTGACTAGAACCCAGAAGGAAGCTTAATGTCATACAAACAAGCACAAAACCTCCGTTTTTCTTCCTTTGATAATGTGTAGCAAGCTGGAGGTAAATACACCTTTTGGTTTTTTCCTTTTCCATCACCTTTCTTCTTTGCGATACCCGTGGCCTTGTCCTTGCGCTTCCCCTTACGGTTTTGACCACCATCTTCGTTTCCCTTTTCCTTAACCTTTGCCATCCCTACCTTAGCTTGAACCCACAACTCCGGACGAACACCCCACTCTTGCAAATCTAACCGCGCATTCTTGCCATCCTTCGTTTTTCAAGGAATGTTCATAATTGTCCCCAGAATTGCATCACAAACATTCTTCTCTATATGCATCACATCGAGACAATGTCTAACATCATGTTCTTTCCAGTACTCAAGCTTCCAAAAGATTGATTCCTTTTTAAAGAGAGCGTGTGGGTCAATTGGTTTCGCTGTTTTACCAAAAACACATGGAATACCCTTCACTCTCTCATAAACCTCCTTTCCACTCAATGGCCAAGGCGCAACCCCCTCCTCAACTTTCCCATCGAAGGACTTTTTCTGCTTACGATACGGATGATCGCGCCTAAGAAATCTTCGGGTCCTCACGTACACATCTTTGCCATAGTGGTCAAGGTACACGTTCGGTGTGTCATCAATACAAATGGGACATTCTTTATGCCCTTTGTTCTTGTACCCGGACAGATTGCCATATGCAGGAAAATCATTGATGGTCCACATAAGGGCAGCACGCAAAAGAAACATCTCGTTCTTATGGGCATCATAAACGATAACACCTTTGTCCCACATCTTTCTCAAATCATCAATAAGGGGCTCAAGGTAAACATCAATGTCGTTTCCAGGTTGCCTTGGCCCCGTTATCAAAAGTGAAAGCATTATATATTTCCGTTTCATACACAACCACGGAGGCAAGTTGTAAATCACTAAAAGTACCGGCCATGTGCTGTGTTTAGTACTAAGAGTGCCAAATGGATTCATACCGTCTGTGCACAACCCAAGCCTTAAATTTCTGACTTCACCACCAAATGCCCTAAACTTCATATCGATGTTCTTCCATTGTGGAGAGTCAGCAGGATGCTTCAACAAACCATTTTTCTTTCTTCCCTCAGCATGCCATCTCAGGTTCTTGGCATCTTTTGGAATTGAAAATAGACGCTTTAACCTTGGAATAATAGGAAGATACCACAACACCTTGGCAGGAGGTCCTTTACTACCAGCATTGCAGCTTGATCGCTTGTAACGCGACTTACCGCAACGTGGACACTCCTCCAACTCTTCATATTCATTTCGATACAGAACACAGTCATTAGGACATGCATGTATCTTTTTATATTCCAAACCAAATGGACACATTAGTTTCTTTGCATAATAATAGGAATTAGGAAGTTCATTCCCATCTGGCAACATATCACATAACGCAGTCAACAAAGAAGTGAAACTAGTGTCACTCCAGTTATGCTTAGACTTAATGTTAAATAGTGTAAGCACGGCTGAGAGTTTTGTGTATTTTTTGGATCCGGGATACAAAGGCTTTTTGGCAGCCTCTGATAATGACTCAAATACATCAGGTCGGTCACCAAATTCACCTTCAACATCACGCATCATCTCATCCAAGTGATCATCACCACCACCATCCTCGGTGTCATCCCCTTCACCACCATCATCACTCCCATTTTCTTCTTCAACATGAATCTCGGCACTTTCAACATGCGTCTCATTGCCAACAACATTCTCCCTATACGCTCCCTTCTCACCATGCCAAACCCAAACATGATATTGAGGCCTAAACCCATGACATTGTACATGAGCCATGATGGTATCCACACTATTGACCCTTATGACATTATTACAATTGACACAAGGACAATAAAGGTAATTGACACCCGTTCTAAGCTGATACTGTGAAGCACTCTTGCAAAACTCTTGAACCCCATTAAAAAATTCCAATGTATCACGTCTACCATACATCCAACCGCGATCCATTGACGATTTAAATTACCTTTAAACATACCAACACATTTCAAACAATGATAAATGTAACATATATTATGTAATCAAAGTACATAGCATATATATCATCCATAAATCGTAAAAATGAATGCTCCCAAAAGGTCCTTATCACTCCAACCTAACCCATCCTTGAATGTCTAATCTCACTAGTGAATGTATGTCAACTTTTCAATTTTAAGGAAAATCCGGCAGCATTTCCCCCCAGTTCTCCAAGTACACGATGTAGGTAATAACTTACCTACATATGTACCCAGAGAACATGGTGAGAAAATGAGAAGTCCGGATATTCCTTAAAATCGAAAAAGAGACATACATTCACTACCTAAGTGAGATTAAACGTCCAAGAACAATCCCAACTGGGGACTATTCAAGACTTTCTCCTATTGAGAAAGACTCGAACGGGTATCTAGGCAAATGATGATGCAAGCATTCAATTATTATTTGCATTTATTTGACATTCAACAATAAACAAGTTCAATCATTTAAATAGGGCTAATAATTAAATTAACATACATACAAAATCAAACTAAGTTTACTTATATATATATATATCAATCCATTATATTCATATATACATTGCAATTTATTAACCACATTTAACAAACTAAAAGTTAACTAATATATATTCTATTCATCAATTTCATTTAAAGCTACTCAAATTCAAACAATATATATATACATATGAAACTTGGATTAACTACTTAAAACCCTAACTTGAAATTTTGGAATAACAAACAATTAATACTAATTAATACATATGAAACTAAAATTTAGCAAGAACTCACCCTAATTTGAGAGTGAGAAAGACAAAGATTGAAGATTGAAGCTAGAGTGCGTGCTTGGGCTCGGTTCAACAACACCCTCGAACATGCACCACCACCAAGTACACCCACGAACACCACCAGCTAACACCGCCGGCCTCGAGCAACCACCATCAACCTCCGACCAAGCAGCAGCCGCCTCGAGTCACCACCAGCAGCAGACTCAACCCACGACCCACGCACGACCCCCAAACGCCGCAGCTTCAATAAAAATAAAAATGGAGTGGTGGTGGCCGGAATCTAAACAACCTAAGTGATAGTGGTGGTGGTGGTGGTGGCCGGAAGACAGGTGAGGATGAGGGAGACAGAGAGGAGGAGTGAAGGCGGGGGAATTGAAAATTTTGGGAAGTTGGAATTGAATGAATGAAACAGGGAGGAGAAGAGGAGGAGTGAATTGAAGCCCGCTTTTTTTTTTTTTTAAATGGTAAGCGGTTTAGCCTTGAACCGCTTGCCAATTTAACTAATGGTAAGCGGTTCAAGGCCAAACCGCTGGCCATTAGTTAAAAAGGAAGTGGTTCGCGCCAAAACCGCTGGCCATTTCACTTCCCTCTTTCTTTTTTTTTTTTTTTTTTTTTTTTTTTTTTTTTTTTTTATTAAGCAAATGGGAAGCGGATTTTGTAAACCACTTGCCTATAACCGCTTCCCATCACATTTTTTCTACTAGTGTGATTAATTAGGTTGTTGTGGTAACTACTGATAACAGTACCTACGAGAACGCCGGTCTCTTTTTGTATCAGTTTTTTTTTTTTGGGTATAGTTGTAACTCTATGTACCCCCTAGATCCGCCACTGATGCATAGTTGCACACTTCTCATTTAGGTATCACCTGTTTTATTTAGTGCAATACCGTCTACACTTTTCAAACACAGGATTTTATGAGAAGGTTCTTAAAATGAGTTAAATGAGAAGGATTTTATATACATAATTTTTTTACTAAATTTGCCTCATCTCAACGAAAATAATCATAAAAAAACCTTAGTTATGTAATATATTAACAAATTGAACTCATTTCAACTATATAAATTTCGTTGGGGGCGAATTGTAACTTATATAATGTACGTGTGACTTGGAATAATCAAGTAGAAATGTCAATAAACTAACTTCAAACGAAAATAATCGCTCAACCTACAAATCAAATAATCTTGAAATTATTGATCGAAGGTCTACAAATGATCTTAAAATGATTTGATCGAGTTGAAGCTTATAACTTATTTCAATATCTTTTCAACAAATGGTCATAAACTTGTACATCTATTATATAATTGCAAAGTTTTTTTTTCCAACTTTCATTCATAGCACTCCAAATTTCCATTCTTGCAATTTTAGCCCTTCTATTTTTTAATTTTTTTTTTTTTTTGAAAAAAATATTTTTGAAAAAAATAACTAATAACCACCCTTTTTACTTATATAAGTTATAACCACCCATATCACTCAATTAAAATCCAGCCCTCTATTTTTTCTTTTTTTTTTTTAAAAAAAAAAAAAAAACAATAACCACCCTTTAATAACTATCACTTCTACCATTTTTTTTCTCTTAAATATATATACTACATATATCCCGTGCAAGAGCATGGTACACTTCTAATTCTGTTTTGTTAGAAATATTGCTAAGGAAAGTTTACTTGTTCTGTTTTGTTTTGTTTTGAAGGAAAGTGTTTGTCCCGGATTGGTGGGAAAAGAGAATTTTACTTGATTTAAATGTGTGGGTTTAAATATAGACATTTGAAGTGTTATTCCTTGTGTCGTGAGCTAGAAATAAACTAGGCTGAGCAAAACTAACCGAAAAATCGATCCGTAACCGTTCCAAAATTATGGTACCCGATCCGATATTCATAACGGTTTGGGTACCCGTTCCGATAATTTGTTATCGGGTATGGTTATTGGGTATCATTTTAAAAATTAACGTTTACCCGATCCGTTCCGATAAGCATTTTTTTTTTGGCTTTTTTTCCCTAGTTAAATCTATTTTTTTAAAAAATCTAAACTTTTACTTTACTTCATAATATTTACTTTATAGTATTAATAATTAGTAATATTATTAATAATTTGGTCAAAATCATATGATATTGTTGTTAATTAGTGCTAAATTATATCATAATAACTACATAATTAAGTTTAATTATCATCATTGAATATCTTATTGGGTACTCGATAACCGATCCGAAAATCCGGGTACCTGAACTTATCGGTTTGGGTTATGGATATCTCTTTTAGGGATTTTGGTTATCGGGTACCCAAATCGTTAGGACTAACGGTACGGGTACCTATCCCATGCTCACCCCTACAAGTAGAAACCAAGGGGCATCTCCACGCGCACTTTGCCACTAATTTTGAAGGGCAATGCCATCTGAGCTGATTGCACCATAGTCAGGACGAGTTTTCCTCCTAAGGCTATATTCTAAATACATCACAGGCTCACAACATTTCCATACATCAAATAAATCGGCCCACATTTTTCATGTATATATCTTACTTCCGTTAACAGTTATTTGCAAGAAAAGGGGTCTGCGCGGACTCCTAGGCAAAAGTTTTTAATCTTGATTATTAAAAATTAAGGGTATGGGATTAAGTATTAATCCTATCTGAAAAAAAATAATAAATTAAACAAATCCATAACCACCGATACCCAGAACCACCACCAAAACCACTGGAACCACCAAACCCACCAAAACCCATGACCTAAAACCACCACCGGAACCCATGACCCAAAACCACCACCACCATAACCATCGACACCCAACCACGAACCCAACCAAAGTCACCACGAACAAAAACCCAACGAACCACCATGAACCAAAACCCAGAACCACCACGAAATAAAACCACCGAAAACCACCACGAACCAAGCCCAACCAAAACCACCAAGAACCCCCGAAATCTTTCGACTACCACGTACCAAGAACCATTGAAACCCTTCGACGAATTACCAAGAACGACGAAACAAAAACCAATTACCCACCCACGAACAACCTGCGAATCCACCCACAAGTCACCAAATCCAACCACAAATCAAACAAACCACCCACAAATAACCAGATCTAAAACCCACAAATAAGGATGGATTGGAATTTGAAAAGAGATTAGAGATGAAGAAAATGAATTGAGAGATGAAGGAGGAGAGAGATAGATAATGGGGAGATGATGAGATTAATCTGATTATTAGGGTGGGAAGGGTTGGATAATTAATTTGAATTAAAGGTTATAATGTTTTGTAATTATGTGTAGTATTATGTACTAATAATTTTTAAGTGAGGGTATTTTAGTCATTTTGACAGAAAAAGTTACTAAAATAGGAAAAAAATAAGTTTGTTGCAAATAATATCCCTTAGGGTTATATATAAGCAAGAATTCCTAATTTTATACAATTTCAAGAATATATTTAATGCTTATCTATAACCCTTATGGCTACATATAACATAACCCTTTTGGTAAATGTTGCAAATAACTATTAACGGAGGTAATATATTTTTTTTCCTTCTAATTTTAAATGTGATAAGAAACAAAATGGCTATAGCTATTTTATAAAAAGAAAAAGTTACTCAAAGCTGAAAGCTTATGTCAAAAAAGTTGAGGATGAACCTTTGTGAAGTTCGCTCGATTGAACTTTTGCATGCCTTCATAATCTCTTTTCTATTCCTTTTTTGTCTCAATTATGTTTTTTGTTTTCGGATTTGTTCTCGCATAACATCTATATGTATACTAATGTTATTTCCTGAAAAATAATAATCTATAATTTCCTTATGTAGAAAATAAATTAAATAGATTAATAAATTTGCTGGATATAATCATATAATTAACAAGGTGCGTAAGTTAGAAGCCGCGAAGCTAATGTAAGTAGTCATCAAATCAAGATGCATGTAACTTCATTTTGAGAGAATTTATGAGAGGGAGATAGTTGTATCTCCTTCGTAGCATCTCCTCGTTTATCCTCCATAAGTCAATATAAAAGCTTAATAAAACCCTATGGAGTAGGTGGTTTTAACTAAAACCATATTTAAGAAATTAAGAATTACATGTTTGTTCAATTTCTTTACTTTTATATTCATATTTATATTTTGTCATTTATTTTTGTTGTCTATACTCTACTATAACCAAACACACTACCTAATTAAATTAATCATATAGTTCACTTTAATTTCATATTAAGTTAATAAAATGTATTTGTTTGTGTATTGATTGGAGGGTGAATATAAAATATAAGGTGAATTAATAATACGTACTACCTCTGTTTCATATTATTTGCAACGATCAGATATTTTATGTCAAATCGCTGCAAACAATATGAAATAGAGGTAATATTACAACAAACCGAGGCACAACAATGGACAAAAAGGGTTCATATCTTATTTTTTTTTAAAAAAAAAAATTACAATGTGTTTACAAGACCTAACATTTTTTTCCCGAATTAAAAAGTGTCAATATTCTGATAAGTTTGTACATGATTCCATGACCCAAAAGTCCAAAACTGTTACAAAAGCTGTTGCATAGTTATCACTACTACACTGCATATTTTTGTGTGAAAAAAAAAAATACAGTACATATTTATCCATGCAAGTATAACATTAAAAATCACTTTAGCTAATACTTCCTCCGTTTCATAATGATGTTCCTGTTTCACAAATCGATGCAAAATTTTACCCATCTTTGACCGCAAATATCTTTAATCTCACACTAGCAAAAATTATAAAAATTAGATATTAATAATCTACTCACCAAGACGAATCAAACTAGATCCCACATGACTATATTTGCTCTTATAGATTAAGAGAAATTTAGAAGATTCTTTGTTTCTTAAAAAAGTCAAAGATTCAAAACAGGAACATCATTGTGGATCGGACGAATCAAACTAGATCCCACATGACTAGTACCATGCACATTTTAATACAATTAGCCAAATGTATCATCCTGTAACCGGCGGTTGAAAGCTGGACACTTGATCGGAAGAAATGGGTAGGGTGAACTGCGGTTGACGAGGTGCAAAAGGTAAAGCAACAGGTGTACGCGGCGATGTTCTTATAGGAGTGGTAATAAGAAATTGTGGATTGCATAAAACTGGCGTGAATTGAACCTGGGCTTGAGGGACGGGTTGATATTGAAAACCATCACAACTAAATCGAACCGGTTGAACCATTGATGGATACCCGGAAGGAGTTATTTGAGATACCCAAGGCCCGGATTCGATTCCATGGAACATCCTTGGTTGCATCATTATTTGCGGTGCATATGTATTATGCAGTTGGCTTTGTCCACTTGACATAACCTGAAAACGTAAATGTTGATAACATAAACTGGAATACATCACGCATGTATGATAGAGTATAAAACATATTCCTAGCTTTCAACCATTAGCTTCAATATTTGGTTGAGTTAGTTCTTTAACATGGTATCAAAGCACGTTGAATTATTGGTCCTTTAACAATGTACAAACAAGATTTCTAATTAATTGTCGCAATCAATAGGAAAACATGGAGTATGTAGTACATAGTAGCATTACATTATCACAATGTTTAATTATCCAAGAATAACACTATAATTTATTTATTGTCAAGATTGGTAAATGACATGCGTAATACTATGAAAGAAATGAAGCAAATGCACAAGTAGAAACGACATATGACAAAAATGGAAAGATAAGGGTATACGTCAATATGGAGCTTCAAGGATCTGATGTAGTCAACGGCTAGTTCAAGGATGGACGCATGGTCTGCCGCCTGCAACATTGTGCCAATGTATATACTCTTTTCATCAAGTATATTATATATCATTCATACATTGCATAGTACGAGTACTCCGTCTTATCATCATAATAAGTTATTGTAGTAATATTTTGGTCTCATATAAAAGGTTACTAACCTTAATGCAACATGTCGCCGCATTAAGTATCTAAGTGTTGGCCGCTCACAAAAATAAGTGTAATTAAACTTACTCAGTTACTCTGTAAAATAGTAATAACAGTAGTAATAATTATATATAACACATTATCAATAGGCTTGCCATTGTTATAATTAATACTCCTTATATACTTTCTTTGTCCTTTTATTTTTGCCCCATTTAACTTTTCACGGTATCTAAGTTGTACTTTAAAATAATGCATATATGATATATCTCTTGTTTCATTCACGTAAAATTATTCCCCTCAAAAAAAAAAAAACACGTAAAATTATAAAAAAAATTGATATTATTATACACAATGAGACGAATGCAATAATATCAAACATGGCCGCTATTTTAACTATTATAGATCAATGACAGGATTGACAGTTAATGGTCAAAGTTTTAAAAATTTAACTCAAATATTGACAATAGGGCAAAAAAATTAGGGACAAAGGAAGTAATAACCAATTAACCGTACCTTGTCGCAATTAGGAATTAACGCTTGCACTGCTCTGAATTTTTCATTGACCCGCTGCCTTCGTCTGTTCTCACTAGTTCGTTTCTGTGAACGTCTCTGTTAATATACATATATACAGCACGGTTAGCAAAATCTGCTGAAATTTCAGTTTAACTAACTCACGAAAATCATCTCGATGTAAACATGAAAAAGTTTGATTAGTTGAATACAAATTTAATAAGATCAGATGACGATTGCATGATTCTTACCCTCAATGATTCATCTTGATATTGTTGATCAGACGTGTGAGTCTCGTCGGGATCTACAACTTGTTTTCCCTTTGAATGCCCTTTCGTTAAATCTTTATTATGCTTCATCTTTAGTCCCTATATTTGTAGAAATGCATGCATGTTTTGTCATTACATATATTCGATTCCGTGATCAAAGAATATACTACGTAGTATATAGTTAAACTTATGTAAAATTAAAAATTACAAC
Source organism: Chenopodium album (assembly GCF_948465745.1). NCBI lineage: Eukaryota > Viridiplantae > Streptophyta > Magnoliopsida > Caryophyllales > Amaranthaceae > Chenopodium > Chenopodium album. The sequence continues at coordinate 90,553,984 of NC_137834.1, forward strand.
GAGTAGTTGAAAATTAACGATTGTCCTATTATGTAGGGAATATGTACATGCCTATGTTATGACATGCATGCATGAATATGATGTGTCAGCCATAAAGGGTCTGTTAAATTCAACTCTAATAAGTTCAGTTCAGTTTCAAATTTTCTTCTCTTATAAAATATTCATTTCAGCTAAGTTTAATTTACTTCAGCTCCAATCAGTTTAGTTCAGCTCAATTCAATAAATGTAAACATGCCCTAATTGAATTTAATTTAATATATGGAGTACTAAATGTTTGGGCATAGTCCATTGTCCTAAGCCCAGTGACCTGGAATTACGAAAATACCCCTCCATGATCCAGCCCATCATTAGTCAGAGCAAAGTACGGATTTACCCCTAATCTGTCCAATTAAGTACAACTTCTGCCACCTGAAAGTACATCTATAAATAGCTCTCCAATCATTGATGATGGTAAATTTTTCCTAATTCTCTAATCTTCTCTCTCTACTTTCTCTTTCTAGAAAGTACATTCGCTGACTTAAGCATCGGAGGGGCTTTCCCAGGTCACACCCCCGGGGCAGTTAACCTTCTTTCTCTTTTGCAGGCCTAGCTCTCGGACAGCAAGGCATAGCTGAGGGACATTCGGACAATCATTGGACATAGCTCTAGGACATCTTGATTACCCTTATTACCCTAAGACTCCCAGGAGCATTCTGTTTCCAGAAACAGGTGGCACCGTCTGTGGGGATTGCTAACAAAAAGTCATGGTGAACACTAGGCGTCCCCGCAGCACATATCAAGATGCTACTAGAGAAGCTCCGAATCTCTCAGCTTGGCATAAGCATGAAGTCGAGGAAAATATTAGAGGCAAACCCTTATACAAGCTAAGCTCTCATCATTTTACAACTCACTCAAATGAAATGAACAATTCAAGAATCATAGGCAAGCCGAGCCCCCAGCCAGTCTACATTAGGCTCTCGGCATGCCCCACCGAACATCAAGGCCCTCGGCTTGTCTGGCTACACCCTCGGCCTGCCAGCATACCCCCTCGGCCTGCCTGGCTACCCCCTGGGCATATCAGCATACCCCCTCGGCTTGCCTGGGTACCCCCTCAGCCTGCCAGCATATCCCCTCGGCCTGCCTGGCTACCCCCTGGGCATATCAGCATACCCCCTCGGCTTGCCTGGGAACCCCCTCGGCCTGCCAGCATACCCTCTCGGCCTGCCAGCATACCCCCTAGGCCTGCTTGGCTACCCCCTCGGTCTGCCAGCACATCCCCTCGGCTTGCCTGGCTACTCCCTTAGCATACCTAGCCGAAGCCATGCTTTTATCAACCGCCTCGGCATACCTAGCCGAGGGCTATGCCTCTAGCTATCATCTCCTCGATATGCCTAGTCGGGGGATATGCTTCTATTAACCATCTCGGCATGCCTAGTTGAGGGTTATGCTTCTATCGTCTCCTCGGCTTTCTCGGCATGCCTAGCCGAGGGCTATGCCTCTACCATCTCCTCGGCATGTCTAGCCTAGGGATATGCTTCTTTCAACCCCTGTTGAAGGTTATGCTTCCATTATCTCCTCAACATCCTTAGTCGGAGGCTATTCTAGTATCAACCTCCTCGGCATGCCTTGTCGAGGGCTATGCCTCTATCGTCTCCTTGGCATGCCTAGCCGAGGGCTATGCTTCTATCATCCCCTCGACATGCCTAGCCGAGGGATATGCTTCTATCAGGCCCTCGGCATGCCAAGCCGACTTAACATGCCTAGCTAAGAGTAATGCTAAGGTGCAAGCATCCCTCTTGAAGATGAACTTCACAAGATCAAGGAGGTCATTCACTCGAGGGTCTTCCACTCACAAGTTCCAAATAGAAAGGTCCTCAGCTATCCTTCCCCATCTATCATGAATATCTACAAGGTGGAGCCTGCAACCGATATGCTTGGAATGCGGACTTAAGACGTTGTGTCTGAGCAACTTCTCAAATGACAATGATGCCCTAGGGGCAATAAGAGCTTATACTAGAAGATATTTCTTTTTATAGTCCATCATTTTCATTTTTCGAGTTGGTTATCTACATAGCTGCCTAAAGCTCTAAAATCTTAGGAATTCATTATCTTCTCAAAAAGCACCGGGCCTTCCTTCATACAAGACACCCCGGGTCGCTAACTAACGTTATCAATAACAAGTTTGTTCCAATGTTTGGGGCAAGATGCTAGCTTATACTCAATGTTTGAGATAGTGTCCTGGCGAATCACTTAAATAACAAATGGCTCGTTTAGCCCTCAGCCTATCCTAAAAGATGGGATACCCCAGCTCTCATACATCTTTAACTTTGGGCTCCATTAGCCCCTCATCCTATCCCAAAAGTTAGGATAGCCTACCTATTATACATCTAAAACTTAGGGTTCGTTCAACCCTCGGCCTATCCCAAAAGTTGGGATAACCTACATCTCATACATATAAAACAAGGGGCTCGTTTAGCCCTAAAACTATCTCAAGATTTGGGATAACATACTTCTCCTCGGCCTATCCTAAAAGTTGGGATAGCCTAGCTCTCATACATATATAACAAGGGGCTCGTTTAGCCCTCAACCTATCTCAAAGATTTGGGATAACGTACTTCTCCTCGGCCTATCCTAAAAGTGGGGATAGTCTAGCTCTCATACATATATAACAAGGGGCTCGTTCAGCCCTCAAACTATCTCAAGATTTGGGATAACATACTTCTCCTCGGCCTATCCTAAAAGTTGGGATAGCCTAGCTCTCATACATATATAACAAGGGGCTCGTTTAGTCCTCAACCTATCTCAAAGATTTGGGATAACGTACTTCTCCTCGGCCTATCCTAAAAGTTGGGATAGTCTAGCTCTCATACATATATAACAAGGGGCTCGTTTAGCCCTCAATCTATCTCAAGATTGGGGATAATGTACTTCTCCGTCCCTAGCCTATCCCTATGATTGGAATAGCATACCTCTCAGCAAGCACACCCCGGGGACTAGCTTCTACAACATCAACAAAATTCAAAAGTTAGAAATAATCATCAAGCTTCAATTAGGAGAAAAATAATTATCTTGGGTTTGTGACAAACTCAAAAACAAGGCATACCCCAGGCTCTCAGCGTCGCTATCTAAGGCTCAGCTCCCGGCTTATCTATATCACCCCTCAACCTTGGGTAATTTTTAGTAAAGAGAATGCATGCCGAGATCTTGGCTAATAGAGACCCAGCTCGAGCACGCTCTTGATACTTGAAGCTAGGCCCTCGACCTAGAGGAGGCCTCAACATGACAAGTCAAGCCCATCGGCATCTCCCAGCCTAAAGTTGGCTCTTTACTCCCTCCACTCGGCCTATTCAATCACTCTCTCAACTTGGCCTCCCTCCGCTCGGCCTATTAAGTCACTCTCTCAGCTTGGCCTCTATCCGCTTGGCCTATTCATCACTCTCTCATCTTGGCCTCCCTCCGCTCGGGCTATTCAATCACTCTCTCAACATCGCCTCCCTCCGCCCGAGGTATAAAGTTCTTGGGGTTATTTTGAAAGAGTAACTCGACTTGGGGTATAAAGCTTCTTGACTTTTTATTTCTCAAAGTTTTACCTCCTGGGGGTATAGGACACTTGTTTTTCAAGATACCTCCGCCTAAGGGTGTACAATACTTGGTTTATTTCTCAAGATACTTCCGCCTGGGGGTATAGGACACTTGGTTTATTTCTCAAGATACCTCCGCCTAAGAGTGTACAATACTTGGTTTATTTCTCAAGATACCTCCGCCTAGGGGTATATAATACTTGGTTTATTTCTCAAGATACCTCCGTCTGGGGGTTAAAGCATTTGGTTTATTTCTCAAGGTACCTCCGCCTAGGGGTATAAAGCACTTGGTTTTGTTCTCAAAAGTACCTCAGCCTTGGGGTATGAAGCACTTGGTTTTGTTGTCAAAGCACCTCCGCCCAGGGTACAAAGTCTCTTGGGTTTTTATTCTCAAAGTTCCTCCGGCCAGGGTACAAAAGTTCTCGGACTTCAGAAATTCCGAGAGCTAGGGGTAGCAACACCCCGGAGAGCATGCCCTCTTCTCACCTTCGCTCACTCCTTCCTCACCTAGGGGTGACAATCAAACTACCTTAACACTCCGGAGAGCATGCCCTCTTCTCACTCTCACTCAATACTCCCTCACCCCGGGGTGTAGCTCCCTCACACCGGGGTATGGCTCTCCCTCTCACCCAATACTCCCTCACCCCGGGGTATAGCTCCCTCACCCCGGGGTATAGATCTCCCTCTCACTCAATATTGCTCCCTCACCCCGGGGTAGCACACTCAATATTGCCTCACCCCGGGGTAACATCCAGCTAAGCTCAAAAATCACCAAGTTAAACCCCTCGGCAAGGCGCGTCCCTCGGGGTAGTCCCATCTCTCTCTCTCTCTCTCCCGCGTATTACTCTCTCATCTCTCAGCATTCACTCGCAAAATCCCAAAAACATCATAAGTAAAAAGCTCAAGGCTCCTAGTGACCTTTACACTCTCTTTCCTCGGCAAGACGGGCCATCAAGGCGCCAGGCACCCCTTCGGCTCGCACAGCAGTCCCTCGGCCTGAGAGGTGACTCCCTCAAACTCTCTCTCTCCTGCATCTTGCCTCACGCAATTAAATCACGAGTTAAACCCCTCGGAATTCCCTCTTCCCCGGGGTGGTCCTCGGTCAAGCAGGCCTCCCGCGTGCTAGGAACCAACCTCGGCGCGCCAGCACCCCCTTGGCACGCCGCACACCCCTCGGCCAGGTGTAGACACCCAAATGTGTCTCCCCAAAACCAAACCAAGTGATGAGTGCCTTTCACGTCGAATCATAATCGAATGAAACGAAAGTGTGGAAAGGTCTAGTGTTGCGGGAAGTTTTATTTCTTTTCTTTTCTTTTCTCTCTGTTTTTGAAAACTTTATTTTGAGAAAACAGCCAATCCAGTTTGGTTGGTCCATGATATGGGTCCAATAGTGGTGTAGTTAGATGGGGTTTGCAAAGACCTTTCCAACGATATATTATAAGCCCAATTCCGATGAATATTGAGGAAGTTATGGCCAATTTACTAAATTGGGCCCGGTTTGAGTTTTAAGTACGGCCCAATGATCTAGGGGAGGGTCTAGTATGATTTATCATTCCTAATGTAATTAGGAATGGTTTTGTTCTTCTAGAACATTCTAGAAGGTTTTATCATTCCTAATTCAATTAGGATTCTTCAGAGTTTTAATTAGATCAAATAGCATTTTCGACTGAAATTATATTATTTTATCTTCCAGTACAATAAAATTATCAGATTTTCGAAAACGCGTTAAAATCTGGTTTGGCGTCCAACCCCAGGCCTTGGCGCCTGGAACCAGGATTGGCGCCTGGCGCTAGCCACTGGTCCTGGCGCCAATGAGCCAGGGCTGGCGCCAAGTTAGTTTTATGATCTTCGGACTCTGTTTTGATAAATTATCTTTTTTGGATGTTTTTCTCTATAAATATCGTATCAAAAACTCCGTTTTGATGGACGGATGGTCAATATTCATTCACCATTCAATCATCTACATCTATTATTCACCAATTCTTTTTTATTCTTAAGTTTTAATAAACTCCGTTTTCATTCATCATCTACAATCATCAATCGTCAACAATTACTTTATGAATTATTAATCTTCTAACATTCTTTTCTAAACTTTGGTTTTCATACAAAATTCCGCATTCACAAGATCTTGATACACCTAGCCATATTCGAAGTTGCCTTCGCCCTAGACGTGAAAGGTTTAATTTCTGAGGGTTTGGTCCCAAATCTCTCTTTCAATTATTTAATTTAATTGTTTGTTTTATTATTTTCCTTGAAGTTACTAACGTGTGTATTTTGTTATTAGAAAGAGGTACGAAGCATCAAAGTAAGTACTTTAATTGATTAATTGATATTATGATCATGTTTATATTGTTATTATGATATTCCTAGTATCATGTCTAGGGTAACAAATATATTAAATATGATTGTTACGATGCTTCCTATGTTCTTCCTAATATTAATTCATGTTAGTATCATGTTAGGGCTAAAGACTTGATTTTTATTGCTTAGTGACATGCTAGGGTTTGTTATTAATCTTGTTAGTATCATGCCTAGGATCTTGCTATGCTTTAACATGATTATGATGATTATGATTATGATTGATGTTTATTATTAATGATGTTGATTATTTATTATGTTGCTTGATATGCATATTGTTTTATTTATTTATTGCTTGATCACCTTTATTGCATGTTAAAGGGAATTGGTATTTGCAATCACGCTTAATAAGATAATTAATAATCTTGTTAGGTTAATTGTGATTATAAATTCAAATGATCGCCAATAATAGATTTATTTGTGCATTAAATTCAACCAACATAGATTAAACAGGTTTAGGGTAATCCTATTGATTGTATGTTAGTCAGAAAGCGCACATGAATACGAGCAGAATAAAGTAGAGGCCTATTATTAGGGCAGGTTCAATCTCTTTTAGGTTGGATTTGTACCATCATCCCCGAACCCTTATTTGGTTCATGACCTTATGGAGTTGACGATCTCTTGGATCGTTAGTGGGTGTAAACTTCACCTCGTGAACGGTTTACAAGTTCCTTAAAAACTTGTTGGCGACTCTTTTGCTCTATCTTCTTCCCTTTTGGACGCCACCGTACTTTAGTGTATGATCACAGTGGGGTTCAAGCTAGTGGGATTTTAAAGGCTTGAAATTATTCCCTACACCAGGGCAGCAGCTCCCTCGGCCTGCCCAGCACTTCTCTCCTCCCTCACCTCTTCTCTTACTCCCCTCACCTTGGCTTTCCCTTACTCACTCCTTCTCCTCGGCATCTCAAAAATCCCCAAAAATTGCCAAGTTAAATCCCTCGGAACTCCCAGCTATTCTCCCTCACCTCGGCCTTTTCGCTCGGCCAAGCAGGCCCTCGGCACGCCATCGCCCCCTTCGGCCTGCACCGTACCCCTCTCGGCATAGCCGAGAGACCCTCGCATCCCTCAACTCTCGTTCTCACTTAGGCCGACTCTCCCTCGGCCTAACACACCCTTTCGACCTTCCTCCTATCTTCCCTCAACTAAAAAAAAAAATCGCACCAGATAACAATTCCTCACAACCCAAGCTCTCATAACTGCCCTCACCTAAGCCTAACCGAAACCCAAAGAACACCCATAGCCAAAATTCGAAAGCAGCAAGTCCAAAATTCGAAAATCACCAAGAAAAATCCTTAATTTCGGCTGGGCATAGCCATTCTACCCCGGAGTTAAATCAATTTCAAGTTCATATATGTCTACCCTTAGGTAAATTCAAAATTCACATAAAATTGCAAGTACATAAACACCTAGGCATGCTTTTGGATCTACAAATTCGAATCAAAAGTGAAGAATTTTCACATACCTCTTGAAGATCTTGATGAACTTGGATGAACTTAGTGATGTAAACTCAAATGATGTGACTTGAACACTCAAACTCTCAAGAACTTGGGAAAAATTGGAGAAGGATTTTTAAGATTTTCTCTAAGGCAAGTGATGAGTGAGAAACAAATGCAAGTACAATGGGAGTTTATATGTTCAAGCTAAGGAGATGACAACTCCTCAAAACCCTGGTTCAAATGGGCCTAAGTGATGCTTGAGCCCAGAAAGTCACCATTGAAGGATTAAGCTTAATTTCAAGCTTAATTAATGTTGAATCATCATCAGCTTATCTCTAAAAGTCTCAAGGGTAGTCAAAAATGGAGACAAGACATGCGTTCAGCAAAATTCATAAAGCTCAGGCCGAAGAAAATATTCCGAAAGAGGAAATTTCATCAGTTACCCCTAAGCCATCATCAGGCTTAGCTCTCAAAACTGCTCGATCATCTAAACTAAAGTACCTTCAATGCATTGCTTGAGGCTGGTTTTTCACCCTTGCAAGTCGCTTGGGGCTCATTTTAGCCCTCAGGTACCCTTGGGGCTCGTTTTAGCCCTCAGGTACGCCTCGGGATTTACTTCAGCATATGTGACAACTTCCCTCATCTCTATTCCGCGTGATATCCGAACTTCATGCGATCTCGTTCCCACATCACGCGTGGGGCTAAATGTTTGGGCATAGTCCATTGTCCTAAGCCCAGTGACATGGAATTACGAAAATACCCCTCCATGATCCAGCCCATCATTAGTCAGAGCAAAGTACGGATTTACCCCTAATCTGTCCAATTAAGTACAACTTCTGCCACCTGAAAGTACATCTATAAATAGCTCTCCAATCATTGATGATGGTAACTTCTTCCTAATTCTCTAATCTTCTCTCTCTACTTTCTCTCTCTAGAAAGTACATTCGCTGACTTAAGCATCGGAGGGGCTTTCCCGGGTCACACCCCCGGGGCAGTTAACCTTCTTTCTCTTTTGCAGGCCTAGCTCTCGGACAGCAAGGCATAGCTGAGGGACATTCGGACAATCATTGGACATAGCTCTAGGACATCTTGATTACCATTATTACCCTAAGACTCCCAGGAGCATTCTGTTTCCAGAAACACTAAATATTGGACATGTGGATCTTATTTTAGCATGACTTGTATCCTTAGAAATAAGAAAATAAATGAATAAAAAATCTTACTCCATATTTATTCCAACCATACATGCGGTGATATTGTGATTTTAGAAACGTGAATAGAAAAAAAAAAAAAAAAAAAAGTAAAATTTGATTGATTAAAAATGAAAGTGCAAATTAAAAAAATACTATTCCGTAATATATATGAACTAGATGAAGCTCGTGCGATGCACGGTTTGTTTGATTTTTTTTAAACAATGTTTTTTTTGTATTTATGAGCCTAAATTTTGTTATATATTTAGATAAAATTCCTAATATTAAAAGATAATATATAATATTTAATTAATTTAAACTTAAAAATCTTATTCGCCAATTTTGCTTACATGACATTTAAATTATTTAATTCTAAAAGAAATTAATAATCTCTTATTTAATTGGCTACTACTAAGATTTATAATCCTACATGGCGCGCTGAGAAAATTAGATCCTACGTGGCTCTCTAAAAACTCGGGAAAAAACTCCCTTTATATATATATATTAGATTTATTATAGAGTTTAGTAATTGATATAATTTATATGAAAAAAAAAAAATGGTGCAAAAATGATATAGTTGATGACGAATGGACAAATAATGTTTTAACCATGTAAAAAATTTTGCTTGCTACGGTGCTACCTTACGTTTTCGATTCTTCTGATACAAACGTTACGCATTGCATACACAATTAATATGACAAGATATGAACTACGTGGTTTAATTTGAGAAGCCTGCTTACACCTACGCTGGCTGTTTGAATCTATATGTCTAGTTATTTGTACTATATGGTATGTAAAATACTCCCTCTATCCCTTATTTTTTACCCTATTTGACTTTTCACGGTCTTTAAGATGCAACTTCAAATGTATATATCTCGACTTTTATACACGCAAAAATTATAAAAACTTGATATTAATAAAATATACAATGAGATGATTCCAACAAGATCCCACGTGAATATTTATCACTTACTTATATATTGTATACTCTTCCGTTTTTAAATTCTTGCTCCATTTCTCCTGGACACGTATGTCGATGCTAATCTTTTATCGCTAATATCTTTAATTATTAATAAGTATAAATTCTAACAATTGAAAATTAATAATCTATTCATTGAGATGATTCCAACAAGTACCCACAAGATTATATTTTTTCTTATGTATAAATCACAAATATTAGTCCAAGTAGGAGAAATAAATAGTGCAAAAAAATAAAAATGGAGCAAGTATTTAAAAACGGAGGGAGTATTAACTAGAATAATGTAACATGTAAGGTTAAGGTTTTTAAAGTTTGACTTAAAAATATGCAACGGGACAAAAAATAAAGAACGGAGGGAGTATTGTTAATAAGTTCAAACTTATACATGAACATCATTTTTTGACCGTTGTAAATTAAATTGTAATGAGATGAAAATTGCTATATTATAAATCTCACTCTCAATGAATTTTGGCGATGAGATACATTAATTCCACCAGGCTCCATTTGCTGCTTTCCTTTTGAATGTGTTTGGTCTACATCCAAATTCTTGACTTCTGGTTCCTGTATATACATACAAATATTGTGTCAGAAATTGAATCAAATTGTGACTACCTACTCCAAATTCAATTCAACATGTGCTACACTAGCTGCTCCCACATTTAGGGAATTATATACCACCGTTAAATGTTATGTGCAACTTTAGAATATTTTATATCTCACAAATAATACCTCAAAGTTGCACATTGCATTTTACGGAGGTAATATGATAGAACTTGAGTTGCAACACCCTCCGTACAACTTATAAAGCGTAATGCTTGTTTGGTTGAAAGTAAACAAAAGGTCCGTAGGGCATGCAAGGAAGTGAGATTTCTAATTTTGTCAAATAATATAAATATATCCTAAACCTAGAACGATAATATTCTATAGATATTCTCTATCAAATTTTCTATACAAAGACTAAAATAGACCCGGTCTACAATAATTTATTGTAGACCCAACCTTCTTGTATGCCATACGAATGTGATTATATCATACAAGATGTGATTATATTACTACAAAAGTGATTATATCATTTTGAAGCTGTTATGTAAATGTATAACTCAAAAAGTGAATTTATCGTTATAAAAAGTATCAAATAGTAAATTACATCATTTTAAAACATGATTTTTAAATTTTATCATCCTAAAGATAATTATATAATCTCATTAAATAGTTTAATATGAGATTATATAATTCAAAATATGACTCACAAAAAGATAATTATATCATCTAAAAAAGTGATTATATCATCCAGAATGTGATTATATTATTTGAAAGTGTCAAATTTTGGGTCTACAATAATTTATTGTAGACCGGGTCCATATAAAACCAATTGAATTTTCTATGCCTTGGTCCTTTGCATCTTGTTTATTATTTAAGGTAACTACAATTATTTAAAATTCCACGACATGCATCAAAAATATAATTTCCGCATATACAACAAAACATATGGTACTTCATATGTATAACAAAATATATTGTTGATATAGCTAGGAACTACATAATAAGACTAACCTCATTTTGATAACCTTGGGAAAAATAATCGTCCTTGCTTGTGGGAGCAACCAAGTGATGGTCATCAGGTCGGGTTGAGAGCGGGCTTGTAGGAAGATCCAAGTGATGATCATCTGGTCGGGTTGAGGGTGGAGTTAACGTTGCATGTAAGGGAACTTCAGAAAGATATTGAAATATATCATGCAATGACTGATCATGACCACCGGTGTTCTCAAGTGACGGGAATAAAACAGTACTTGTATTATCATTAAGTATGGTAGTAGTAGTAGTGGTACTAGGAATATTAGTTTCATCGTCACAAATTACGGAATTTGTGGTCGTAAGCGTACTTGTAATGCTAGTTTGATACGCCCCTAGTTCTTTCATCTCTTCTAGCCAGGTGCATATGAATTTGTTCAGTGGCTCAACTTTCCAAGTTAATACAAATGTTTGAGTTTATTTGATGGATGGTAAATTGCTTGGTAACACATTCTTCGTTATATATGTTCATCAAGTATATCCTTATTAAAGCGTAGCATATATTTTTATGCCACTTGCACGTAAGCTATGGAGATGATCTAGTTGCCGCTTGTAATATCGGTATGTATACACGTATAATACTACCTCCAATTTTATTTTTTTTTAGTTGCAACTTTAGGGTATTATTTGTGAGATATAAAATATTCCAAAGTTACAATTAAAAAAAAATAAATAAAAATAGGAGGTAATAACATTTATACTTCAAAAGCATATATTATTCTATCTATTACGAAGTATTTTTAAAAAAAATATTACTTTACTATAAAAGAATTTTTATGTTTCACATATAATATCCTTTTATTTATAAAAAATTAAAAAACGGAGGTAGTACTAATCTACTAGTAGTATTTTAGAACTTCTTAAGAAACGATACACAAGTCGCTCATTAGCTTACAATTACTTTGTGGTGGGTTAAAGACACATTCATACCAACATTACATTTTACATTTACCATAACTAACACAAGGTATTTTTTTCTTGGATGCAATGGTGGAAACACATGGAAAATAAAGGGTCAAAAATCAAAATTCTTCTTTTAAATCCATTGTAATAAATTAAATGCAATCAAAATTAATACGGAGTATAATAGTAATTCTATATGTACTCTTTAGGGCTACAAATAAACATTATATATCTTTTCTTATTTGGGAGTATTATTTTAGGAATATATGACAAAATCACATGCATGCAAATCAGTCCACATAAGCTCAAATAAGTTTATTTTATTTTTTAGAGTAACTCCGCTACCTCAAGTGAGTATAAATCTTAAAGGAGTTTCTTCTCTTAGCCACGTGTTATTAATAAAACCTCCGTTACATATTATTTGTAACGATTGGACATTTTTCCTCTCTATTTAAGTCAAATCATTGCAAATATGGAGTAATATGTAACGGAGGTAGTACAATATATTTCGAACAAACGAGCGGTTAATGTTATTTTATTAATAGGGTCACAGGTGTCTTGTGGGCAATGCAACTATGCAAGTGCGTAACTAGACGTATTCTTTGTATTGTCTTAAGTTGTTCTGTATACTAATACGTTATTATATGATTATATGTTTAGCTGATTTACGACTTTATGATTTGATTATAAAGTAAGGTTTTCTTTTGGTCTTTTATATTTATTGAATACGGTTAAAGGTCTGAGTTCGAATGCCAAAAAATGAAAAATACAAAGTAAATGAAGTTTAAGTTTTTTTTTTTTTTTTTTAAAGAGTCGTAATGACGGATGATTAAAATCGATCACATGATAAAAGCTCTAACCACCTGAGCTACGTAGCTATACCTCCCTCTCAAGTAAATGAATTTATACAGAGCACAAATTCTGATAATCTAGAAGGTTCGTTTGATAAGTTAATTATCGTCCAAGCGGTTTTGAGTCTTATAAAGTGTCCAATTTTTAAAATAATGGAAAGATAACTAATCAAAGATGTTATAATTAAAATTTATTACAGATTATAAAACATAAAAGTAGAATGATACTATTTAAAATAACAAAGACAAAAAGAGAAATTTAACTAAATTATAGTACTCTCTCCATCTTTTACTTGTCTCCATTCATTTGCTGTCTCAGACTTATTATCTGTCTCGATCATTTGCCCACTCATTTATTTTTTCACATAAAAATTCAATGCAAACATGATTTTAGATTTATAGGTCTAGTAAATAGGAACGGATGAAGTATATAAAACGAGTTACTCGTACATTAGTGTAGATCAGACTTCAACATTTGATTGTTGTTTATTGCATCCATTTGCATTCTGCTGTATGCATTTTATGAGGCCAAGACATCATGGACACGGATGTTTGCTGAGCTGCATAAGGAGCCTGCTGATATAGGCTTTCTCCATTCCATTGCAACACCATCTGCATGGAAGATATTAGATATAGTGGTGAATCCAGTTATGCATGCATGTGGCTAATTATGCTTATAATTAAATTACTCAAATTAGTATTATATTATCTCTTTTTTTTAACTTCTAATAATTGTTGTATAATTCTCACCTCTCCTCAATAAGTTATTTTCTCATTTATTTACTCGTAATACTACGTATTATTTGGACTCGTGCATATATAATAATGAAGAAGATAGCAAGTAAGAGATGAATACCTTGTCCATATGGAGCTTTAAGGATTTGATGTACTGAGCTGCATCATCAAGGATGGTTGCATGGTCTCTCTACAAAATTGTACGCACGAAGTAGTATAAATCAACACATTTATATTTAGACAGTACACCTAGCTAGCATGCAACAGCCCATTTTGGCCTGGAATATATATATATATATATATATATATATATATATATATATATATATATATATAACCTACTTCTTCCATGCTACTAGCGCTAAGTTTATTTAAACTATGGCCCACTTAATTGATAACTTGCAACGGAAACGAATTTGTAATATTTATGCATGAGAAATCAAAAATCATTCTCATTCTCATGTGGCAATGACGTGGTACAACCTACGGAGTACTACGTAGTAAGTGTTACGTTTTGAAGGGTGGTGACATTGAGGTATAATAAATATGTACGGGAAAAAAAATATGAGAGTGAGGGATAGCTCAAGTGGTTAGAGCTTCCCTCCCGATTTCAGGAGATCATGGGATCGATTCTCACCCCGCCCTTGTGGCTCTTTAAACACCAAAAAAAAATATATATATATATATGTACGGGCATTGAGATGTTATTTTACTTGTCAAATTTTTTTTCCAGTGTTTTACCCGATACATTTTTTGGGCTAATCCGGATTCGGGTTCAATTCTGGGTAGTTAGGTTTCAGTTTCCTCCCAATTATTGTTACTTGTCAAACTATGAATATACTTAAAGTCATTTCATACCATAAATCAAAGGGGCCGTTAAAATTGTTCGAAGTAGTGTCATTAGTGTGCAGTGATGCTATATAAAGCACTATTTTCATGCTTCACAATTAAATAATGATAAGTTAGTGGCCCAAAGACCTCATATAATAACAAGATCGGTTTAACGATACTTAACACGTTAAATTACCTTATGAGAGTGTGGAACTAGACTCTGCAAGGCGTGTAGCTTCTCACTAATTAGCCTTTGCCTTCTTTGTTTGTCATTTCGCTTCTGTTGATTACAACATGCAAATGAGCCAAGAAAAGTGTACTCTTTGAATTATAAACAATAATGGGGGAATAAAATTAAATGTTGTGGTCAGACTTTAGTTTATATATATATATATATATATATATATATATATATATACTTCGTATGACCTATCTATTATTAACCCCAAAATAGAAAGCCTTTTAAATTTAAAACAATGCAGGATTAAAAGTATTTGATTACTTCAAATAACCACATAATAAACTTTTGGTTGAATTATTACGGTTATATTTTTTTGAATTGAAAAAGAAAATTAGATTGATGTTTATTTAATTTCCTTGTGCACTTACTCACCTTTGACACCTTCGTTGCTGGACCACGGTGAACTTGTATGAATGAGCATGTCTGTTCAAGCTTCACAAATTCTTTTCCCTCTGATATGTTAACATCCACAACGTCCAACTCCAATCTCTACACCCAATTTAACTAATTAATTTAACCGAAATGGAATTCACCTAATTATATTTTTAAAAAAATAATAAATTTTGTTTTTCACTCAACTCTTTTACTTCATTAACATGCATATTTTTAACCAGCATCTACATTTTACTTCAGCATTTAGTAATGTTGTAACTCTTGTAAAGCGAAATTTTTTTTGCAAGTAGGGCATATCCGCATGCGTTACAGAAATTAAATTTTTTCCACAATAACAAAAATAAAATTTAACCAACAAAAACACTAATAGCAAAAGTTAAAAAAAAAAAAAAAAAAAAAAAAAAAAAAAAAAAAAAAAAAAAAAAAAGTACAGGGTAAATTTAAAAAGTGAACCACTTACAAATAATACATGCTCATCATCAGCACATGCATACGTGATGTATTGAAAACTATCAATGTGGAGGTCACAACTCACATTCTCACAATACATTAGAATTAAAAATCATTGACTTTTAGAGGTTGTTAGCTTGAAAAAATTAAGACAATTTTTGGCATAAAATATCAAATGTCAACCTATATAATAGTGATATATTGATAATAATTAACAAACATACCTCGTTTGCTAGTATACTCTCATCATTATCATCACAAGGTAGTAGCGATGGGCGAATATTATTATCCGAAATAACTTGGACAAGATTATCACTAGGCAACATTATTGGTAATTGATCTCCAGTTTTATCAATGTTTTTGTAAGCAATAACATGACGACTACCATCAATGTCCTCTTGAACATTGGTGTTTTTTACCAAAACAGTACTATTCAAATTAGGAGGTGTGGTAATACTAGGAGAAGATGGTGAACGCATTAAAAAACTATTGCTACTACTATCCAAAAAACATTCCATTTTGCTTTCTCTCTTGTAAGAAATGAAATTGAAACAACTCAATTATATTTTGATCTGTATTTATAGAAATAAATAATAGAATTAAATAAATAAGTCGTTTGTCCAAATACTCCGTACTTTGACTTGTGAGAATATGTCGGTCCAAATAATAAAAAAAACACTACTGTTAAAATATGTGTCAGCATTCGGAGGCAGCTATATGATCGAGTATCGACCATATACACATAACGAATTAACGATGTAGTCAAAATGTTTATAGCGGCAATACTCAATTACCACGATCTTTGATTTTTTTTTTTTTTTCTTGATTAATTAGGATGATTTTACATTGGTCTACATTTTCTCCTAATTACATTGGTCTACATTTTCTCTCTTTATCTATATTTCTCAAAGTATTGAACATTCCTCTGTGTTACTATGCAAGTATGTAGTCTATGTTAGTATATAATACCTCTGTTTTTTTATTAGTTAACACATTTTGACTTTAGTATTATTCAATATTCACACACTTCTCTTTAACCGTATTTTATGATTTATACGTAATGAAAAATATAGTATGTGGGGTTTTGTTAAAATTCGTCACGATATATATTTTCAAATATAAACTATTTATAATTTTTTCATATTAATAATTAAAGATATTAACAGTTGAATTTGTGCATTGGTAAACGTGACTAAAGAAACGTGTCAACTAAAAAAAACGAGGGATATATGTTACAATTAAAAAAGAGAAATTATATTAGAAGCTTCTAGCAAATAAAAGAAAATATGAATTCCTCTTCTAAAGGATAAGATCAAACTCCTTTCACAAGAGTTAAATTGATACAAAGATTAGGCCAACTTTAAATTGATTATTCTCTCCAATTTACAATATCTTCATACTCCTAGTATTTCTCTAGCTAATCGTGATTGCTCTAATTTTATATAATTATGAGATAGACTCTTAGGTAAAATTTATTTGTGAATGTTAAATGGAGAATAAAAAGATAGAAATGTATATGATGAAGAATTAAAGAGAGAGAAAAATGACAACTAAAAATAAAATAACATTTGTTACACATCATATATAGAATTCATTTTTTATAAATATCCTACATAACATGAAACAAAAGGAGTATAAAATATCTATTATGGTATAACTCCATTTGCATATTATCTACTTTGGTTTCATGAATCTATCGTAAGTGATCCATACGTGCACAACCACAACAAGTGCTACATGTAATGTTATACGAATATAATTTAATAATTCACATACGGTGCAATAATTTTGAGCATGTAAAAGGAGACAAGTAGAGTCGATAATCTACCTGAGAACCTGACTCGAAACTCAGCATGTTGAAAAACTCAACTCGCTAAATAAAAATGGACATGAATTTGGACTAATTATATTCTCTGCATCAAACTAATTATAGTAATTGTAACATTGTGTTCATCTGTGAGACAGTTGGCAGCAACATTGAGCGGTGTTACTCTTTGATTGACACGTGTGTCAGTTGTAATGGATATTGGCGGCAAGTGGCAGCTCGGTTTCAGGCTTTCGGCATCCATGCACCACCAATGTGGTCTTCACATGGGCCTACACAGCTTAACCAATGGGCTATTGGGCCTTATCGCCAATGAGAGACGACACGTGGACCTTGTCTTTTCTTGCTGACTCAACGTAGCCAGCATGTTTGTTTTTGGGCCATGATTGGGCTGGATTTGAATGATTGGGTTGGATTGGGTTATTAGAGAGTGTAGAGCGAGGGACATAGCCATCTAGGATTGTTATTGGTCCAAGAGACCAAGAATGGCCTGTGTTTGTAGTGCATTATGACTGTACTAGTACTTGGGCCAATCTTATTATGTGTAAATTAAAGTAGTTTTTGAGTCATGCAATGAGAGTGCATGTTCTACAATGTTAACTCATTTTAAACGAGTTTAAATAAGTTTTGATGATTTTAATTTGTCAAGAATACAACTTAATTGGTTGAATTGTTCTTTATTTTAGTGGATTAGAGCCTTAACTTAATAAGGGCAAAGCATGAGAAATGATGATGGACATGAAGACTTAGGAACTGGCTAGGACGGAAGCTTGTGAGCAAGGTAAATTAACTGCTAACAAGTGGCTAGATGGAAATTAGGAATGAATCAAGGTGCTCTACGTTGTTTTACGCTTGTACTAAAGGTTGGTCAGAGTGGTGACTGGTGACAACTAGAATTGTCCATTCAAATCAACGGGTCGGGTTTGGGTTAAATTTCGGGTTGTTTAGTTCAAATGGTTGGGATCGTATACATCATAACAAAATATGATAAATGGGTCAAATTAAATCAATTTTTGGTCATTTGGGTCGGATCAAGTCGGACTCTCATTAACTCGGGGTCTTCTCTCGTACTTGAATTAGAAAACAAGTCTTTTATTTAACAAATTTGCAAAAGGTGCATGTGAAATTGTAAACATGTACTTGCCTTTCGTAAAAGGTGATCACCTTAGCTTTTGCAAAACTTTTTGCTAACTTCTTAGACTCATAGTTGCATTATTTTGCAATTTAGTTGGTTCTTCTGGTTAAATGGTGTGTGGTGTTGATGCGGATCATCCGGTATACGGAGTACTTTTTTCTTTTTGGTTTAATTTGTGTTTTGTTGTTTTTCAATCCCTCATAGACTTAAGTTGTAATTTGCCTTATTGTTTATTGAACTTCTTGTCCCAAAAATCAAAAAATACAGAAAACACTAAATTAGAGGCAATAGGCTCGCATGACAAAATTTCAACAATAACTCTAATACACATATTTAAACATGCATAACAGTTGAAATAATACATATATGTTGTATGGGCTTATTGGATTAAGCTCTTAAAATTAATTTGGCATATGACTATCTATTTCACCTATGTCTCAGGCAAGTTAATTTACATATTTTGTTAATTTATTAATATTCATGTTAATGATTGTATTGGAAAAAAAAAATTGATTTGTGTCAATTGTGGGCTACTTGGGGTGTATCATGTATCAAGCATCAACCTAATTGTTTAAAATTTAACCTATTGGAATTACCCACATGGTTTATATGCTATTTAATGGTTTCAAATCATAAGAAAAGGGCCGTGAAATAAATATATAAGGTGGGAAGTAAAAATTGAAAATCTATTAAGGGTCTGTTCACATTTATTAAATTTCAGTTCAGTTCAATTCAGTTTTAATCAGTTCAATTTAGTTTAGTTTAACTCCAATCAGTTTAGATCGACTCCTAATTTCCCTCTCTCATAAAATATTCATTTCAGCTCAGTTCAGTTCAGTTTACTTCAGCTCAGTTCAGTAAATGCGAACAGACCCTAAGTTACTTCGTCTTAATTTTTATTATTATTTTTTTGAGGGAATTTTATTTGTTAGACATAACACAAGACTTACACTTTTTAAAATTAGATACGAGTATAACACAAGAATTACACATTTACACTTTCTAAAATATTATCCTCATATGTGGGACGAAGTTGCTTTCTTGGTTAATTTCCTTATGCCTATGAATTTCAAAACCCTAAATAGGGTTTTGAACAAAAAAAAAACTCGAGATTTTGCATCAAGTGTTCAACGCATTTGACTAAGTAGGGTTTTTTCAATTTGACTCATCCAGTACAAGTATATAAGTGTAAACCCGACACGAGCACATGATTCGACACGACCCGACCCGACTCATATCATCCGTAACAACCAGCGAGCATGTATGGATTTGGCTGAAATTTGAAAAACATAAACACTCTCCTGGCGGGTCAATTGAATTAGAAATCCCGAATTCCGAACTCAAATTTACAACATCCAGTAAAAGTGTTCCCGCCCCAACAATTGAAATCGCCTTCTTCTTCTTCTCCAATCCCCGCTCTTTCCCTCCTCCACATTTTCCATTTCCAAACCCTTCTAAACCCTCTAATCTAAATTCACCCATTTTTTCTTCCTTCCATTTTCCCCCAATTTTCCATTTTTTCCGCGCGAATTTCTACA
Organism: Chenopodium album; assembly: GCF_948465745.1. Taxonomy (NCBI): domain Eukaryota; kingdom Viridiplantae; phylum Streptophyta; class Magnoliopsida; order Caryophyllales; family Amaranthaceae; genus Chenopodium; species Chenopodium album. Next base: position 90,573,981 of record NC_137834.1, read on the forward strand.
GTGCTCAACAACCACTTTCAATTGTCGCCGATTTCCGGATTTTCTCTCTCCAAAGGTCAGTGCTTTCAATCGATTCATCTGTAGTCGTAAATCCTTGTAAATCAGTTTTATTTTTTTTAGCAATTATATTGATTTTGTTGTGTAAATTTGCGATTAGGGTTTAAAAATTCAATCGATTTCATATCTGGGTATTTTCTGGGTATCGCGATTTCATATCTGGGTAGCTTTTTTTTAATAGAATAAATTAATGGGGGAAGATAAATCTGGAAAGTTACACGAAAAGGAGAATCGTCCTGTACTGGGTAATATCACAAATCAACTTGGAAAACGAGGGTTTTCTTTGATCTCTCGTAGTCCGCCTTCTAAATCTAAGAGCAGTAATAGTCAAAATGCGGATGATACAGATAGTGATTCTAATTTCTGGAAGCAAGTTTCTTTGGTTGTTGAGAAATTAGAGAAAGAGAGGAATGGTACTCCGGCAAAATGCCCTAAAATTGTTAATGAAGTCGGGTTGTCGCCGTTGAGGGGCGGCAAGACTTACCGATTGCTTAATACTTCCGGCGACACTCGAAAGGGTTTCCCTAGTAATGTTGCTAGTGAGTGTAAAGAGACTGCTAGTTCTGCATTGGATAGCATAGATTTGGATGTTGTTAATGTGGGTGAGACTGTGAAAGAAGGTTGTGTTTCGGAGGTGAAAGCCGGTGAGAGCTCGAAGTGTTGTGAGAGGGATTGTGTTGAGGGTGGGAAGGAATGTCAAGGGGAGGAAGTTAGGGAAATTTCTGATTCTGTGGGAAATGATTGTGCTCATGAAGTGCTAGGTGGTACCGGAGCTGCGAGTGACAATGGTATGAATCCTGGTGCTGAGTGCTTGAAAACTAGTCAGTCTGAATCAGTTGTGAGTTCGAGATTGAACGAGACTCAGGAGATGAAAGGATTTGGATTGGAGAGATGCACAGCACTAAAAGAGGATGGTAGTGGTGTAGATTTGCTTAAGCATTGCTCATGCTCTTTTTGTACAAAAGGTATGTGCAAGCTATATATATTTTTTAATGGCAATTCGAATGAGATAATTCTATGAAATTAGTGGAATTGATTTTGTTATTGACGTGTTGGATAACAGCTGCTTATATATGGTCTGATCTGCATTATCAGGACGTGAAAGGCCGGATATCAGGTAAACTACATGCCACTTTATCTATTACTAACAGTTTGATTGCTTGACACAATAATTTTCAATTACTAACAGTTATAGTTCAATTATTCTCAGTAATGGAGAAAAGTCAGAAGGAAGCAAGCAAGTTGGCTCAGAAATACTCAGCAGAAAATGAAATTGGAAGCCATAGCCAAGAGAATTTAACTAACGTCACACAAATAGAGACCGATCTCATGAATCATTGGAGGTCCCTATTTCTTCACATGGAGGATATGTACGCTAATGAAGGCAATCAACTAGTAAGTTTTGTCATACTTTGAAAGTAATGTCTGAATGCATATATTAGTTATATGCACTGCATAACCATATGCATTATGTTCTTTCTTATACTCGTATCTTATAATTCTGTTGATCTATTTGTTGCAAGTATATTGACCCACCATCTATTGGTTTCCGGTCTTATTTACACATTTCATTTTCTTGCAGCAAAACAATTTTCTTGCATTGAAAGATTTAAGAGAGGACTATAAGATGAATTTAGAGATGATCAACGGAGTGCCATCAGATGTGCAACAATGTTCGTCAGATACTTCTGATCGTACGATAGTCTAGGAAGTTTGGTCTCTGCAGGTTTGTCTTGTTCCTTCCCCACATCTCAACTTAGGATTATTTAATAGCCCAAAGCACATCCCTGCGTGATGTCATTAGCGTCTGTAGTAGCTGTATCAATGTAATACTACAAAATTATGCCAGTAACACAATTTGCTAAAGGTGATAATGGAAATTGTGTTACCAGGTTAATGCTACCATCCTTATTTGGGTAATGAATTTGAGTTGAATTGCATTCCTGTTCTCCTTAACCACCCTGATATAGCATGAATCACGCTGTAAGGATATACTTGTAGTTTTAGTGCAAATAAATGCTCATGACTCAATTTATGTGAATGTTCTTTCAAACATTTTCTGAAAGTTCAGTTGGATGTCCAAGAGTTAGACAATGTGTAGTGAATCCTGCTTTGGGCCCTCTTTTGGGACTGAGACCTTTTCTCTGAATTCCTAACACTTGTTACACTCGTATTGATGGGGCTCAAACAATAATAATAATAATAATAATAATAATAATAATAATAATAATAATAATAATAATAATAATAATAATAATAATAACCAACCACAAGAGGGAAGGTGATTCTGGTGCTCCTGTTATTGCATGACAAGTAGAAAATTCAGGTGTTTCGTTCCCAAGTCTTCCCTGTTTAGTTAGCAAGTGCTCTTGTATATTCCTAAGTCTTATAGATTTCACTAACTGTTGCGGTTTGTTTTACTTTGGAGTTTTCACTTATTTTCGATGGGAGTCTGGTTACAGGGAAAAGTCTCGTATCTTATGTAGTACTCGCTATTTCTTTTCTAGTTTGTTGGACAATACAATAGTTTTTTCTTGAAAATTCTTTATGCTGGTGAATGAGCATCAATGACTACCTTGTGTTGATTCACTGATACCTAGTTTTCTTACTTTGTACTCCTTGTATGTTCTCGCTGTAGAGTAAATCGGGTAGCTATCTAGGCTGAGGTTATACTCATTTTGGCTCTACAGCTTTTGTAGGAATTGCACCCAGGGTCCAGGGATGGGCATGGGCATGGGCATGTGGACTCTAAAAATACAGACCCTTTACTCATTCCAGCGAGTCTCAATTGGACCCAGACCATATAATATGGGGTGGTTTCAACTGAGTTGGGATCGGGTCCTGGATAGTTTGACACATGCCCATACCTATATGTACCCCTCAATCTCTCATGTAACGAAAAGTCAAATAACTGTTGGGATATACCCTTAATCATACGGAGTATTTGCTTTGGACTTCAAAAGTTCTAATCTATATTTGCTTGTTGGGCTGTACTTGAATATGTTGGGTCCGGATTTTCTTTTACAACTCAACATTAAATTATTTTGGGTTACATGTAGCCGAAACTTCCAAAAAAATTCAAAAAGCGTGGAAGCCTTTAATTTTGGAATTTTTTAGACTTTTTTTCACCCGAAATTAAAAATTGCCGAAATGTTTACCATAATCCCTAATACTCTCCGAGAGTCCAATTGGGTGGGTGGAACCATCCAATTAGGCTTTAAACGACCAATTTACCGGGTTAAAACTTGCACTGATTTCATTAACTCAACCCTACCACGAACATTTATGACAACATATATTGATTATATATGATTCCAAATGACATTATATGACTCGAAAATGTATCCCTTATAATCTCAATGCTTTTCGACAACGGGCCTTGAAACTTTCGAAATTTCTCAAAAAGCGTGGATATTAGCCTTTAATTTTGGAATTTTTTGACTTTTTTTTCGCCCGAATATAAAAATTGCCGAAATGTTTACCATGGTCTCTAATACCCTCTAGGAGTCCAATTTGGTAAGTGGAACCATCGAATATGCATTTAACGGCAAATTTACCGATTTACAACTTGCTCCAATTTCATTAACTCAAGCTTACCACGAACATTTATGACAACATATAATGAATTAATGATTACATATGGTTCCAAACGACTTTATATGACCTCGAGATGTATTCCCTAGAATTTAAAGACTTTTAGACATCGGGCCCCGAGTACTCCAAAATTTCTCAAAAATGTGGATAATAGCCTTCAATTTTAAATTTTTTGACTTTTTTTCGTCCAGAAATAAAAATTGCCGAAATGTTTAACATGATCCCTAACACCCTTCGGGAGTCCAATTGGGTGAGTGCAACCATCCAATTTGCCTTTATATGACTAATTTACCGGTTTACAACTTGCATCGATTTCATTAACTTAAGCCTACCACGAACATTTATGACAACATATAATGATCATATATGGTTCCAAACGCCAGTATATGACCCCGAGATGTATTCCTTAGAATTTCAAAACTTTTCGACACCGAGTCCCGAAACCTTCAAAATTTTGCAAAATGTGTGGATATTAGTCTTCAATTTGGGAATTTTAGACTTTTTTTTTCGCTCGAAAATAAAATTTGCCAAAATATTTACCATGGTCCCTAATATCCTACGGGAGTCCAATTGGGTGGGTGAAACCTTCCAATTTGCCTTTAATCGGCCAATTTACCGGTTTACAACTTCACCGATTTCATTAACTCAAACCTATTACGAATATTTATGACAACATATAATCATCATATATGGTTCGAAACGGCATTATGAGCCCGAGATGTATCCCCTAAAATCATAATGCTTTTCAACACCGGGCTCCGAAACATTCAAATTTCTGAAAAAACGTGAATTAACTTTTAATTTTGGAATTTTTTTAACTTTTTTTTTTCGGCCTGAAAAAAAATTGCTAAAATGTTTACCATGGTCCTTAATATCCTCCGGGACTCCAATTGGGTGGGTGAACCATCCAATTTTCCTTTAAACAACCAATTTACCGGTTTACAACTTGCACCGATTTCATTAACTCAAGCCTACCACGAACATTTATGACAACAAATAATGATTACTTATGGTTCCAAACGACATTATATGACCCCGAGATGTATACCCTAGAATTTAAAGACTTTTAGACACCCGGCCCCGAAAACTCCAAAATTTCTCAAAAAGGTGAATATTAGCCTTTAATTTTGGAATTTTTTGACTTTTTTCGCCCAAAAATAAAAATTGCCGAAATGTTTACCATGATCCCTAATAACCTTCAGGAGTCCAATTGGGTGGCTGGAACTATCCAATTCGTCTTTAACGGCCAATTTACCGGTTTGCAAGTTGCATCGATTTCATTAAATCAAGTCTACCACGAACATTTAAGACAACATATAATGATCATATATGGTTCAAAATGGCATTATATGACCCCGATATGTATCTCCTAAAATTTAAAGGTTTTTTGACACCGGGCCTTAAAAGGTCCAAAATTTCTCAAAAGCGTGAACATTTGTCTACAATTTTGGAAATTTTTTACTTATTTTCACCTGAAAAATAAAAATTGCCGAAATGTTTACCATGGTCCCAAATACCCTTCGGTATTCCAATTGAGTGGATGGAACCATCCAATTTGTCTTTCAACGTCCAATTTACCGGTTTACCACTTGCAGTGATTTCATTAACTCAAGCGTATCATGAACATTTAGCATTTAGGACAACAAATAATGATCATATATGGTTCCAAAACGACATTATATGACCCCGATATGTATTCCCTAGAATCTCAAGGCTTTTCGATGCCGGACCCCGAAACCTCCAAAGATTATCAAAAAGCGTGGATATTAGCCTTTAATTATGGAATTTTTAGACTTTTTTCCAATCGGAAATAATAATTGCCGAAATGTTTACCATGGTCCCTAATATCCTTCGGGAGTCCAATTGAGTGAGTGGAACCATCCAATTTGCCTTTAAATGACTTATTTAACGGTTTATAACTTGCACCGATTTCTTTAATTCAAGCCTACCAAGAACATTTATGACAACAAATAATGATTATATATGGTTCCAAACGAAATTATATGACCCCGAGATGTATTCACCAGAATTTCAATACTTTTAGACACCGGGATCCGAAAACTCCAAAATTTCTCAAAAATCGTGGACATTAGCCTTTAGTTTTTGAATTTTTAGACTTTTTTTCGGCCGGAAATAATAATTGCCGAAATGTTTACCATGGTCTTTAATACCCTTAGGGAGTCCAATTGGGTCGGTGGAACCGTCCAATTTGCCTTAAACCGGCCTATTTACCAGTTTATATAACTTGCACTGATTTCAATAACTCAAGCCTACCACAAACATTTATGACAACAAATAATGTTTATATGTGGTTCCAAACGATATTATATGACCCCGAGTTGTATCTACTAGATTTTCAAGACTTTTTGACACCAGACCACGAATCCTCCAAAATTTCTCAAAAAACGTGGATATTAGCCTTCAATTTTTAAATTTTTTACTTTTTTTTGCCCGGAAATAAAAATTGCCGAAATGTTTACCATAGTCCTTAATACCTTCCGGGGGTCCAATTGGGTTGGTAGAACCATTCAATTTTCCTTTAAACGGCCAATTTACCGGTTTACAACTTGCACGAATTTCATTAACTCAAGCCTACTACGAACATTATGCCAAAAATAATTATCATATATGGTTTCAAACGGCATTATATGACCCCGAGATGTATCTCCTAAAATATCAAGACTCTTCTACACCGGGCCCCGAAACCTCCAATATTTCTCAAAAGCGTGGATATTAGCCTTCAGTTTTTGAATTTTTTTGACTTTTTTTCACCCCGAAAAAAAAATTGCCGAAATGTTTACCATGGTTCTTAATACCCTCCGGGAGTCCAATTGGGTGGGTGGAACCATCCAATTGGGTGGGTGGAACCATCCAATTTGCCTTTAAACGACCAATTTACCGGTTTACAACTTGCACCGATTTCAGTAATTTAAGCCTACCACGAACATTCATGACAACAAATAATGATCATTTATGGTTCCAAACGACATTATACGACTCGAGATGTATCCCATAGAATTACAAGACTTTTCGACACCGGGCCCCGAAACCTCCAAAATTTCTCAATAAGCGTGGATAATTTAGCCTTCAATTTTGGAATTTTTTGACTTTTTTTCGTCCAGAAATAAAAATTGTCGAAATATTTACCATGGTCCCTAATACCCTCCGAGAGTCCAATTGGGTTGGTGGAACCATACAATTTGCCTTTAAACGGCCAATTTACCGGTTTACAACTTGCACGGATTTCATTAACTTTACCATATGGTCCTAAGAATTAAACATAAGGTACTAAGAATTAAGTTTCAACCACATATCACCCATTTTTTTGTTTTTTTTTTATTCGAAACTTATACCATCTGTTGAACCAAACAACCTCATAAGTGTTTCAAAAAAGAAAAAAAAAAAACCACCACCTCTTAAGTAGATATGTCGAATTGGTCTTTTTTGTTGATTAAAGATCGGGTATAATCAATTTAGGTCATTTCATATAAAGGTGGTGTAGTAAATCATATTTGTTTTAACGCAAGTCAAATGTGTTTAATATTTTTTCGAGCCATATTTTTTTAATTAGATTGCAATTTGATCAAGTTAGTTTTTGAGATATCTACAAAGGAGTATTAGAATTTAGAACAATGTCTAGTATTATTCTTAAGTTTAAAATAAAAGGGGGGTTTTATTTTATTATTACGTCTATAAAAAGGATTAATACAAATTACTCTCCCTGCCGTCTTATAATAAAGTAGTAGGTATGAGTGGGAAATGGCTATGACTAGCTTATCTTAATCATTGTTGGATAGTCTTCTAATACCCGTAACCTATTTGACTTGGCTTTTTCAAGTGATAATATAGAATAATGCGTGTCAACTCCACTTAAATTTGGCTGGACAATAATGCTTCATTTTTCATCTTACCAACATTTATACTACTATATTGTGGTGTTGGACGTAAGTTTTTTAATTCATTTTTTTTTTGGGTGGATCATGAATAAAAAATCCATCAAGTCAACCATTTTACATTTTTATAGGTTGAGGATAATGAACCAACTATAACATCGCTTAGAAAAAGTGATCACTGTTTTATTTCAATTTTAGGTTATGATCATTACATAGGATCATTAATTGGTTAAATCTATTCACTTTTCCAATAACCTCTTCTATAAGATAGTATTTTCCTCATTTTAAATTACGAAGCACATGATATTTAAGGTTATATGGAGTAACAAACTGTACTCTTTATAAACTAATGAAGAGTACTTGCTTAAAAGGATCTAAAATTATTGACTATTTTATCAATATTAGGCTCCATCTTTCAATTTAAAAACTTTGGGTACTTCAACTAAATTGAATAAATATAAAATTTTGGATGGTATAACTATTGTAAGAGCATTTAGTTGGAATCATGCTAAGTCCATAATAACCACTCATAATTCATAATAAGTTAATCAAGCTTTCATATTCCATTGTACTATAATTATTTTAAAACTGCTCTTATTAATTAACAATATGATTATATTTATAGAATTTTTTGTTTGAAGAAGGTCATAGAACTTAATTAATTGAATGTGTAAAATTAGAATGAGTCGTTAGTATGTTGAAAATCTTCAAATATAATTCATAATTTTAGTTTGACAAAATGTATAAATATTCATTAGGGAGTAACATTTAACACTCATATTATGTAAACAAATGCATAAAATTTTTCTTTCAAAAAAAAAAACAAAAAAAAACAAATGCATAGAATTCGCATTACAAGAATACATTACGAATAAATCAATTAATCAAAGAAGTGAGAAAGGACTTTCCTCAAAAAAAAAAAAAAAAAAAAAAAAAAAAAAAAAAAAAGGGTGAGAAAGGAAGTAAAAATAAAGAAAAAAGAAAAGGAGTTGACAAAAAGGAAGAGTAATTGTTAAGTAAAGTAAAAGAATAATTCTTTCTCTCTCCTCTTCCATTGTCCATTCCCTTCCCACGGTTGTTTATGGACTATATATAAGACTACCTGCCCTTCACCACTCACTACTACTCTCATAAAACAAACCATTAACCAATTTAACAACTTTCTTCATTCTTCTCTTTCTCAAATCCTTAAATTTCTTCAATCTTAACTTGAAATACTTACAAATTTAGCATGGCTACTGCTTTAGATTTCTACAACAATAATACCAACAAACCTCTTCTTTTGAATCCTTTAAAAGAAGAACAAATCAAACTCCAACAAACACCCTCAAATTCATCTCTGTTTTACAATTCATATCCTTTAAACAACAACATTTACTTGTTTAATCAAGAGTTTAATCAAATGGGTATTCCTCAAAACCCTTCAATTCAGCTTCCTCCTTCTTCAAGTTCTAATTATAGAACCAATCATCTTCTTTCTCCTAAGCCAACTTTGATGAAACAAAACAAATCCACAAAATTATACAGGGGTGTAAGACAAAGACATTGGGGAAAATGGGTTGCGGAGATCAGATTGCCTAAGAACCGAACTCGGCTTTGGCTCGGAACATTCGAAACAGCCGAAGAAGCTGCCTTAGCTTACGACAATGCGGCATATAAGCTTCGAGGAGAGTTTGCTCGTCTAAACTTCCCTCATATTAAGCATCATGGAGCTTATGTAACCACCCAATTTGGTCATTATAAGCCACTTCATTCTACTGTGAATGCTAAACTTGAAGCTATTTGTCAAAGTTTGGATATTTCCTTAAAACAGGGGAAAACAGAGGAACCCTGTTTTTCCCCTGTTTCTTCCTCTGTTTCTTACCAAATTGAAGAGAATGCTTTAATAAGTTCTTCTCAAGTTTTGGTTCCTAAAGCCGAGGTTTTACCTGTGGTTTCAGATGATTCATCTACGAATTCGTGTTCACCGGAATCCGGCGTTACGTTCATTGATTTTACTGAATCTTCTTGGGATGAATTTAATAGTTTTTCATTGAACAAGTTTCCTTCCTTTGAGATTGATTGGGCTAATATTTGATTCTTGCCTTTGATTCTTAGTTCTGCAAATTGGGTTTTTGTGACATTTGCAGGGGTGGCAAGTTGTTAATATTGTTTTTATCATGTCATATTGTCAATACACTGTATTAGGATCTTACTTTAAAGTTTGGTTGGGTAGAAATTTTTAATCTGCTTAATCAAAGATAAGTTAGGGTTTCATGCTTTTTCATTTTTAGTTCTTGGAAGGCTCCTTTAGTTTCATATTGTAAGTTATTTACTTTATATTAGTACAAATGTTATAATGTACATCATGTGTTTTGTTAAATAATGTTTTCATTGTGCTAGCTTTTAAAATTATAACGCGTTTTTTGTGCGACTGATCACATCATGTAACCATTTGTAAAAAGAATAAAGTAACTCTTTTAACATTGGTCGAATAACTCTGTAATATTGATAAAATAATCTTGTAGCACCAACCGAGTAATTCCTATAACACTAACGAAGTAACACCTATGATGGCTTGCCACATATAAGAATTTATGTTAAAATTACACCAATTTTCTTTTATGAGTTTATTTAATAGGCCACAACATTTTTTTTTTCTCGGGTAATGATAATATTTGGTCATACCGTAATACTATTTTAATTTATTTAACAAATTTATAATGCACTTAAATTTATATATTTGATGACCAAAGGATTAAAATTGACATATACATAAAACATAATTTTGAAATTCTATTACAAAATATGATCAAGACTTATAGATCTATAAAGTCACAATAATGTCGGAGATTTCGAAATTCAGTGTTGAAAACTCAATACTCACTTACATACCTTCAATCATATAGTTTATGAAGAATGTGTACATGATCAGCTAAATTGCCTGCTTAAAGGCGAGGTTGTTGGTTTAAACCACCCGAATAGCTTTATGGGAACTTGTTGGATCCATAAAAAGTATCTCAACCTCTCTTTTCAGGGCTAAAAAAGTCTAAAGTTTTCAAAATTAAACTTTATAATCCATTGTTTTAAACCTTTTAAAAAAACTTAATATTAAGATCATAAAAGTTAGTTTGAAACTTATTTTGTTTAAAATAAGACAAAGTAAACAAGGTCTTACATTAATCAGCTTTCTTGAACGTATCACTATTAGAACCCAACAAATAGCTTTTTTATTGGATCAAATCCGAAGTTATTTGTCAAGACTAATTTACGAGACACCCTATAAATTACCAACATGTCTAATTTGTCTATTCACCATATGAAAAAATATATGGAGTACTAGAGTATATCATAATATCAACCACGATGTTGGACAAATTAAATGTAATTCAGCATATTTTATTACCCTAAACAATTAAATGCGGATGGGTATACACTCATACATGGATAAGTGAAGTGAAGTGAATTGAACCTTTCTAAAACATGCAATTCAACATACTAACATGCTCGTGCAGTCGTGCTAATATTTATAGCAAAGGGGGATGTCCCTATGGCATCTGTGTAAACTGTGAAGCCCAATGCCCTTTAAATCTTTAATTACACAATTTTCAAGCATACAATTATACAATACGATCAATGAATAACAACAATAACATACGGCTTCACAGTTGAAGACAGAAATAGAATAATAATTTATGTAATGCTACCTTTTTAAAATCAGCAACTTGAAAGTATGGAGATATGACAACGTTTGACTCTTTTTTTAAAGAAGTCTTTCTACTTTATCAACATAGATTTGTAAACTTTTGCCAAAGAAGGCAAACGATTAATGAGTATAAAAATCTTCTAAGAGTTGTAGTGGATTGAATTAAACATGTATTTGCGAATTGCGATCATTTAGAGGGGGGGGGGGTGGTTGAGGGATTAATAACATCAAAAAATAGATAATTTTTCTAATTAAAATAAACGGCTATGTAATATTTTCCTAGTAACATGAACAAAGTAGAAAGGTACAACCGCGCCAAAGAGTAGAAACCATCTAATAATGAGTTGCATACAGTCAACTAGTCAAGTATCCGAATGGAGCTGAACATACTACCTCCGTTACAGGTTATGTGCAACAATTTGACATAAAACAGAGAGGAAAAATGTCTAATCGTTGCACATAACCTGTAACGGAGGTAGTACATGAAATGGGTGTTGTTACCCATCTCTTGTAGTCTTGCGGACGTTGTAGTAGGACAATAACTTGCTCAGTGCTCACGTTAAAGAATTAGAAAGAATGTAAAATATACATATACATATATATATATACATATATATATATATATATATATATATATATATATATATATACCATTACAATGGGCTCATAAATCTAAGATAAATAAAGCCAAAATCCATGTGAGAGATACAAATGAGCATGATTGTAACAAAACACAATTAAATCAGAGAACGGTTATTCAATGCATCATGCATTCATGCTTCAGATTTTGAACTACATCCAAAACCCTTACTTCTAGGGGACCCTACACCATATCAACTTAAAATCCATTCAAACTGATGAATCTTCAAAAAAAAAATAAAAAAAATAAAAAAATAAAAAATAAAATAATAAATAAATCTTTCTGGCTTCTAAATTGTAAAGTCCGTTATTGTGTTACTCTCTATTTTAAATTATGTGTAACAATTGATTTCAAAGAGTGTACGATTTTATATTTTTGAGAATAAAAAACCAAAATATAAATGAAAAGATATCCAACAATAGCTTATATGATACAGTAATATACAAAATTTTACTTCGAAAAGTCATCAATGCCTTAATTTGGGGTAGAGTAGGTACGATTTTTAATATATTTCACTTTTTATAATACTATTTTAAGTACATATACTCCATCCGTCTCATAATAATTAACACGTTTTTAACTTTTTTCACTATTTACAAATTAATTTTGACTATAATTTTTTATTAACATAATATCAAAAATATGTTGCTAGATAGGTATTGACTATATATATATATAATTTCATTGATATTTAATTATATAAAATAAGGTCAAACTAATACATCACCATGTGTGTAAAGTTTGATTGTGTCTTATTCTAAGATAGAGGGAGTGCTATATAGTACACACACTACACAATATACATACTTCGTATTTTCAAGTTAATATTTAGTATTCAGTTTATGCAACCCAACTCTAACAACTTTATGATTGAGTTTATCATTTACAAAGTATCATTTTACATAAATAATTATGCATGTCTGTCCCCTGATTGAGTTTGTTAAATATACGTGACAATAACATTAATTTTTAACATCTATCCCTCATTTTTTTCCCATTAAGCTAGCATTTTATCATTTTATGTTTTCTCTTTAGCTGAAATTCTTGAAACATATATCATGTAATACTATTTTTGGTATTAGGAAAACAAATTCTTTTTTTAATACTTTGTATTTCGTAGTCTATTTTGCTATCTTATTAAACCTTCAAACTTATTTTACTATACAGTGGTCACATCCTTTCTTACTAAAATTGTTTGGAGAGAATTTTTAAGAATTCAATTATTAAAAAATCATATCTTATTATGTCATAAACTATTATAAAGGTCTAGATACATACAATGACCATTACTTTGGAACATGAGGTGTTTTAAAATAATTTTTCTTGGGTGAAAAATTCGTACTTTATACTTAGCTTGTCGTCTTCTTAAACACAAAAACAAAATTTGATGCTGTGATGACGATCAAAAGCTAAGAAACTAGGTCATATGAATATGAATAGGGCAAAAGCATGAACTTAATTATTCTTCTATGAGATTAAATACAACTATATAATAAAATTATAATTCATTAATAATAGGGTAAAGTTTGGAAGTTGTAAAAGTCAAAAGAATCCGAGATGGAAATTTCCACTTTACAGGTCATGCTGATGTGGCTCTCTTTGTCATTAAATTATGCTAAGCATCTCATCTTTCCATTTTAATTAATTAATTAATTGTAGCATGTAATTAGATGATAACATTTACAATGACAAAGCTCTCAACTTCTTCATTTTCAAATATTTAATATTACTTGGAGCTCACGTAACTAGTCATTCGCCAATTAGATTAACTCAAATTATATAGACATAGCAGTCATCTGATCTCTAATACTGTTATACTACAAGTTGGTATCCTGTTTGTAGACTTGTTGTCATCATTGTTAAAATAGTAATTAAGAGTATAGACAACTAGTTAGTACACTCGTGTCATAATTTAAATTGTCAAATTTCTTATTTAAGGTGTCCATTACACGTATTGCAAGAGTTATTAAGTCATACGGATTAGCAAATTTAGGCATTATATAGATCTTATTTTGCAATTATACTGCATTTATGTCAAAATGATATTAACATACTTTTGTATTGTTTGCACAATTGTATACTTTTGTATTGTTTGCACAATTGTAGCTTTTATCGGAGAAAGGTGAGTAAGGGCTTGTTTGATTTCTTTGTTTGCACAATTGTATGTGTAGCGTTTATCGGAGAAAGGTGAGTAAGGGCCTATTTGATCTCTTCAACTTATTTTCAGTTCAATTCAATTCAGCTCCAAATTTCCTTCTCTCATAAAATAATTAGTTCAGTTCAGTTCGATTCGATCAATAAATCAGAACATGTCTTAAGTGTAAGAAAAAATGTATTGGTAAATAATTAAGAGACATTATATAAAAATATGTGAATATAATACGGTAAAATGGCTAATACTTCCTTCATTCTTTTTTTTATTGCACCATAAGGGATTTCACGCTTGCCAATGCATTACTTTAGCTATCAATATATTCAATTATACTTTTGTAAAAATTATAAAAATTTGATATTTGAAAAGTAGAGTTCGATACGAATCTAACTAGATCCCACATGACTATATTTTTCCTAATGTATAAATCACAAATGATGGTCAAAGAAGATTAAGTTAATAGTGTAAAAGTCCTAATGGTGCAATAAAATAAAAACAGAGGAAGTACTATTATTAAAAAAATAATAAAAAAAAAAAAAAAGAAAAAAGAAAAAAAGAATGAAGAATAAGGCTCTATGACAGCTACGTACGTTAGAAACATTAAAACATGGATCAAAATGACAAACTCCGTACTTGTTAGCAATTTAGCATACATATGTTTTATTTCCCTCCATCTATAATGGGCTTTTTATGACATATTACAGCTTGAATGGGCCCTATAAACAGAATATGGGCTCTCATGTTTCTGAACAGTATCCAGAATGGGCTCTAATATTACTAACCCACATACGAAGTACATAAGTCCAAACAAAAAGCCTATTTTAATTTGTGTGCGTAGCTACGCTTTCCTTTGGGCTTTGGACAGGGTTTTTTACTTCTTGGAAATATATGGCATCCTCTATTCTTCTTTCAATATAGACAAACTTTTAAATAAAACGGATGTTCAGTAAATTACTGAACATCCGGTATAAAGTGACAATAAAATGTGCAAAAGTTATAATAAAATGCACAAAAGTTAACCTGACATATATAAAAGTTATTTATGCTTCATTGATAAATTTGACAAAAGTGACACTAAATTTGACAAAAGTGACACTAAATCTGACAAAAGTGTACCCAATGTTCAGTAAATTACTGAAAACCATAGAATAAGGAGTAAGAGAATAATTTTTGTTGTACAAGTTGAGGTTAGAAACTTATTTAAAAAAATAAATCAAAATTAATAAACACCATCTTCATTATAAGAATATAAGGTCAAATGTTGGTATTGTATTATAATGCTCTTACAAAAAAAAGACTTTCTCAGATAATATCATAACATAATAAGCAATTTACAGAGTAAAAGATTATCTGTTTATCTTAAAAAAACGAAGTTCCTAATATTATTCTTGTCAATTACACATGAAACTTTTTTTTTTTTTACGGACACTACACATGAAACTATGCATATTTCGTTTGTACAGCTTGTATGCACATTGATTTGTCCATTATGTGTCAAGTTAAGTTCTGCGCCTACGTCCACCATAATCATATGTGTTGCTGTTGCATAACAAGTTTTGGCATATTATTGCTCTTTTATCGTCAAAACTTAAGATTAGGTTGAAGGAGGAAAAAAAAAAAAAAAAAAGTTTTTGAGATAAAAGAAAAATGGGATATAAGTTATCCTTAATGATTAGCATTCAAAAAGTGATGCAATCAAGTAATGGATATCACATCAGCATCTCGGATCGATTTTCATGATTTCCACCTTTGAATATAACGATAATTAAGACATAACATAATAACTGCACAATTTGAATGAATATTTAGTAACGTGGCTAATCTTATCGTAAAAGCCAATACGTGGGATGTGGAAAACCATAATGCCAAATTGGAGATACTATACTCACGTCGGAAATTCCTTTTACTTGCATCACCAACTGTTTCTGTTATAATAGGTTAAATTTTACTTTAAAGATGTATGTTTATACCATTCCAAATTGTGATTCTATTTTTTTTATCTTCTAATTAATTTAAATGCTAAATAGTTATGCTTTTTCTTTAATTTGCTTATCTTCTAACAATTACTCTTGTTTTATTTGCTAAAAATGTAAGCTACTTTTTATTATTTCTAATCTTCATACTAATCTCAAGCACAATTATCAATTATGTAATTATGAATATCCCCTAGCTAACCCTTTTTTTTGTTTCTATGTTTGCTTTAATTTCAATCCCTTTCTTACTTTTTGGTTTATCCGATTGATAAGTGATGCTTAAAAGATAAATAATTAAAGAAACACATCTCTAATCTCATTTTATTTTTATTTTTAATAAAAAAACAATATCCTTAAAAGGCTAAAATGACAGAATGTGATAATAACGTAGAAGCTTTGAGATTGTTTATAAAAAAAAAAAAAAAAAAAAAAAAAAAAAAAAAAAAAAAAAAAAAAAAAAAAAGGTTGCCTGCGAGATATGTCAAGTAATAAAGTCAATGAAATAAAATCAATTACATAGGAGCTTACAAATTAAAGTTACAAACAGTGCTATGAAAACTATACTCTCTCGCAATCAAGATAAACGTATGTCTTGATCATATTTAATTAATCAGGAAATTTGTCAAACATTCTTGGTGGAGCACATCTTAAGAGAAAGTTACTTTTATTTAGGATCGTATTATATTTTGCACGTCTTAATAGCTTCTATTTGATCATTAATTTCTTTTACTTGATAAATAGAGATATTAATACCACCTTTTTTTGTAATACTCAGTTTCCTTTTAAAAAAAAAATATTAAATTATATACTGTTTCCGGTTCGTATTATATGCAACTTTGGAATTTATTATATCTCACAAATAATACACCAAAGTTGCATATAATATGAACCGGAGGTAGTATATTTTTTTAATTTCTCATAAATAATACTCCGTTTTCTTTTTCTTTTTCTTTTTTTTTTTTATTTTTTTTAATAATATATTTACTTCACTCACATCACTTATGACTTCTGTTAAAGGTTATGTACAAGTACAACTTTAATTTGAAAATATTTTATATTTCACAAATAATACCCTAAAGTTACACATAGCATTTAACGGAGGTAGTATTTTTTTATAAACTACTACCCCACTATCTCTTTTGAATAGTTTTCAATTTGCTAATAAATCTCTACTATATAATGGGAGCAAATTAAACAAAAAAAGTTGTTTGGTTGTTTCAAAAAACTCTTTATGGCATTTGGTTAAGAGTTGTTTGAAAAGGCTTTTATTTCAACCTTTTGACTATACTCTAAAATAGCTAATAACTACGAGTAACAGTTATTTATCAAACACTTATATAAATTAATTACAATTAGCTAGTAAATAAGGTTCATCATGCAAACAATTAACAATTTCAAATAAAAACAGTTGACAATTAATAACTAAAAGCTAATTGTCAAACATGGTCAACATATTACTCCATTTAACTGATCACCTTTTTAAAAAAATGTATCGATCAAACCAAATTGTACTTAAAAATAACGGATTGATTTTGGATTGACCTACCGAACAAAGAAAGAAGATCTAGAATTGAGCCATATACGGAGTAAGTAACTGGACACGGTCTTGTGAGAAAACATAATCAATTTCCCCTTGTATTAAGAGCAAGTTAACTACAACAAGAAGATCAAGAAAGCTAGTGAAAATGGGCAACAGATAACTGACTAAGGCCAACGTGGCTACATGGCCCACCAACAGTGAAGTTTGCCATGTTACAAAATATAAACCGTGGGCCGACGTCTTAGAAATTTGCCGACTATCAAAAGCAAAATTGAATTGGACGCGCAATAATCTTCTTTCTTTCTTTCTAATGTACCAAACACAAAAATGACTTGCTGCTCTTAAACTCGTTATTTGTCGGGTAGTTAACCAACTGTTTTTGACACTTTACTCTCATTGCTTATAGATATGCTTCCACCTCTAACATCCCAACTTTTATCACCTTTCACTTGAATAATGAGTATAACCCAATCTTGTCTATTATTTGCTACACTCTCTGCTTAACAGATGTACAATGCCCAACAAATTTGCCAAAAGACGCTTCTTACATACACCATGAGACGATACCTCCCTTATTACTCTGTCTTATCATAAACTCGTCTTTGTACTTTGGAGTTATATATAGATTATATACTCTATCCGCGTCTTTCTTTCGTTACAAGGTTTGTGTGTGGTAATATTATTAATTTTATTTTTGATTTTTTACATACTTTTGAAAATTGCATTTTCTAATAATTTTGATGTCTATCCTTTTATAATTATTTTTTTAAGTAGTGATCAAGATTTACGATGTACCCATAATTAAAAGTGATTTCCAGTCTGAAAAAAGTGAGAGTTGAGACAAATTTTAAAAATATATATTAGACTAAAAAGATCCTGGTCTAACCTAATAAAGTAGCAAGTCCGGCAATGGATTTGCTCGCATCAACTTGTTCCCGAAATAACAAGCTGATGAAATTGAACTCGCACATCTTTCAAAAGTATAAATATTACTCTCTGTCCCCTTTTATTTGCACCATAAACTCATTTAATGTTAGAGCTTTATGAATCATATAGTGCAAACATAAAAGAGCAAAAAGAGTAATTCAAATAACTAGTAATAAAAAAGGGAAAATAATACTCCAATTAGTACTATAATTATTACGTGTTTCATTCCAAGAAGCTTATTTAGCATATAGATAGTTCAATTTGAATTGCTTATTTTAACTATACTTAACTAAAAAATTCCAATCATATACATTCTAATAATTTTGTCGTGTGAACATGGTCTCTTCCGATACATTGAAGAATGCACCAATCACATACATATTTGATATTCCTCAAAATCCAAAACTGTCATATGAACATGTTCCCTTACCAAAACAATAACTTCTTATAAGGGAAAAGGAGAGAGAGAGAGAGACAGTAGTCCACACAGATAGGGGATTCCGCAGAAGAGGTAGACATGAAGATAGTCAATGACCAATATTTTGTGCATCTCCTCAACATGTATGGTCCATCTTCACCCTCACAAGCATACCATATAATAACGACAACTATTGGCACACCAAGCTAAGTATCCTCCAATTATTTATTACCAACTAGACTCCTTATATGACTTATATCTAGATTATAATAACTATTTATGGAGTAATTTTTTTTTCTACTTTTGAGTTTTTGAGTATTATTTATCACTATTTTGATAAATATTTTGGCAAGGTTTACTTAACTTATTTAGATCCCTCAATAGATTGCATGTGTTTATGATGAAGAACTTGACAATTATGAATACATAGTATATAAATAAATAAAAAATTAATTAATAATTTACATGTTTTAATTTATATATATATATATATATATATATATATATATATATATAATATATTGCAAGAGACGTAAGTTTTTGCTTTAAAATTAATAAGTGTTTCGGTATAATTTTAATTGTGAATACGTGTAATAATTATTAGTAGGAGTAGAAGTCATATACAAGTATATATTCATATATTTTATTTTCTTACCATACAAGTACATACATAAAATGTTCAAAAGAGAGTATACAAACAACGTTAAAGTTTAAATAATGCAAGTATATATCAAGAAACAGATCGGAAGAAGTTTGTAGGGCGAATTTAACTAGTTTAGAAACTTTGAAATGTTCCTTAATGAAATCCCATCAATTTATTTACTCATAAAGGAGTTGGTACGATGTAAAACGTTATTAGAAAATGGAATACTAGAGATCAATAAATTAAGGAAAATAATTAAGTAGGGCATGCAACTGAAAATTGACACGAGGCAAATGAACACATGTGGTGTCGGTGGGGGTCTACCATACAAGGCTCAATTAAGCTGATGATGCGTTCTTCTAGAAAACGACGATCGTTTTAATTAAAGGTTTAATTTGGGACAATGCATTTTCCCATCTTTTCGTTTGATGCCATAATAATATTAGACTCTAGGTGTTAGGTGTATGTAACTGAATTAACTAACTTTATACGTTAGGTGTATCATATGCTATTATTATTGTTTTCCCTAGAGAATCAATGCAAAGATCATATAATTATATGGAGTATAATTGAAGTTCCAGTCATGGGAGTCAAGTCCGCTGTACCTTTGAAAATGGTGGGTGCTTGTTTCTTGTTGGGTGGACGGACAACATTTCTTAGTATTCCCTAGCTCCCTTGTTCATGACGTAAATATTAATTTTCTCGCAAGATTTTCATATTAAGATCTGAAAAATTGTCTAGTCTAATTTTTAAAAAAGAAAGAAAAAAAAAAGAAGTCTATTCTAGTCTATCTATGAATTAAATTATCGAATTTCCATTTTAATTTCCAATTCAATTTTCAACAAGTGAACAACTTTATTACCTGATCTACGCCACTTATATTTTCTTTTTCATTAACTAACTACATCTAAAATTCACGTGAAAGTATAAAAAGGATCTAGCTATCAAATTAAAGTAATTAAAAGTCTATTGTAAATGCCCTTTGCTTTCTAGCTAGAGATTCCCTTACAAAATAATACTGCGGCTTAGAATAGATCAATTGCTCATATAATTGAAGTTATGCACTTATAATGTATGTACTACAAAGGATATTATGTGTGCCTTTATAATGTACCAAGGATATTCCTTATCAATTTTTATCTTTTCCTTTTATTATTTGCTATTTTTATCTCAAGTTAATTGAGAACCCATGCAATCCTTTGATACCAATAGTTTCATAAGGAGACTAAAACCGGTTACAATTAATTGATTGTAATAGAACTTACCAAGTTACAATATCTTATGCTTACAATCAAATAATCTAGCACTTTATCTTCCATGCATTCTTTAGTATTGGGTTTTATCATATCATATTTTGAATAATTCGGATGATTTTTCTGATTAAAACCTACAATCGTAACTTGACTACTATGCGGAAAAATTACATTAGTACGCGGGACATCATTATTGCAATTTGTTTACAAAATTGAAGAAAACATGACTTTAGGTATTTCTTTTTTCAAACATATATATATACTCCTCAAAGACAAACTATAAGAAACTACATGCTTAAAGCATCTTCCCTACAAAGACTACAAAACTATATAAATTGTAACCAAGCAATTAATAAATGATTAAACATAAAGAGAAGATCTTCAGATTCTCATAATTTTGTGGATTAATATAAAAGAAAGCAAAATAATTAAAAGTCTGAATAAGATACCTCGCTAGGAAAAATATATGGATCACTAATTGAGCGGGTGGCATGTGGAATTTTCTGAACGTGACGGCCACGTAATTTTATAATAGAGAATTACATGATACTTTTTCTGCTAAGAATCTATTAAACTAATATAGTACAAGTATATGTTAATATAAAATTACAATTTATATGATTGGAGGATCATGTTAATTATTTTACTGTTACCTTATTTAATATTTAAGTGTGTGTATTTCTCCCTCAGTCACTTACATTATTCATGTGACAGGATCCTTTGCTAGATTTGTAATCAAGATGATCGTTGATTAATAGTTAGTTTATAATATATATTTTAATGGTGGATTTATGGTCTCCATTCTTTTAGAAAGACAAGGGTTTAAATTTGTACGGAGTATAAGTTGATTAAGTTTCTAGCTTAAGAAAGGAAAAGATAATGGCATTAGCACTAATAATAAGGTACGTATTCCTACATAGATTTTGATTCCTTCTACAAACCTATGAAGATTTGGTTATTTGTATGAATAAATGTATCAATATTTATGATCATTTCTTTTTATAGGTATGGGTGATTGGGTGGTGTGAATGTGAGATGATCTGTACGTGTAATATATCATTTCTTTAATTTAATTAGCTTAGATTAATTATTATTGTACGTTATTCTTTTTGGTCTTCAGCTTAATTATTTTTGAAGCAAAATTGCATTGTAAATCAACAATTGCGCCATATTGGTTAAGGATTCCTTTGGAAAGGGTCTTGTTAACGTACGAGTTAACATTTTTGACAACATAATCGGATGGATAATAAAGTCATAAAGATATTCATCAAGGAGAGATTATCTATTATTAATCTATTACTACGATATAATTTTACCATCGTTGAATAATCAACTAGTTGTTACTTGTTACTCCATGTTAATATTGTCATTTTGAATGTTTTCCTAGTTTCTACTTTATCTTAACTTATTTATTTATTTAGTATCAAACTTGAAAGGGCTTAATTTGAGGATAAATAAAATTTTAAAGCTGTTTTAGTAATGGAACCACTCCAATATGCATGATTATTGGACCGATTTATCTAATGTTTTCATAGGTCATAGGCTCATAGCCATTTTCATATTTGTAATACAGTGGTGTAAGTGTAATAGGGTCAGAAAATTATAAATTTCAATAATAACTAGTGAGATTTGATTTAATTTATTTAAATTAATGTTGTAAAAGTATTAAATTAAAGTAATTCTTCTTGTCGTAATATGAGGAAAAACATCTACGAAACAGTAAGTATAGTAGCTTGACTGCTTGTTGGCTTGTTGGGGCGACAATGCCTGCTAACCTTAGCAACGAAGCAACTAACGTGGCTAGAGGTTACCTAGAGTAGCCTAGAGGACATACAAAATCACAAAGTCTAAAATTGAAGACATAATAAATTGTTATAAGGTGTAGAAAATTCCAATTGAGAGATGTGCATGCATCGATGCACGTATAAGTTTTAGTTACCTCGTTAGTTCAAAGTTATTAATTACTCCTTCAATTTTATCGACTCAGATCAGTAGTTAACAGTGTTCTTTTATCACGTTTGTCAATATATTATTCTAATAATTAATATTTCTAATTCTTGACATTGTAAAATTATAAAATATGAATATTAATAAAATATATATTGAGACGGTTCAAACTAGATCACACTTGACTATGTTTATCATAGCTATAAATCACAAAAGAATCAACTATCTAAAAATTGATAATATGGAAGAGATGAACTCTAGAATATCCAAAAGGATCTTACCACAGTAGCCGCCCTCTTAAATTGGCTGGCAATTAGTAAGTGATTAACGCCGAAAGTGGGATTAATATTCTAATGATGGCTCCTAATCAGAGGACAAGCTAGCATTCGTGATTCCTTGGAGGAGGCCTGTGCATATAAACCATAACATATAACCAACTTCAATAATTAACCAAAGATCATTATAATTATACCTTGTTTTAGGGTAGCTAGGCTAGCTAGCTAAAGGACAATTGCAACTTGCGGTTATGAGCCTTAATCTAATTATAATAATGTCAAATAGTACTAGTATAAGTAGTATTATGAAAAAAATATGGTCATAAAGTTGAGGTTTAGTACTAACTAGGTACCATATTACTTATTAATACTGTACTTAATTAACTTTATAATTATTGTTGCTACTTTAATCATGCTTTCACCACTATCTATCTACCCCCTAAACAGTAGACAATGTTGTATAAAAAGCAAGTTGTAAACATGGGAGGAGTCCATGATCTACAATAAGTCAATAATTATATATGTACCTTTGTTTGATTAGATTAAGATTGCCTTACAAATTTACAATACATCGTATGAACGAACATACTTTTATGAACAATTTGCTCCATTTAAGGACTTAATTAGTAATAGTTTAATGCCATTTGATACAATTTTATGAACATTTTTTCTTAAATATATATACAAGAAGTAGTATTTTATATAATAATGCCATTTTATTGATAATGTATATTATACTCTTAAAGTAAAAGTATTATAGATTAAATTGTTGATCGATTAGACAAGTAATGTGCTTGTATTTTGAAATATTTTCTATGGCAAGGAAATAACCGTAAATGTTTGTTTAAAATCTAATCTTTGTTCATAAACATTTTATAAATTACTTTTTCCATGCATGGTCATGAAAGCTACCAATTTTTTATTTTTTTTTTTAAGGAATGCAATTCTTTTTTTTTTTTTTTTTTTTTGAAGGAAATTCAAGCAAAGGTTGAGTTTCTTATCCTCTTGAAATCAACCTCTAAAAAATTCTACGAATAATAGTGTGCAGTGGCAATCTATGTCATAAGGTCAACGAATGTATTGTTTAAATTATTGAGGATGAATGAAGAAGACGTAAGAAAATAAAAAGTATTCAAGTATTTAAAACCGGATACTTGTTGATTATTTAGATTGACACTTTTTTTTTTCCTTTTGATGATAAAGTGATAATCTAGCTAAAGTTGGCGGAGTAAATAATCCATACTATTTTTGTGAACAACATATGAACTTCAACAACTTTAATTTTATTCATTTTATTGCTCATTTGTATGATTTTCAAATGCGTTGTAATTGAAGAAATCAAATTAAGACTAACAAAATGACAATTTAATTAGGATCGATCAAGATAAAACAAATACGATGTAATTAAAGAGAACATGTAATTTTATTGGTTCAAAATAAATTAATTGCACAGTACAGCCTCAACATCTAAATAACCATTATGCATGCATTGATGCAAATGATTCCTTCCCCCCTCCCTCATGCTGCCCTGAGGGGGGACTTGTATTGTATGATTTGTATCATTGATTACTTGACCAATTACAACATTAGATTGCTTATATTAAAAATAATGTAATACTCTCATCATATTAATTAAAATACTTGTTGTATTGACTGAACAAAATAAACACATGAATTTAGGTCCACAATTCCAAATAGTTTATTTTTTTTGGAAAATAGAATAAAAAGAGAAATGAGAAGAAGGGGGTTGTGGTGGGGGCCAAATAATAGAGGGTAAAATGGGAGTGAGTGATGAAGCATGGGTGGCACGTGGGAAGGAAAGAGAGCTATAGAATGTTTGACATCTGTTGACATCCACAAGACTACAGCTGTCCCACGGCTGTTCCTGTGACGGCGAAAACGGCGGAGCTCTCCCGTTACCGGGACCACGTGGACCCTCTTCATTTTTTTTGACTACTGTGGGCCCCACTCACACCCCCTACCCCAACAATAACAAATACCAATAACTACTCTATACTTTGTCTTCCTTCCTTCCATTTTTTTTTCTGCCTATAAATGCAACCCCATTTCTTCTCCCGTCTTTCTCATCTCCCGTCTCTCTCTCTAACCCCTTACTCCCATCTTATTTTCTCTCTCTAGAAACAACAACAATACTCGTTTTATTATTGGTTTCAATTTAATTGTAACACAAACAAAATGACGAGGCAAAGTATTGTGTCGAATTCTGAATCAAAGCAAAACAATTCATCTTCTACCATACTATCTCATAAACCCCCTCCCATTCCTGGTAAATACATTTCCTTACCATTGTGTGATAGGCAACTTTTAAAAGACCTCGACATCAACAGTTCCACTTGTTGGGTCGATTCTATGAGGGCTTCTTCCCCTACTCACCTCAAATCCACTCCTTCTCTTGGACTCGTAAGTCGTCCTCGATTATTACTTTTGATACAGAATATTCTGCGTATATTTTCTACTGCGAAATTAATTAAATCTATTGGTTGTTTTTTATTATAGTTGGAGCAGCCCTCGGCGTTGGACATGTTCGAGCAAATAATAAAGGCGTCAAAGGGGAAACAAATTGTGATGTTCTTGGATTATGATGGAACTCTGTCTCCAATCGTTGAAGACCCTGATCGAGCCTTTATGTCCGATGCTGTATGTCTATATTATACTTCATATCTTTTAACACGGCATTACTACTAGAATACAAATAAGTTGAGTTTGTAACATATTGTATTGATTGATGATGATAATATAGATGAGGAGGACAGTGAGAAAGTTGGGTAGATATTTTCCAACGGCAATTGTGAGTGGGAGGTGCCGAGACAAAGTTTACAACTTTGTCAAATTGACTGAGCTGTACTACGCTGGTAGTCACGGCATGGATATCAAAGGCCCCGCTAAAGGCTCCAAACATGTTAAGGTCATTACTTTTATTTTCTCCTCGTCTTTTAATTTTAATTTATATATGTGACTATTAATTTCGGACGAGAATAATTTATCCTCCATGTAGTATTAAGTATTAATGTGGGTTTGTTTTGTTTTGTTTTCATCTTCAGAAAAGTCAAGCTGTACTATTTCAACCGGCTAGTGAATTCCTACCTATGATCGATGAGGTTAGCTTTATTTTTATTTTTATTTTTTTGTTGTTGTTCATTTATGATGAGTTTTTTAAATGAAGAGAAATATATAAATATTGACATTTTATGAAAATGGATAATATTACAGGTTTATAAGACACTTTTGGATAAAACTAAAACAATACTTGGAGCTAAGGTGGAACACAACAAATTCTGTCTGTCTGTTCATTTTCGTTGTGTGGATGAAAAGGTATGTTCATTTTTTTTACCCATAATCAATATATATATATATATATATATATATATATATATATTTTTTTTCTAATAATATATATGGAGTATTAATTAAGTTGTAATAATTTGATTAATCAAACAATGCAGAAATGGAATGAACTGTCTCATGAAGTAAGGTCAGTGGTGAAGGAATACCCAAAGCTCAAACTCACTCAGGGTCGTAAGGTAAACAAACAAGTCAATTTATTATGAGACGGGGAGAGTATTATTTTATTTTCGCTTTAACATCAAGTTGATTGCTTTTTTGGTAAAAAGAATATAAATTTATCTAAAACAAAAAGAAGAAAAGGATTGGGCGAAAAGATCTAATGTTATGTTCTCTAACGTAAAACAGGTGTTTGAGATCCGACCGACCATTAAGTGGGATAAAGGAAAGGCTCTAGAATTTCTTTTGGAATCACTTGGTAAGTTATTTCTGTGAATATATCACTATCATTTTTTAACTTTTTATTAAAAAAAAAAAATAACAATATTCTTTTGATATAATTTCATTGGTGTTAAAGAAGCTGACCTTTGTTGGGTAGTTAGTTATTTATCACTATCATAATGAGATTTTGTCATTTTACAAAGTCCATTATTATAATTTCTTATTAATTTAATTAATTGATACAGGATTGGCCAATTGCACTGATGTTTTCCCTGTTTATATCGGTGATGATCGCACGGATGAAGATGCATTTAAGGTATCCTATGCTCCTTAATTAATCCTTAATCAACTTTTACACATACTTTATGATCATGTACTAATTAAACTTTTTCGAATGTACTTATTTATAGGTATTGAGAGACCGAGGTCAAGGTTTTGGCATACTCGTCTCCAAAATTGCCAAGGAAACAAATGCTTCTTACTATTTACAAGAACCATCCGAGGTAACTAATTACCCAATACTAGTCTCTCCTTAAATAACTAATTTCCATATTATTCCATTTGTATTTTACTCCGTATGTATGTACAAAAATTTATAAACGCGCTTCTATTTTGGGTGTAGGTGATGAACTTTCTACAACGATTAGTAAAGTGGAGGCGCGTGTCCTTGAGAAGGCAGTTTAGGCTATAAAAAGCCTTGTGGATTTCTGACCATTTGGCTCTTCCCAATCTGAAATTTGTAAAGAATAGGGAATGAGGATTTGCTACATATGCATTATCCCTTTGCTTAGGATAATTTAGTAGGCACTAAGCAAGATTAAGTAGAAGTTAATTTAAGTTGTATAAAAAAAAAAGGCCTAAGAAATGAGGGGCCCAAAACTATGAAGCATGCATAACTATTGGAAGGAAGGATTAATTAAGCTTGTACATACATAATCAATCTTGTAACTAGAAAGTACTTGCAAGCTGAAGTGTATAAAGCTTTGCCAAGGAATGTAAGTTGTAACTTGTTGTCAATTAGTACTAATTTGAAATATAGCTCCTCTTTAATTTGTGAGCATTGCTTTAATTTCCACCAATTATATTACTAGTAAAGTACTATTAAATGATCTGTCAAGTTGCATTCCCCCTTCTTTATCTTGCAATCACTAATTCAAAGTTCAATTATTTATTTTATAGTCATGGTAGCTAAATTGTGTGGAATTTTCAGAGTTCAATTTAGAACTAAAATGGTTTGAACTTAATTAGGTCAATCATAAGCCAATAATAGAGGACAATCTGCTAACGTAATCAATTAATATTTTAAGAAGTAACTTCTTACTTACTAAGAAACACTAGTATATTTCGTTAATATGGGACAACAGTTACACGTACTCACATATAATTTGTTTATAGAAAATCACCACTCTTCATTATATTTCACTCACATGCGACTCATATTGTGAAATTTTCTTAAAAGTTAAATAAGTGTGGGCGGCGCCTGTTGTTCTGAAATGGTCAAATGTATGCACACCAAATGGTTTTTAAAAGTATCCAATTGGTTTAATTTGTTTGTTTGTGTGAGTCAAAACTGTCTTAAGTGTAACTATGTACGAAATAGTTTGACTAACTTGTTAATCAAATTTCTTCTTTTTTTTCAATATTTTTTTGGGGGGGTTTAATTTGGACTTGTGAGAGGACTCATCAATCAGTGGACAAGAAGAACTGACATGTTCTGATTCTAAGCACCCTTGCCACTTGTAGTAAGCTCTTTTTTATGGTAAAGTTCCCTAGAGAAATAAGCAAAGGATGAAGATCGAGCAGAGGATAAAAAGGTAAGCTAAAAGTAAGAAGAAGATGAAACAAAGCTACTCCTTCAATTATATAATTGGTAATAAGACAAGTGTTTGATGAAATGAAGATAAAAAAGTGTTGAATAAATGAAGAAAGTGCTTTTGGATGGATAGCTGATTTTACTAGGGAAGGCAACAACCTTGTTCAATGTTCCTCGTAACACTTGCCTTCTTTCAAGAGGACACTCCATCTTAATTTTTCAATGCATCTTTTATGCTTAATTCCTACTTTCTATTAGAGAGATGTATGCATGGATTTTATTTTACTTTTACTAATATAGATTAGATGATTTATATTAATATTAAGCTTCAAAGGGAACTTCAAAAAATTATTCTTCTTTATGTATTATTCTTCAAATTTTGAGATTACATTATGTTTCCTTGCTACTTTGTAGATTCGCAAGATCGTTGATATGTGTAGTTTGTTAAAAAGTTACGATGCACTATACACGTCTTAATTAATACGAAATTTATGATAATTTTAATTAAAAAGTGTTATAAAAAATAATCTTTGTAAGAAAAACAAACTCATTTATGACGAAGTAGCAAGTTCATCAACATGTAGTCAAACTCTTTACTTCATGTAAGACGGAAATGTTTGTTGTGCACAATTAACAATTTTGTGGTACGATTAGGTTTCACCGTGCTTTACAATAATTACAAATGATGAGAGAGATCGGACTATGTGGAGTGAGATACAATCATACAAAACTTATTTTTAAAAAAACTTGTGAATAAACAATCACAATATTTACATGCTAAATCTTTGATTCCATTATTCAAGAGGTATGTTAACTTTGAAAATGCTCCAAAAAAACAACATACACTTGTCCTATCACCTGGGATGGGTTTGAAAGGTCATAAACGTAGTTCACGCATGCATTAGGTATGAACTCAAACCCTAATCTTTCTGTCAATACTTTTAAAAGTACAATAGTACTATATTATCTCACAAGAACACACAAATATAAATTGAATGATTCTACTCTCATACAAACAATCAAACATAAGATATAATGCCAAATTACCAACACCTAACATGCATATTCCGAATACTTTAATTTTTCCACCCAATTCTTTTTTTAATTTCTATGGTAAATGAATATAACCTGCCTTTTAGTAATGGAGCATTGAAACCTCCCTTACATAATTAGAATTTGGACATACCATGTGATTGTAGACTGTAGATAGATGACAAATTCCATTCAGATTAATGGACACAACTTTAATTTGGAAGAATGATGCATGAGTTGGTGTCAAAGAATCAATATATGTATTTAAGGTTCCATATCATATATATTAGTGATGATTCTATTTTTTTTTTTTTTTTTTTTTTTTTTTTTTTTTGAGGAAATAGTAATGATTTTATATAATGGTAACTATACAATCTAAATTCTTAGCTTATTATTTCATATATATAGTGTATTTTTTAATCTTCGGTAAATACCTAAACGGACAACATGTGATTATAAATGCAATTTTTAAGTAAAGTTTCACTTGCTTGTGTAATATATAGAGAGACTAATATATAAGCATAATTTCTTTTGTTTCATAGAAAGTTAAATTAAATTTTTAATGAAGAAATAAATGCGCCATAAATCATGCTTTTATCAATCAAAGAATTCAAATTTACAATAATCTACATCCAACGAAGTTACAAGTTCATGATAAAACCAAAATAACAAGTGATCACAAATTTAAACAAACATAATAATGGGAAAATACAAGTTAATCTGCCAGATAAACGATTTTTTGTTAATCTGATGGTATTTTTGTAAATATATTAAAAAAGCAGGGTCATTTATTCAGTACTTTTGATGAGCTGTTCAATTATTGTTTGTTTTGCTTTTACTGTTTGGTGAGGAAATTACACATGTACCCTCAAATAATACATGAAAAGACGCATATATCCCTCCACTGGTAGTTAAAAAGACAATTATACCCCCAGATTTATCTGGAGAATTAATTGGATATCCCTCCAAAATAATATTCATGTGAAAGTTTTGCGTGGCAAAAGATCAATAAATTCTTGACCGATCTCTAGCTCTTTCTTATAAGATGGACCTCAACTACTACTTTTAAACTCTTAAATTTAGCCATGTGATCACTAACTTTAGATTCAATACAAACAGTGACACACCTTTATTTTGGAAGATTGATGAGTTTTGTCTAGTATGCACACTTAATGAGCAAAATTTTTTATAAATAATTTTCTTTAATTGATTTACTTTATAAATCTAGTTTACTTTAACTAAATTGTTTTTTGATGGAATTAAATGTGGTCCTATCACTTTTATGAAAGTTCCATTTAATTTGAGACAAATAAATAATATAAACAATTTCTTACGTTTAATAAGACAATAATAAATCTCTGAGATTTCTTAAAAAAAAAAAAAAAAAAAAAAAAAAAAAAAAAAAAAACCTCTGAGATTATAGTTACGTTGTACAGTACTAAAATTCATGATATAATGTGTCTTTGTCAATATATTAAAAAAAAAAATAAGGTTCAAACAATGAACTACACATTATTGTACTCTCAACGAAGTTCCTCATCACATGCCCGCATATAATTATATGTCTACTTAATAACCACTAAAACATACGTATCAAATGATTCATCCATTTTAGTCTCTAATATGGTAAGACCGTATGTAAAATAACTATCAATCATTATTGACTGATCTCGATCTCTAGCTAACTTCTACAAAAAAACCAAAGATCACTGAATTGAAACAGTTCCGTCATATTTACTGGATGAAAAGCTGTTATATCTAGTGCAAAAATGACATATAATTGGTGGGCATATATATCATGTTATACGACGACAAATATAGACAAATACATAATATAATCTATAGTTTTCCCAGACAATTTCTAATCCATCCAAATAACTGAGAAGGTAACGTTGATATATAATTGGAGGGCTATAGAAAAATAATTGTATAATATAAAGTTGAAGTTAACGTGTTAGGAGTTAAGGACCCCAGTTGCATGGCTTTTCTATCAAAATCATGATCATAATATGGCAATGCATGGTTTCTTTCATTTTCAATAATAATCTTCAACCTTATTCTCCTCAGCATTGTTATCTCCCATGCATGCTGAGTCAAAAGGACTCTTTTTTGACATATTTTATGGATTTTTCAATTATGGGTAATTTGTTTTTATTCTCAATAATAATCTCTCTTTTTCTTATGACTTTTTATCATCTTTTTTTTTTTCTCTCTTTCCAATTCAACTGTTTTTAACTTCTTTGTCTGATCTATATTTGCTTATATGTATTCTATTCTTGGATTATAATTATCTATATGCTTCTCACCTCATCTTTAAATTTTAATTAATTGATTACTAGCTATTCATCCTCTTTTTCTTTCAAAAAGAAAATTACTATTCATCACCTCTTTTGCCTTTTAGTTGGGTTTAAAGGGGAAATTATATGAAGTGTTTTTTCACGAAAATTAATATGTATATTGCCTTATCTAGTCACTCAGTAGTCATTACAAAAAGTTTTAAGTGTTTTGACATCGATCATGATTATTAAATATCTAACGTTCAAACATATGACATGTTTCCACGTTCATAAACAATACTGTACTAGTGTACTGCATAATATATCACATTCAATTTAAAGTTGTTTGGAAATAAAATATAGTGTAAGTACGTAATTTTAAAGAATGTAATAAGATGAGCGACTTTTTGATATTATCATGGATGATATCAACCTTTGTCCATGAATTTCATTGTGAGATATGGATATGAGATAAATAACATATGTGGTGAAATTAATACAAAATTGAGCTTCAAAACTTATTAAGATATTATCATGCATGGATGATACCAACCTTTGTCCATGAATTTCATTGTAAGATATGGATATGAGATTAATAACCTTTGTGGTGAAATTAAAATTAATACAAAATTGAGCTTCATAACTTATTAAGATATTATCATGCATGGATGATACCAACCTTTGTCCATGAATTTCATTGTAAGATATGGATATGAGATTAATAACCTTTGTGGTGAAATTAATAATTGAGCTTCACACTTGTATTATTTTGTAGCTCAATTTTATTAAAAAAAAATAATAATAAAAAAATAAAAAAAAAATCATTAAACAAAACATTTTAATTTTCAAAGTTAACTCGTACCGTGTTTAAGGATGAATTACATCACCCTGGTCATAAACTAGCAATACTTCTGCTATGTTCTTTTGAGCTTCTCTACTGACACATGTTCTATTCTACTGAAACCTGCTTTGATCTGTTGAAATCTGCTCTGTTAGTTCTAACTACTTGTCCAGAAGCTCAAAAGAACAGGGTATCCTTTGCAAAGTTTTACATATTTAAATTTATTTTCATTATTTATAATGTATTTATTACCACTTGTCATGGAATTTTCACTAATTTATTTGAGATAATATTCTACTAATAAAGCTTGTACATGAATTGAAGCTCAGATCAATAGGTTACTTATTAAATTAGTTATTCCTCAAATTATTTATTGCACATCATTTAAAAAGGAATCTATGAATAAGGTATCTCCTACATTATTGGGACATACATGCTTACATTAAGGTCATTTATTTGACATTTAGTTGAAAGCTAAGGTATTTTCCTCAACCATAGGCATAAATATCAATCATAATGCATGCGCGCGCCCACAGCACACATGTTAGACCCATAGATCTATTTCTCTTTCTTGCAAGTAGCTGTTTTCTATGATATTTTTTTTTGGATCAATTATTGGTGAATTTAAACTTAGTGGAGCTTGATTGATTGCTCAAAGCTTTGCAAGAATAGTGTATATTTATTGTTTCCTTGTCTCAATAATAATATAGAAATACCATTGCGTTTTTTATTTATTATTTTTTCTTTATTACTAATAATTTATACAAAGTACAATGGAATATCATAAAATTATCCTAATTATGAAGTCGGCTATATCCAAGATGCTAGTTAGTGATAAATTTAAAACTAAATATACATGGATCAAATGTACTTGATATCAATTAACAAAATGGTTTAATACAGTAAGATGAATCTTTATGATTGGCATCCACTAATGTGAGGTAACCTAAT
Organism: Chenopodium album; assembly: GCF_948465745.1. Classification (NCBI taxonomy): domain Eukaryota; kingdom Viridiplantae; phylum Streptophyta; class Magnoliopsida; order Caryophyllales; family Amaranthaceae; genus Chenopodium; species Chenopodium album. The sequence continues at coordinate 90,607,635 of NC_137834.1, forward strand.
ACTATATATTGTCTAGTTGATATTTGTTATAATATTAGGCTTGTTTAATTAATACGTAGAGAATTTGAAGATATGCCTTGAATTACCCACTAATTATTATCTTATGCTTATCTCATCAGCTCCTAATCTCCTTTGTTGATTCAGAGTTAATTTACAAACCAATTGGTAGGATGCTATAAATTAAATTACTCACTAAAGTATATTGCATTTATTTATACGACATTACAAGTGCCAACAAATTGTCTAGACACAAAGAAATCAGTTTGCCTATATCAATCTCACATCCACCTTGCTCAAAATAATCCCAACTAGATTTATATTGAAATTTGGTTTGGATGATAATTTCTCTATAGGTTAATGGTGGTTGATTGATGACTAGAGGAGTCTGTTTCAAGGGTAAATTCTTCATCAACAGTAATTAGCAACCTTCGTAAAAATATAATAATAATAAAATAAATAATAAAAAAAGAAAAAAAAAAAAAAAAAAGTGAATGTGGCCATAATAATAATTTTATACAGTAAAAGAAAAAAGAGTGAATGTGAATGCTGGCCGCCTGCCATGGTTCTTCTCAACCAATAAAATGGCAGAATTGCTGATTTATTTGTAATTGGTTGACTGTGATTTTGGTCAAAATAAAGAGGCAAATTAAAATCGAGGAAGAAAATTAAAGGAAGTAAAAACAGTGACTATTGGTCGATGAGTTAAAAACGTGGTACTCCTTTATAAGGGAACTAAATTACTGTTTAAAACTACCTACAATAATGTGTGTCATGTGTCTATTTATGAAACTAAAATCAAGAATTTGATTGGATATTAACAAGTCTCCATTAAACTAATCAATGGTTAGTGTGAAATATCAAAATATATCTATTGAGAAGTAGAAGTATTACTAAAGCTCACACTATCTCTTGCTTAATAATGTGTGACTATAATAATTGAGTTAAATTAAATTTAAAAGAGCAATGTTTTAGAAAATTGATGTTTTTATTTAGATTTATAATTTTTTTTTCACCCTCTATTAGTATGTGTATAAAATTTAAACGATAATTCAAGAGAATGTTATGAAGTAGAAGTCGACCAATAATCAGGACATGAATGAATAGAATCCATACTTCAAGAAAATGTTATAAAATAGAAGTCGACCAGTTAAGACATAAATAAATAGAATCTATACTTAAAAGAGGGACTGGAATCTACTTTTTCATTTAAAAAATAAAGTGTTATAGAATATATTTGTATATGAATATGAAAATACCAAGTGCCAATTCTTGTCTAGTTCTATGGTTTAAATTAATTCAGATTTTGTGAGCTTAAAAACTAACCCACATGGGCAACTTGCTCATTTTCCCTTTGAACGTGGAAGAATTGGCATCGACCAGATATTTATTCATGGATCAAACAGTATCTTGACTATTTTTCTACCACATTTATCTTTATTTTTTTTCATCACCAATTATTCTTCATCATGATCGATTGGACGCCTTTGTAAATGATTAACATTTTCAAATTTAAGCTCTGCTTATTAATATACTACTTCAATATTATGTGGGTTTGATGGTATATGTGGAATTAATCGAATATGGGACCTCTAGTTTATGTTTATATGTTGGACAGTTAGTACATACTCAAACAAATGGTCCTTCACCAACCATACGTGTCAGAATCTAATATATATATATATATATATATATATATAAAGGGGAGTTTTTTCCCGAGTTTTTAGACAGCCACGTAGGATTTAATTTTCTCAACGCACATTATAAATTTTAGTAGTAGCCAATTAAATAAGAGATTATTAATTTCTTTTAGAATTAAATAATTTAAATGTCATGTAAGCAAAATTGGCGAATGAGATTTTTAAGTTTAAAGTAATTAAATATTATATATTATCTTTTAATATTAGGAATTTTATCTAAATATATAACAAATTTTAGGCTCATAAATACAAAAAAAAAAACATTATTTAAAAAAAATCAAACAAACTGTGCATCGCACGGGCTTCATCTAGTAACTCTATAAATACTTGTATGAATAACTAAATAGAATGACAAAGGAAAATAAATTAAATAGGACTTAGTTTGAGCCTTTGAGGAATTTGTCCCCACTTTGAGGATTGAGCTCAAAACTTTATACCGTATTCAATCATTTTATATTGTTATTCCTACTGAAAAATCTTGTTGTGAAATAAAAATTAGCAAAAAATGAAGAAATTGAAATGGAGAAATCAAAGTTTTTAATTTTTTTATTATTCAGAAGGAAAAGTCTTATTTCAAGTTTTTTAATGATATGAAACATATTACGTAATTCAATAATAAATTACTAATAGTAGCATTTTTTTTATAAAAAAAATTATAATTTTTTTCCTGATAGTCTTCTTAATTATTTCATTATGTTTATCAAGAAAGCAAAAGGCTAAAAGCCATTAATGGAGTTATCACCTCTAAATGGTACTAATAATGTTGTAATTCATGTCAATTCATTCTCACACAATTAGTATGGAGTACTAATGTTGAAACCCCTCATGCTTCAACCCATCTCAGGTTTAGCAGACTAGACAATCTGGGAGACTGGGGAGAAGATAAAGGAATCCCACCCCCTAGATTATCACTAGTTGAGATTGTCACTGGACTTTTTTAGCTTGGTTATAGAATACCACTTTATCTATTCATTTTTTTCCAGTTAAACAACATATACTACCTCTGTTTCTTTTTAGTTGACACGTAATTCTTTTCAGGAGGTTTTTTTTAGTTGACACGTTTCCTTTTAGGGTAAATTTTTTACCTTGCATTTGCAAACTACCTGTAGACACCCATTTGTGTCTCCCCAAAACCAAACCCAGTGATGAGTACCTTTCACGTCGAATCATAATCGAATGAAACGAAAGTGTGGAAAGGTCTAGTGTTGCGGAAAGTTTTTATTTTCTTTTCTCTTCTCTCTGTTTTTGAAAACTTATTTTAAGAAAACAGCCAATCCAGTTTGGTTGGTCCATGATATGGGTCCAATAGTAGTGTAGTTGGATGGGGCTTGCAAAGACCTTTCCAACGATATATTATAAGCCCAATTCCGATGAATAATGAGGAAGTTATGGCCAATTTACCAAACTGGGCCCGGTTTGAGCTTTATGTACGACCCAATGATCTCGGGGAGGGCCTATTATGATTTATCATTCCTAATGCAATGGAATGGTTTTAGTCTTCTAGAATCTTATAGAAGGTTCTTTTCATTCCTAATTCAATTAGCATTGATAAGTTGACTTTGTTGACTTTTCAGAGTTTTAATTAAAATCAAATAGCATTTTCGAAGAAATTATATTATTTTATCCTCCAGTACGGTAAACTTATCGGATTTTCGAAAACGCGTTAAAATCAAGCTTGGCGTCCAACCCCAGGCCTTGGCGCCTGGCGCTAAGGCTGGTGCCTGGCGCCAGCTAGCCAGGGTTGGCGCCAACTTTGTTTCCTGAGCGTCAGACTCTGTTTTGTTAATTTATCTTTTTTGGCTGATTTTCTCTATAAATATCGTATTAAAAACTCCGTTTTCATTCACCAATGATCATCATCTACATTCATTAGCATTCTTTTAATTCTCTCATTCATCTCCTCCTAAACTTGGTTTTCTCATACAAAATTCCGCATTCGCAAGATCTAGAAAAACCTAGCCATATTCGAAGTTGTCTTCGCCCTAGACGTGAAAGGTTTTAATTTCTGAGGGTTTGGTCCCAAATCTCTCTTTCAATTATTTAATTTAATTGTTTTGTTTATTATTTTCCTTGAAGTTACTAACGTGTGTATTTTGTTATTAGAAAGAGGTATGAAGCATCAAAGTAAGTACTTTAATTGATTAATTGATATTATGATGTAGAAATCATGTTTATATTGTTATTATGATATTCCTAGTATCATGTTTAGGGAAAAGGTTATAATATCAAATATATTAAATATGATTGTTACGATGCTTCCTATGTTCTTCCTAATATTTATGATTGTTAGTATCATGTTAGGGCTAAAGATTTGATTTTTATTGCTTAGTGACATCCTAGGGTTTGTTATTAATCTTGTTAGTATCATGCCTAGGATCTTGCTATTTTTATTATGCTTTAATATTAACATGAATATGATTATTATTATTTTGATGATTATTATTTTTATGATGATTATTGTTATTCATGTTTATTCTAATGATTGATTATGATTATTATTATGTTGCTTGATATTTATATTTATTGCTTGATCACGCCTTTTATGCATGCTTAAAGGGAATTTGGTACTTGTAATCACGCTTAATAAGATAATTAATAATCTTGTTTAGGGTTAATGTGATTATAATTCAAGTGATCGCCAATAATAGTTTATTTGTGCATTAATATTCAACCAACATAGATTAAACAGGTTTAGGGTTAACCTATTGATTACATGTTAATCAAAAAGCGAACATGAATACGATCAGAATAAAGTAGAGGCCTATTATTAGGGCAGATTCAATCTCTTTTAGGTTGGATTTGTACCTTCATCCCCGAACTCTTATTTGGTTCATGACCTTATGGAGTTTATGATCTCTTGGATCGTTAAGGGGTGTAACCTTCACCTCGTGAACGGTTTACAAGTTCCTAAAAAAACTTGTTGGCGACTCTTTTGCTCTATCTTCTTCCCTTTTGGACGCCACTGTACTTTAGTGTATGATCACAGTGGGGTTCAAGTTAGTGGGATTAAAGCTTGAATTATTCCCTACACTACCCCACTTGCATTTTCATTCTCTCTTACTCTCTCTCCTCTCCTTAATATATGTGCCTAAATCAAACGCGTTAATTAAATAAAAACGGAGGAAGTACTCCATATAAAATATTGTAGAGTTATGTATTGAACATGAAGTGCATACAATGTTAATTTTGTAAATTAGATGAAAGCCCAATTAACCGGCCATAAACTTTCAAAATTCAAAGTTGTATGATAAGGTCCGCTATGTAGTTGAGCACAGGATACCTTGTATTTGAAGCCCATTGGGCTGAGGCAGTCCAGTAACTAGGTGTTTACCACCAATTATTTAATGCATATCACAGCAAGACTTTAATAAGGAGTATCTACCACCAGTTATGAAATATTCCTATCTGAAAGAGGGCTAATAGGCCTGAATCATAGCTATTTATAGAGGATTAATTTGGGCTTTTTCAGCGAGATAGGCCCATGAACTTTATATATATATATATATATATATATATATATATATATATTTGGGTGCAAAAAAATACTTAATATATACTGGTAGTACAAATATTTTTTTTAATAAGAACAATACTTTAAATTGATAAGTCAAAATACGTATAGCTCTTTTTCTAAAACAAAAATAAGAAAATAAAATTAACATCTCAGGTATCCACGACCTACTTAATAGGTCGAAACCTCCAAAATTTCTCAAAAAGCGTGGATATTAGTATTTAATTTTGGATTTTTAAAGATTTTTTTCACTTGTAAATAAAAATTGCCAAAATGTTTACTATGATCCCTAATACCCTCTCGGAGACCAATTAGCTAGGTAGAACCATCCAATTTGCCTTTAAACGCCAATTTACCGATTTACAACTTATACCGATTTCATTAACTCAACCTTACCACGAACATTTATGACAACATATAATGATCATATATGGATCCAAACGGCATTATATGACCCCGAGATATATCCCCTAAAATCTCAATACTTTACGACACCAGGCCCCAAAACATTCGAAATTTCTCAAAAACCGTGAATATTAGCCTTCAATTTAGGAATTTTTTTTTATTTTTTTCGCCTGGATATAAAAATTGTCGAAATGTTTACCATGGTTCTAAATACCCTCCAGGATTCCAATTGGGTGGGTCGAACCATCCAATTTGACTTTTAACGACCAAATTACTGGTTTACAACTTACACAAATTTCATTCATTCAATCCTACCATGAACATTTATGGCAAAAAATAATGATCATATAAGGTTCCAAACGACATTATATAACCCCGAAATGTATTCACTAGAATTTCAAAACTTTTCGACATCAGGCCCCAAAAACTTCAAAAATTATCAATAAGTGTGGACATAGCCTTAAGTTTTTGAATTTTTTTGACTTTTTTCGTCCAGAAATAAAAATTGCCGAAATATTTATCATGGTTTCTAATACCCCCCGGCAGTCCAATTGGGTGGGTGGAACCATCCAATTTGCCTTTAAACGGTCAATTTACCGGTTTACAACTTGCGCCGATTTCATTAACTAAAGCCTACCACAAACATTTATGACAACATATAATGATCATATATGGTTCCAAACGGCATTATATGACCCCGAGATGTATCCCATAGAATTTCAAGACTTTTCAACACCGGGCCTCGAAACCTCCAAAATTTCTCAAAAAGCGTGGATATTAGCCTTTAATTTTGGAATTTTTTGAATATTTTTCGCCCGGAAATAAAATTGCCGAAACGTTTACCATGGTCCCTAATATCCTCCGGGAGTACAATTGGGTGGATGGAACCATCCAATTTGCCTTTAAACGACCAATTTACCGGTTTACAACTTACAACGATTTCATTAAGTCAAGCCAACCACGAACATTTATGACAACAAATAATGATCATATATGGTTCCAAACGGCATTATATGACCCCAAGATGTATCCCATAGAATTTCAAAACTTTTCGACACCGAGCCCCGAAACCTGTAAAATTTCTCAAAAAGCGTGGACAATAGCCTTCAATTTTTGAATTTTTTGACTACTTTTCGCCTGGAAATAAAATTTCCAAAATGTTTACCATGGTCTCTAATACCCTCCGAGAGTCCAATTGGGTAGGTGGAACCATCCAATTTGCCTTTAAACGACCAATTTACCGGTTTACAACTTACACCTATTTCATTAATTCAAGCCAACCACTAACATTTATGACAACAAATAATGATCATATATGATTCCAAACGGCATTAAATGACCCCGAGATTTATTCCCTTGAATTTTAAGACTTTTCAAAATCGGGCCCCGAAACCTCCAAAATTTCTCAAAAAACGTGGATATTAGCCTACAATTTTGGAATTTTTTGACTATTTTTCGCCTGGAAATAAAAATTTCAGAAATTTTTACTATGGTCCCTAATACCCTCTGACTCTCTGAGAGTCCAAATGGGTGTTTGGAACCATCCAATTTGCCTTTAAACGACCCATTTACCAATTTACAATTTGCAACGATTTCATTAATTCAAGCCAACCAAGAACATTTAAGACAAAAAATAATGATCACATATGGTGTCAAACGGCATTATATGACCCCGATATGTATCCCAGAGAATTTCAAAACTTTTCGACACCGGACCCTAAAACCTTCAAAATATCTCAAAAAGCGTGGATATTAGCCTTCAATTTTGGAATTTTTTGACTACTTTTCTCCCAGAAATAAAAATTGCAGAAATGTTTATCATGATCTCTAATACCCCCCGGTATTCCAATTAGGTGGGTGGAACCATCCAATTTGCCTTTAAACGACCAATTTACCGGTTTACAACTTGCGCCGATTTCATAAACTCAAGCCAACCACGAATATTTATGACAACAAATAATGATCATATATGGTTCCAAACGGAATTATATGACCCCAAGATGTATCCCATATAATTTCAAGACTGTTCGACACCGGGCCTCGAAAACTCCAAAATTTCTCAAAAAAGTGGATATTAGCCTTTAATTTTGGAATTTTTTTGACTATTTTTCGCGTGGAAATAAAAACTGCCGAAACGTTTACCATGGTCCCTAATACTCTCCGGGAGTACAATTGGGTGGGCGGAACCATCCAATTTGCCTTTAAATGACCAATTAACCGGTTTACAACTTGCACCGATTTCATTGATTCAAGCCAACCACGAACATTTATTACAAAAAATAATGATCATATATAGTTCCAAACGGCATTATATGACCCCGAGATGTATCCCAGAGGATTTCAAAACTTTTCGACCCCGGACCCTCAAACCTCCAAAATATCTCAAAAAGTGTGGATATTAGCCTTCAATTTTGGAATTTTTTTACTATTTTTCGCCCATAAATAAAAATTGTCGAAATGTTTATCATGGTCCTTAATGCTCTTCGGGAGTCCAATTGGGTGAGTGGAACCATTCAATTTGCCTTTAAACTACCAATTTACCGGTTTAAATCTTACACCGATTTCATTAATTCAAGCCAACCACGAACATTTATGACAACAAATAATGATCATATATGGTTCCAAACGACATTATATGACCCCAAGATGTATCCCATAGAATTTCAAAACTTTTCGACACCGGCCCCAAAACCTGTAAAATTTCTCAAAAAGCATGGATAATAGCCTTCAATTTTGGAATTTTTTGACTACTTTTCGCCTGGAAATAAAATTTCCAAAATGTTTACCATGGTCTCTAATACCCTCCGAGAGTCCAACTGGGTGGGTGGAACCATCCAATTTGCCTTTAAACGACCAATTTACCGATTTACAACTTACACCGATTTCATTAATTCAAGCCAACCACGAACATTTATGACAATAAATAATGATCATATATGGTTCCAAACGGGATTATATGACCCCGAGATGTATCTCATAGAATTTCAAGACTTTTAGACACCGGGCCCTAAAACTTCCAAAATTTCTCAAAAAGCGTTGATATTAGCCTTCAATTTTGGAATTTTTTAACTATTTTTCGCCCGGAAATAAAAATTGCCAAAATGTTTACCATGATCCCTAATATCCTCCGGGAGTCCAATTGGGTGGGTGGAACCATTCAATTCGCCTTTAAACGACCAATTTACTGATTTACAACTTACACTGATTTCATTAATTCAAGCCAACCACGAACATTTATGACAACAAATAATGATCATATATGGTTCCAAACGGCATTATATGACCTCAAGATGTATCCCATAAAATTTCAAGACTTTTCGACAGCGGGCCCTGAAACCTCCAAAATTACTAAAAAAGCGTGGATATTAGACTTCAATTTTGGAATTTTTTGACTATTTTTCGCCCAGAAATAAAAATTGCCGAAATATTTACCATGATCCCTAATACCTCCGGGACTCTAATTGGGTGGGTGGAACCATTCAATTCGCCTTAAAACGACCAATTTACCGATTTACAACTTACAACGATTTCATTAATTAAAGACAAACACGAACATTTATGACAACAAATAATGATTGTAGACACCCATTTGTGTCTCCCCAAAACCAAACCCGGTGATGAGTACCTTTCACGTCGAATCATAATCGAATGAAGCGAAAGTGTGGAAAGTCTATTGTTGCGGATAGTTTAAATATCTTTTCTTTTCTCTCTGTTTTTGAAAATCTATTTTAAGAAAAAAGCCAATCCAGTTTGATTGGTCCATGATATGGTCCAATAGTAGTGTAGTTGGATGGGGATTGAAATGACCTTTCCAACGATATATTATAAGTCCAATTTCGATGAATATTGAGGAAGTTATGGCCAAATTACTAAATTGGGCCCGGTTTGAGCCTTATATGCGGCCCAATGATCTAGGGGAGGGCCTAATATGGATTTATCATTCCTAATGCAATTAGGAATGGTTTTAGTCTTCTAGATTCTTCTAGAAGGTTCTTTTCATTCCTAATTCATTTAGCATTGATAAATTGACTTTTGTTGACTTTTTAGAATTTTAATCAGAATAAATGAATGTTTTTGAGGAAAATACGATTTTGTCCTCCTGTACGGTTAATTTCTATCTGATTTTAGAAAACGCGTCAATAATTTAATTAGCGCCAAACGCCAGCATTAGCGCCTGACGCTAATGTCAGTGTCTGGCGCTAACTTCGACTTTGCGCGTTAGAATTCTGTTTCGATTTTTTATCTTTTTGGCTGATTTTCTCTATAAATAGTCTTCTAAAAACTCCATTTTTATTCACCAACTCTCATCAAAGAATTCTTGATATATTCTTCTCTCTCTTTTCTAAACTAGCCTTTTCTCAAATACAAAATTCCGCACTCACAAGACCTAGATACGCCTAGCCATATTCGAAGTTGCCTTCGCCCTAGACGTGAAAGGTTATAATTTCTGAGGGTTTGGTCCCAAATCTCTCTTTTTATTATTTAATTTAATTCTTTGATTTTATTATTTTCCTTGAAGTTACTAACGTGTGTATTTTGTTATTAGAAAGAGGTACGAGGCATCCAAGTAAGTACTTTAATTGATTTATTGATGTTATTATGTAGAAATCATGCTTAGATTGATTATTAGTATCATGTCTAGGGTAACTTTAATATCATATATGACAATTGTGATTCCTGCGATGCTTCCTATTTTCTTTCCTATAACATGTTAGTATCATGTTAGGGTTAAAGCTTTAATTTTTATTGTTTAGTGACATGCTAGTGTTTGTTATTAATATTGTTAGTATCATGTCTAGGACCTTGCTATTATTATGCTTTATTGTTAACATGACTATTATGATTATTTTTACAATTGTTATTATGATTATTATAATTGTTATTATTTGTGATTATTATTATGTTGCTTGATTTATTTTATTGTTATTGCTTGATCACACCTTTTATGCATGTTTAAAGGGAATTGGTACTTGTAATCACGCTTAATAAGATAATTAATAATCTTGTTTAGGGTTAATTTGATTATAATTCAAGTGATCGCCAATAATAGATTTATTTGTGCATTAATATTCAACCAACATAGATTAAACAGGTTTAGGGTTAATCCTATTGATTGCATGTTAGTCAGAAAGCGCACATGAATACGATCAGAATAAAGTAGAGCCTATTATTAGGGCAGGTTCAATCTCGTTTAGGTTGGATTTGTACCTTCATCCCCGAACTACCAGTCATGGTTCAAGACCTATTGGAGTTGACGATCTCCTGGATCGTTAAGGGGTGTAACCTTCACCTCGTGAATGGTTTACAAGTTCCTAAAACTTGTTGGCGACTCTTTTGCTCTATTTTCTTTCCCTTTGGACGCCGCCGTACTTTAGTGTATGATTACAGTGGGGTTCGAACTAGGGGTAATGCTTGAAATATTCCCTACAATGATCATATATGGTTCTAAACTGTATTATATGACCCCAAGATGTATCCCATAGAATTTCAAGACTTTTCGACACCGAGCCCTGAAACCTCCAAAATTTTTCAAAAAACGTGGATATTAGTCTTCAACTTTGGAATTTTTTGACTATTTTTTCACCCGAAAATAAAAATTGCCGAAATGTTTACCATGATCCCAAATACCCTGCGGGAGTCAAAATGGGTTGGTGGAAACATTCAATTCACTTTTAAACAACCAATTTACCGATTTACAACTTACACAGATTTCATTAATTCAAGCCAGCCACGAACATTTATGACAACAAACAATGATCATATATGGTTCCAAACGGCATTATATGACCTCAAGATGTATCCCATAAAATTTCAAAACTTTTCGACACCGGGCCTTGAAACCTCCAAAATTTCTCAAAAATCGTGGATATTAGCCTTCAATTTTGGAATTTTTTTGACTATTTTTCACCCGTAAATAAAAATTGCCGAAATGTTTACCATGATCCCTAATACCCTCCGGAAGTCCAAATGGGTGTATGGAACCATCCAATTGCCTTTAAACGATCAATTTACCGATTTACAACTTACACCGATTTCATTAATTAAATCCAACCACGAACATTTATGACAATAAATAATGATCATATATGGTTCCGAACGACATTATATGACCCCGAGATGTATCTCATAGAATTTCAAAACTTTTAGACACCGGGCCCTGAAACTTCCAAAATTTCTCATAAAGAGTTGATATTAGCCTTCAATTTTGGAATTTTTTAACTATTTTTCGCCAGGAAATAAAAATTGCCAAAATGTTTACCATGATCCCTAATACCCTTCGGGAGTCCAATTGGGTGGGTGGAACCATTCAATTCGCCTTTAAACGACCAATTTACCGATTTACAACTTACACAGATTTCATTAATTCAAGCCAACCACGAACATTAATGACAACAAATAAATGATCATATATGTTTCCAAACCACATTATATGATCTCAAGATGTATCCCATAAAATTTCAAGACTTTTCGACACCGGGCCCTAAAACCTCCAAAATTTCTAAAAAAGCGTGGATATTAGACTTCTATTTTGGAATTTTTTGACTATTTTTCGCCCGGAAATAAAAATTGCCGAAATATTTACCATGATCCCTAATACCCTCTGGAAGTCCAAATGAGTGTATGGAACCATCCAATTCGCATTTAAATGACCAATTTACCGATTTTCAACTTACACCAATTTCATTAATTCAAGCCAACCACGAAAATTTATGACAATAAATAATGATCATATATGGTTCAAAAGGACATTATATGACCCCAAGATGTATCCCAAAGAATTTAAAAACTTTTCGACACCGCGCCCTAAAACCTAAAAAATTTCTCAAAAAACGTGGATATTAGCCTTCAATTTTGGAATTTTTTTGACTATTTTTCGCCCATAAATAAAAATTGCCGAAATGATTACCATGATCTCTAATACCCTCCGGGAGTCAAATTGGATGGGTGGAACTATCCAATTTGCCTTTAAACGAACCATCCAATTTGTCTTTAAACGACAAATTTACCGATTTACAACTTGCACCGATTTCATTAATTCAAACCTACCACGAACATTTATGACAACAAATAAGGATCATATATGGTTCCAAACGGAATTATATGACCCCAAGATGTATCCCATAGAATTTCAAGACTTTTCGACACAGGGCCCTGAAACCTCCAAAATTTTTCAAAAAGCGTGGATATTAGTCTTCAATTTTGGAATTTTTTTACTATTTTTTCGCCCGTAAATAAAATTGCCGAAATGTTTACCATGATCCCTAATACCCTCCGGGAGTCAAAATGGGTTGGTGGAAACATTCAATTCGATTTTAAACAACCAATTTACCGATTTACAACTTGCACCGATTTCATTAATTCAAACCTACCACGAACATTTATGACAACAAATAAGGATCATATATGGTTCCAAACGGAATTATATGACCCCAAGATGTATCCCATAGAATTTCAAGACTTTTCGACACAGGGCCCTGAAACCTCCAAAATTTTTCAAAAAGCGTGGATATTAATCTTCAATTTTGGAATTTTTTTACTATTTTTTCGCCCGTAAATAAAATTGCCGAAATGTTTACCATGATCCCTAATACCCTCCGGGAGTCAAAATGGGTTGGTGGAAACATTCAATTCGATTTTAAACAACCAATTTACCGATTTACAACTTACATCGATTTCATTAATTCAAGCCAACCACGAACATTTATGACAACAAATAATGATCTTATATGGTTCCAAACGGCATTATATGCCCTCAAGATGTATCCCATAAAATTTCAAGACTTTCCGACACCGGGCCCTGAAACCTCCAAAATTTCTCAAAAAACGCGGATATTAGCCTTCAATTTTGGAATTTTTTTTGACTATTTTTCCCCCAAAAAAAAAATTTCCGTAATGTTTACCATGATCCCTAATATCCTCTGGGAGTCTAATTGGGTGGGTGGAACCATTCAATTCGCCTTTAAACGACCAATTTACCGATTTACAATTTACACCAATTTCATTAATACAAGCCAACCACGAACATTTATGACAACAAATAATGATCATATATGGTTCCAAATGGCATTATATGACCTCAAAATGTATCCCATAGAATTTCAAGACTTTTCGACACCGGCTCCTGAAACCTCCAAAATTTCTCAAAAAGCGTAGATATTAGCCTTCAATTTTGAAATTTTTTTTGACTATTTTTCGCCCGTAAATAAAAATTGCCGAAATATTTACCATGATCCCTAATACCCTCCGGGAGTCCAAATGGTGGGTGGAACCATCCAATCTACCTTTAAACGACTAATTTACCGATTTACAACTTACACTGATTTCATTAATTCAAGCCAACCAGGAACATTTACGAACATAAATAATGACCATATATGGTTCCAAACGACATTATATGACCCCGAGATGTATCCCAGAGAATATCAAGACTTTTCGACAACGGGTCCTGAAACCTCCAAAATTTCTCAAAAAGCGTGGATATTAGCCTTTAATTTTTGAATTTTTTGACTTTTTTTTTCACGGAAATAAAAATTGTCGAAATGTTTACCATGATCCCTAATACCTTCCGGGAGTCCAATTGGGATGGTGGAACCTTTCAATTCTCTTTTAGACAACCAATTTACCGATTTACAACTTACACCGATTTCCTTAATTCAAGCCAACCACGAACATTCATGACAACAAATAAAGATCATATATGGTTCCAAACAGAATTATATGACCCCAAAATGTATCCCATAGAATTTCAAGACTTTTAGACACTGGGCCTTGAAACCTCCAAATTTTTTTAAAAATCGTGGATATTAGTCTCCAATTTTGGAATTTTTTGACTATTTTTTCGCCCGAAAATAAAAATTGGAGAAATGTTTACCATGATCCCTAATACCCTCCGGGAGTCCAAATGGGTGGGTGGAACCATCCAATCTATCTTTAAACGACTAATTTACCGATTTACAACTTACACCGATTTCATTAATTCAAGCAAACCAGGTACATTTACGACAATAAATAATGATCATATATTGACCCCGAGATGTATCCCAGAGAATATCCAGACATTTCGACACCGGGTCCTGAAACCTCTAAAATTTCTCTAAAAGCGTGGATATTAGCCTTCAATTTTTGAATTTTTTGACTTTTTTTCGCCCGGAAATAAAAATTGCCGAAATGTTTACCATGATCCCTAATACCCTCCGGGAGTCTAATTGGGTGGGTGGAACCATTCAATTCGCCTTTAAACGACCAATTTACCGATTTACAACTTACACCGATTTCTTTAATTCAAGCCAATCACGAACATTTATGGCAACAAATAATGATCATATATGGTTCCAAACGTCATTATATGACCCGAGATGTATCTCATAGAATTTCAAGAATTTTTGACACCGGGCCCTGAAACTTCCAAAATTTCACAAAAAGCGTTGATATTAGCCTTCAATTTTGGAATTTTTTTGACTATTTTTCACCCGGAAATAAAAATTGCCAAAAAGTTTACCATGATCCCTAATACTCTCCGGGAGTCCAATTAGGTGGGTGGAACCATTCAATTTTCCTTTAAACGACCAATTTATCGATTTACAACTTACACTAATTTCATTAATTCAAGCCAACCACAAACATTTATGACAACAACTAATGATCATAAATGGTTCCCAACGGCATTATATGACCTCAAGATATATCCCGCAGAATTTCAAGACTTTTCGATACCGGGCCCTGAAGCCTCCAAAATTTCTAATAAGCGTGGATATTAGCCTTCAATTTTGGAATTTTTTTGACTATTTTTTGCCCGAAAATATAAATCGGGAAATGTTTACCATGATCCCTAATACCCTCCGGGGGTCTAATTGGGTGGGTGGAACCATTCAATTCGCCTTTAAACGACCAATTTACCGATTTACAACTTACACTGATTTCTTTAATTCAAGCCAACCACGAACATTTATGGCAACAAATAATGATCATATATGGGTTCAAACAACATTATATGGCTTCAAGATATATCCCATAGAATTTCAAGACTTTTCGACACCGGGCCGTGAAACCTCAAAATTTTCTAAAAAAGTGTGGATTATAGCCTTTAATTTTGGAATTTTTTGACTATTTTTCGCCTGGAAATAAAAATTGCCGAAATGTTTCACATGATCCCTAATACCCTACGGGAGTTTAATTGGGTGGGTGGAACCATTCAATTCGCCTTTAAACGACCAATTTACCGATTTACAACTGACACTAATTTCTTTAATTCAAGCCAACCACGAACATTTATGACAACAAATAATGATCATATATGGTTTCATACGGCATTATATGACCTCAAGATGTATCCCCTAGAATTTCAAGACTTTTCGACACCGGGCCCTGAAATTTCCAAAATTTCTCAAAAAGCGTGGATATTAGCCTTCAATTTTAGAATTTTTTGACTATTTTTTCGCCAGAAAATAAAAGTTACTGAAATGTTTACCATGATCCCTAATATCCTCCGGGAGTCAAAATGGGTGGGTGGAAACATTCAATTCGCCTTTAAACAACCAATTTACCGATTTACAACTTACACAGATTTCATTAATTCAAGCCAACCACGAACATTTATGACAACAAATAATGATCATATATGGTTCCAAATGGCATTATATGACCTCAAGATGTATCCCATAAAATTTCAAGTCTTTTCGACACCGGGCCCTGAAACTTCCAAAATTTCTCAAAAAGCGTGGATATTAGCCTTCAATTTTGGAACTTTTTTTACTATGTTTCGCCCGTAAATAAAAATTGCCGAAATGTTTACCATGATCCCCAATACCCTCCGGAAGTCCAAATTGGTGGGTGGAACCATCCAATTTGCCTTTAAACGACTAATTTACCGATTTACAACTTACACCGATTTCATTAATTCAAGTCAACCACGAACATTTATGAAAATAAATAATGATCATATATGGTTCCAAACGGCATTATATGACCCTGAGATGTATCTCATAGAATTTCAAGACTTTTCGACACCGGACCCTGAAACTTCCAAAATTTCTCAAAAAACGTTGATATTAGCCTTCAATTTTGGAATTTTTGGACTATTTTTCGCCCGGAAATAAAAATTGCCAAAATGTTTACCATGATCCCTAATATCCTCCGGGAGTCCAATTGGGTGGGTGAAACCATTCAATTTTCCTTTAAACGACCAATTTACCGATTTACAACTTACACTGATTTCATTAATTCAAGCCAACCACGAACATTTATGACAACAACTAATGATCATAAATGGTTCCAAACGACATTATATGACCTCAAGATATATCCCACAGAATTTCAAGACTTTTCAAAACCGGGCCTTGAGAACTCCAAAATTTCGCAATAAGCGTGGATATTAGCCTTCAATTTCTGAATTTTTTGACTATTTTTTGCCCGGAAATAAAAATTGCGGAAATGTTTACCATGGTCCCTAATACCCTCTAGGAGTCCAATTGGGTGGGTGGAACCAACCAATTTGCCTTTAAACGACCAATTTTCGGTTTAAAACTTACACCGATTTCATTAATTCAAGCCTACCATGAACATTATTGATAACAAATAATGATCATATATGGTTCCAAACGACATTATATGACCCCGAGATGTAATCCCTAAAATTTCAAGAATTTTCGAAACCAGGCCCTGAGACTCCAAAAATTCTCGTAAAGCGTGGATATTAGCTTTCAATTTTGGAAATTTTGACTTTTTTTTCACTTGGATATAAAAATTTCCGAAATGTTTACTATGGTCCCAAATACCCTCCGGAAGTCCAATTGGGTGGGTGGAACCATACAATTTCCTTTAAACGACCAATTTACCGGTTTACAACTTGCACCGATTTCATTAATTCAAGCCTACCACGAACATTTATGAGAACAAATAATTATCATATAAGGTTCCAAACGGCATTAATTAAATGACCCCGATATGTATCCCATATAATTTCAATACTTTTTGACACCGGGTTCCGAAACCTCCAAAATTTCTCAAAAAGCGTGGATATAAAAATTTATGAAATGTTTATCGTGGTCTCTAATACCCTCCGGGAGTCCAATTGGTGGGTGGAACCATCCAATTTGTCTTTAAACGATCAATTTACCAGTTTACAACTTACACCGATTTCATTAATTCAAGCATACCATGAATATTTATGACAACAAATAATGATCATATATGGTTCCAAACGACATTATATGACCTTTAGATGTATTCCCTAGAATTTTCGAAACCGGGCCATGAAGACTCCAAAAATTCTCAAAATGCGTGAATATTAGCCTTCAATTTTGAGATTGTTTTTGCTTTTGTTTCTCCCCTAAATAAAAATTGCCGAAATGTTTATAATATTGGAAAAATACACTTTAATAATCCCAACTATGGGCGATTTACCTACAATAATCTCAACTATCGTTTATTCTACAATAATCCCAACTATGCACCCAATTTTCCCAGAGCAGACCCATCCGGTCATCAACTTGATATAACAGGTTGCTTTGACACGTGGCATCACGTAAGTGGTTAAAAAAAAATAAAATTAAAAAATAAAATTAAAAAAACTGAAAAAAAAACCCTCTCCTCCATTCCAGCCACCACCATCCCCCTAGCCCAACCAGATTCCACCACCCCACCTCGCCGGAACCTCCATTATCCCCTTCCACTCCACCGAAAACAACCACCTCGCTCGCAAAACTACTCTCACCTCCCTCCTTATCCTCTTTTTCGCCTAGATCCGCGCGCTAGCGAAATTAATAAGGTTTTTCGATTTTCCGACGAAGGAGGGAAAGTAGGGGTGATTATTGGAGGTCGAATTGCTTGCCTATCGTGGTTGGTGGTTTTGGGAGGGTCTCGTTGCTGCGGTGCGAGTTTGCGAATGGAGCAATAGTTGTGTAGGTGGTTGGTTGTTCTGGGGGTTAGGTGAATGGTCGTAGAAATTTTAATATAGGGGTGACTGCCGGTTTTTGGGGTTGGAGAAGGAAGAAGTTCAGAAGGAGGGGGAGCAGTAGCGGCAGGCAGCGTTGGCGATTCAGGTTGGTGGCGCACTGGCGCTGGTGGTAGTTCGTCAACGCGGAGGAGGAGAGAGAAAGAGGCACAAGAAGGAGGGATAAGGGAGTTTCGTGGGTGTTGCTGCGGTGGTTAGTGGGGTCGTTGAGGGCCGGCCGGCTAGTTTTGGTGGTTAGTGGGGGCGGGCGGCCAGCATCCGTCGAGATTAGGTGGTGTGGGGTTAGGGTTTCGCGGTGGTTGGGTGGTTTGGGCGGTTTTCGGTGAGCTAGGGCTCTAGGGGTGGCTGGGATGGTTTTTTTTTTTTTCCTTTTTTTTTTAATTTTTATTGTAATATTAGGCCACTTATGTACTGACATGTGTCACTTAAAAACAAAAAAATAAAAAGTTTACCCTTTCAGCAGGTAACCGGTTTTTGGGACTGCTGGAGGAAAACTAACCTAATAGTTGGGATTATTGTAGAATAAACGATAGTTGGGATTATTGTAGGTAAATCGTCCATAGTTGGGATTATTAAAGTGTATTTTTCCTATAATATTTCCTAATACTCTCCGAGAGTCCAATTGAATGGGTGAAACCATCCAATTTGCCTTTAAACGACCAATTTACCGGTTTGCAACTTGCAAAGATTTTATTAATTTAAGCCTACCACGAACATTTATGACAACAAATAATGATCATATATGGTTACAAATGGCATTATATGACCCCGAAATGTATCTCATAGAATTTCAAGACTTTTCGAAATCGGACCCCGAAACCTCCAAAATTTCTCAAAAAGTGTGGATATATTAGCCTTCAATTTTAGAATTTTTTGACTTTTTTTAGAATTTACTATGTTTCCTAATACCCTCCGGGAGTCCAATTGGGTGTGTGGATCCATTCAATTTTCCTTTAAACTCCCAATTTACTGGTTTACAACTTGCACCGATTTACCGGTTTACAATGGCCAATTTAATTAACTTGTACCGAACCCGACTTGAAACGAAATTGACCCAAACCTGTTTTAACCTGTCAGAACCTGAATTTATCCGGCCCGACTTGTAACTAAACTGACCTGAATTCAACCCGACCCGTTCCTAACCCGACCCGAATTTAACCCAACCTGTTACAAACCCGACCCGAAATCAACCCGACTTTTTATTAACTTGACCCAAATTCAACCCAACTTGTTATTGACCCAACCCGAATTTTACCATACCTATTACTTACCCAACCCAAAAATTCAACCCGGCCTGTTACTAACCCGACTCGAAATTAACACGACTTGTTATTGATCCGACCTAAATTCAATCCAAATTGTTCCTGAACCAATTTCAAATCACCTTAAATGCAATTTAGATCACCTTATTATTGTCTATCAAAGTATTTTTCTTGGGAGACCAAGTCGGTCCAGGCTAGCAAAAGAAAGGAGCGTCATCCTCAAATTTAAGAGTTAAATATAATATATATTTGTTGTATGGTCAAAGAAGATAATTATCATCTTAAATTATAGACTATAGTTCCCTAGTATATTGCCATATATATTATAGTCAAAGGAAATAATTAGCTTGATAAAAATGATAATTATCTATTTATAGTTAGTTGAACCCGAATATGACCTGACTTGAAAATGACCCGACCTGATTGTAACATTCAAATTTTTTACTTGAACATAACCCGACTTGAATCCAAGAATGACCCGACTTGGAAATGACCCAACCTGATTATAACTTGCAAATTATTGACTTGAACCGAACCCGACTTGAACCCGAGATTGACCCGACTTGAAAATGACCCTACCTGATTATAACCCGCAAATTATTGACTTGAACTGAACCCGACTCAAACCCGAGAATGATCCGACCTGATTCTAACCCGCAAATTATTGACTTGAATCGAACCCGACTCGAACGTGAGAATTACCCTAACCGGTTTTAACCCGTGAAAACCCGATGTAAACTTGACCTATTGTTCACCCGACCCGAATGTAAACCAACCTAAACCCGACCCAAACCCAATAAGAAGTATGACCCGACGTGACCCGACTCAAGCATAAACCAACCCAAACCTGACTCTCTTATGTTATGGAATTAATCTGAATTGATCCGACCCGAGTTGACCTGACCCACTCTTACCCTACCCAAACTCGACCCGTTTACCCGAATTGACAAATGTACTTAATATATTATTGATAAGCCAAAACACATATATTGTTCAACCTCAAATGATAAAACGCTGTTGAAAAAAGGGCAATACAAAGAATAAGTAATACAAAGTATCCAATAGATAAAACAGTAGTAATCAGAGCTTTTCCCTTAAATAAGTCATTCTTCAACTTGCGAATCAAGATCCACAAGGAGTGATGGGCCGCTATCATGTATGGTCTATACTAAGGAACGAAAACAGTATAAAATCAATAATAACATAATAAAATTAATAATAATAGTATAATAAAAACTACACTCTTTTCTTTACCATCTTTCTTCGTCGAAAATCTCGCTCTGAAATAATAACAGTATAGAATAAAAAATAACAGTATAAAATCAACAATTACAGTATAAAATAACAGATATGGGCCTATAATTTACTCAAGATCCACCATACCAAATGACAACCAAACACATCCTCTCCAACTTAACCATCCTCCTATGCCTTTCCATTTTCACTATGCAGTAAGTTCATTTGGACTAAGTCATACTACCTCAATTTCATATTATTTGCAACGATTTGATAATTTTTTTTCTCTACTTTATGTTAAATCGTTGTAAATAATATGAAATAGAGGTAGTATATTGCTTGATAATAGTTTTTTCAATGCCTCCTAAAGCTAAGGCCAAATTAAAATTTCACAATGTTGCCTATTTTATGAATTAAAGTTATGTACAATTCTAATTTCTAAAGCACGATGCATGACTTATTTGACTTGGTAATTGGTTTAAATGGTTTTTAACTTTCCATTGTTTGTTTGGATGCTAAATGTAGTAGACTTGTCTTCTTTCATTCAGACAAATCTCTCCGTGTGATCCACATGATCCTATTTGGATCGAGATCTTTCTTATTAATAGAGTAAATAATCATGGTGAGCATGACTATTTTATTTAATACGAGTACTAATTATAATTAGAGGATAGTCTCAAATAATAATTGTAATACTCGTGTCAGCTTTCACATGATGATGCCGGCCTTTCTACCGATTTGTTCAGATTCCCTTCTTCGTCGTTTACCATCTCTATTGACACGTAGTATTATTGCTATAAATACAATTGTTCAAAAACGTGTTTTGAAACCGTAAAAAGTTAAATACGATACGGTATAGGGATGAGGGAGTATTCAATTTTATACTTCACCCACCAAATAGCGGAAAACTGTAATAGGCATATCTTCTTTGGTGTAATTGATTTGTTTCTACAATTGGTGTAAAATATTAGAGATGGAAAGAGTATCATTTACACTTATCTTAACCCAACAAATTGGGGTTTGAAAAATTGTAATAGACATTTCTTTTGTTATTTGCCATTTTCTTGGAAAAAAAAAAAAAAAAGTAACAATTGGTCATAAGGTACAAATTTCTGTAAAATCATTGATTTCATTTTCATATTTTACAATAGAGCTAATCAAAACTACAATAGTAAAAATAATTTGATTGGAAAACGCACCTTGATGGTAAGAACAGGCTGCTGTTGATGGAATGATGATCCATGTACTCCACACAAAATTCCCATTAAAATGCTAGCTATAAAATAACATACTAGTATAGACATTTTTGAGGTCATGACTAAATTTTGGGTAATTGAATTAAATTCAATTTTAAAAATGACAATGAAGTTAATTAGAAAAGATGGTAAATGAGCAGTTTAAATAGCTTTTTTTTTTTTTTTTGATTAAAAAGAAGTACAAAGACCAAAGAGAATACGTCAGTTTAAATAGCTAGTTTGTCAAAAAGAAATATGCAAAAGGGAATCAGATAATAAGGAAATAAATCAAATAACAAGGAACTAAATCAAACAATAAGGAAATAAAACTATTGATAATGAAATGAATCAAAATCAAATTCAATTTTAAAAATGACAATGTTATTTGCCATTTGTGTAGTTCTTTTGTCCTCAAATAAAAGTTTTAAAAAGAAAACAGGTTGATAACTATGCATTTGTTAAAACAAGAGAATAATTTGTTGATTGTATCTATTTAAAGTTTGTATTTTAATAAAAATTTAGCCCAAAAGTTTTTATAAATTGTAAATTGCATCCCGATTCAATTTTTTCATCGTTTTACATGTCAAAAAATATTCGGCCAATATTTTAGGGGCCATTTTAGTTTTCAAGGTTACGAAATGTGCTCGGAATTTGCAAAAAAAAACATAAGTACCTCGTTTTGCATAACAAAAATATATCGATTTGTGGGCAACTATTTTTTGCTGTAAAACGAGACACTTACGTTATTTTTCTGCTAATTCTGAGCTCAATTCGGGTCTTTTAGAAGTAAAATGACCCTTAACAGCTTAACCGAATATTTTTTTCGACACATAACCTGATGATAAAATTGAATCGAACTGCAATTTACGATTTATAAGAATTTTTGGGCTACAATTTGCAATTTTTTTTAAATAAATGCAATTTGCAAAATATTAACTTTAAATGAATGCAATTTGAGTAAAATGAATACGAAGTAGTATATTTAATTATGAGGTGCGAAAACAATGTCTCTTTTATTTCCGATTATATAAAAATACTAGAGTACTTTATTATTTTGATCGATTCTCTACCAATTATCTAGGTCCAACATTAAAAAAACAATGAAATTAGAAAAGATCTATTCTTCTGATTAAAGTGTTGCAATTATCACAAAAACACTATTTCCGCTCCCACTAAATAATAAAAGGTGCTATAATTAACCGGTCAGTATCCATATCACAAGGAGCTAAAACTGATCCATCAAAATAACATCAATCGCACCTCTATTCCCACCAACGAAGAGAGAGAAATTAACAGCCAACACTCATCAGCAACAATGGCGAGAAACCCTGCGTTGTTAAACGCAATAATCTTCTTATCCTTAGCTCTGATCGCTCGATCTGTATCGGTAAGTCTAATTCCAATCACACATTTTACATTTGATAAATTTCTCCAAAACATTTCTAATCAAAAATTAAATTCATTTCTTTTGCACAACAGGCAAGCGACGAGTCAGAATGCGTGTACACCATATACGTCAGGACAGGTTCTGTCATAAAAGCAGGGACGGACTCTAAGATCAGCCTCGAATTGTGGGGTCAAAAAGGCGACGGAGTTAGAATTACCGACATCCAAAGCTGGGGTGGGCTAATGGGCCAAAACTACGACTACTTCGAGAGGGGTAACTTGGACGTGTTCAGTGGGCGCGGCCCATGTCTGAATCCACCAGTTTGCGGCATGAGGGTCATCTCCGATGGGTCGGGCCCACACCATGGTTGGTACTGTAACTATATTGAGGTTACAACTACTGGGCCCCATGTTAAGTGCTCACAACAGAAGTTTGATGTTGAGCAATGGCTTAAATCTGATTCTTATCCTTATGAACTTTCTGCTACTAGAAATTATTGTCCTGTTTCTTTGTCTAACCAAGCTGTTGTTCCTGCTTTGAGATCTGTTGCTTCATCTTGAATAAGATTTGTGGTTTGTGATGAGATTGTGAGTTTGAGGTAAGATTAACTTGGTTTTGTAAGTTATTTGTGATATTAATAAAAGTTTTGTTGAGGGGTTTTTGTGTGAATTTGTTGATTATTTGCTTGATTTCATTATAATGTTGTATAGTTGGAAAGACTTACCATGTTATTTGCTGCTTCTATTCAAATTTGTCGTCTATTTTGATGTATTTTTAAGATTATTGATTTTATCTTTAAGATTGAACAACCAAATTAAACTTGATTAGACAATGTGTAATTAAGCAAGTTAAAACGGAGTAATTGAGTATTGACATTTCACATCTGAAATCAGGTTAACTACTACATCCAACTATCCAAGATTAATTTGGCAAAAATAAATAAAATGAGGTGGATCATCTCAAGTGACAACTCAGGTTAATCATAATGTATCTTTGACTAATAGTGTAATAGGAATGGGTCCATTGAAAAACATGATCAATTGTCTGATTTGTTAGCTTGAAGAGAAGCGGAAAATGGGTCGGACAAAACTTTAATTCAAGTACTTGTATAATGGTGAGACTAATATACTCCATAATAAAGTTTCAAGTCCTTTTTACGAATTCTTGTTCAACAGTGAGGATGCCTCAGATCGTTGTTTCATCTATAACGACTTAAGAGTATGAACTGGTGAACTAATTTGTAGTCTGAACTCTGAACAAAGAATAACTCTTGTAATCTACGAGTAATAATTAGATAAATAGATACGCGTCATACCGGTCATAAGAAGGAACACATAAGAGTGCGAGAAGTGGTAAGCCTTACAATATCTGAAGTTATTACATGAAGAGATTCAACTACAAAACAAAGTAATTTAGTCCAATATAATGTAATCAAATTCTGTTTTGAAATTAGGCAAGTAACCAATCAGCCTATCACGATCAAGAATTCAAGATGGTTATTGATATCAGTATCCATCTAAAATTTTTAATGAGCAACGATCCATGATTTTTTACAAAAAACTGACCGAAAAGGATGAAATTTCACATCAAATCCAGGATATTATCCAAGTAAAGGACATAATGTCATAATTTATACTTGTATTAGTAGTATATACAAATTTTTGCAGAAAAAAAAAATTTATTCTTTTGTCAACATGTCTCATGTTAGGTTTTTATAAGACCGCCTCATACTAAGTTTTGCCGTTTTTAAATCATACTAATCCCACCTTCTAATTCCTTTAGGAATTACTTTTTATAAGAGCACTCGTGACATTCTGTGTCTCGCAATATGATTAATATAAGATGGTTTTACACTTTACCCTAAACTTCATCTTACAAAACACATGGAGTTCACAAAGTATATCTTTTTTATTTTCTGCAAAAGTCATCCCACAAAATGAACTGATACAGATATTTGCTGTGTAAGCTGGCTAACAGGATCAAATCTAAATTGAAACAAAATGATTCAGATTGCCCTGCAGTTCCCTCCTTTCTTTTCCTTCCTGCCATATTTGTTACCCTAGTCATGGAAAGCTGTATCTTAAGAAACTAAACTTTTCTTGACACTCCAACCAGGCACTATAATATAGCCAGAAAAAAAGAAAAATTATAAATTAATGAAAGAATGACGAACTTTCTCTACAATGCTTTTCTCATGTATGCTAGCTTGTATACTCTTTGATTGAGCACTCTAAGGACTCATGCTCTTCTCCACGAATTTCTTTAACCCTCGAACCACTTTGGTATATCTTGAAGGCTGGCAATGAGCCAACACCCTCGGATTTCACCAAGCTTTGGTAATCTTCAACTTCGACCTGAATGTAAAGCAAAGATAGAAATTCAGATGATCATTGGCAGTTTGTGCAATATGGCATATATGGGCTCATACTTTAACTAATAAAGATTGAGAATCTGACTTGGCCCTAAGTTTCAAAAGTGGTAACATCAACCAATCAAAATTTGAGACCGACCTTGAGAAATTTTACAGTTTGGTATCTCTTGCAGAGTTGTTCAATGAATTGCAGTGTTTGTCTCTCGCCTGGCTTATTACAGAACAAGGCCACTGAAAGACCTGCATAATGATCCATCATATATACAAATTGTTAAGCATATATTATGAACTTCAATATATAATCAGGAACACTAAATAATAGTTAGTTTACCAACCAGGCCAGGATGTCACACTTTTAAAGTGTTCGTCACTTTGGATTTTAACAAGACTGTCATTTCCAAATTTCAAGTTTGACACATCTTCTCCCTGCTGTTTCTTGAGCTGCACCTCTACCTTAAAAAACGCCTTTGCCATGTCCTCGTCTCCCGGTGATTCTTGGAATAGGATTTCATAATCCCTTACAGCAGCTTCCCATTTTTGCAACTGACAATATTTGCAGAAAACAAAATTTAATCATGTATGCACAGCCTTTGTCCTTTGATATGTAACACTCAAGTACTCAAACACCAAAAAGATGTCTTCTTGTGTTGGAATGAAACATGGTAAATTCCATATGAATGGATTACGTGAGCATTATTCTTCTTCAATGTGTCAATTATTCAACTAATCAGGCAAGTGTTAAAACAAAACAGGTAGTATGCATCATCTATTAAGGATAAACGACAATAGCAACCAGTTAAGGGATTGCCAGGAAAGAGCCTTTCCCAAACTAATCTAGAACAGTTTTTATGCCCAAAGGAAGACAATCAATAAAAAGGATTGCTGAAAGTAAAAAGTGGACGAAAGTATGCAAACATTTGCTACTTTTTCATTATTCTTGAACATAACATTAAAAAAAAAAAAAAAGGAAGCATAGCTAACTAGCACTCTAATGGGATTGCATCAGAAAAGAAAAACCATATACCTTGACATTACAGTCGGCTCTTCTTAGTCTAGCCTTGGTATAAGAGGGACGTGCGTTAAGTGCAGCAGTACAGTCCTCTATTGCTTTCTCAAACTGCCTGAGTTTGGCACGACAAGCTGCTCGGTTGCAAAGCAAGACTGAATTTTGTGGGTCATGCTCAAGTCCTTGACCATAAGCAACACAAGCTTCTGAGAACCTGCCCTCTTTGAACAAGTCATTCCCACGAGCTCGAGCATTGGACACAGCTCGAGCCCTTCGAGTCACTACACCCACCTCTCTGTTGGACGGGTCTAATCTACCTGCATGTTGAATTGCTTCCATTGCATCATCAAACCTGCAATCCCCTTTAAGAGTTTAAAAACTACTCTTTCTTACATTATGAAGATTAAGAATTTCCCATAAATACAGTCTGAATTCAGAAATGAAGAAAAACTTGTCGTGTGCCTGTATTAACAGCCAAATCAGGCTGTATTATGAAACATTAAAATATGACAAAATTCCACAGAAATGAGAAATTTTGAGTTTGTGCCCACAACCTAATATGACATTATAACTAAAAGTTTGATCCTTCAAGGTTATCAGGAGAGCTTAGATCATACATGTCACATAACATGAGAGCCATTCTTTAACAAGTGTTCAATAAGAATAGTCAATTAAGATTAATTTGCAAAGAGTCCAACCATAGCCAAGCATGATTGTAGGCCCTGCTTATATATCATAAAAATGGCACACTATTAGACTTTTTACTTAACTTAGAAAAGAATCAGTGAAATTAACTTCTTGGTATAGTGGTGGACTAGAGAGTAAATAATCTCAAAAAAAGAAAAGCAAAAGAATAGTATATCAGCACGCAAATGGTAAGACATGACTGGATGTTTATTTAAGTTAACAATATCTAAGATTAGGACAGGAGTGAATATTGGATTAAAACAATAGTAACAAAGATTAACCGCCCCCAGTATGACAGAAAGTTCTACAGCACTAATGCACTATCAAAAGAAAAAAAATGATTTGACAATGACGAATTTATTTATTTATTTTGAATTAGAAGCTTGCTAATCTTGGTTGACAAGTTTGTAAGTAGAACACATTAAATAAGAAATAATGCACACGACGAATTCACCTAAAGCAGTTTTTAAAAGCATAGTTGGTGTAATTGGTTGGGATTACTAGAGTAATGTACAGTTAACCCCCTATCTTCAACCAACATTTTGAGCTGTCTTACAGTACATTTTTAGCAAAATCATCATGCTATCAACTAATTAATGCTACTAATTGACTTTTATGGTTAAATTAAATCATTCTTTTACCCCTCGTTTGTAATTACATTTACTTATATACTAGCAATGCCTGAAGAGGGAAACAAAAAACGACAATCAAGATTTGACAATATTTTTTAATGGGACAGACTAACCTTCCTGCAGCCATGTCAACCTGAGCCCTGATCAACAATAACATAGCATTCCCTGCAGAGCCATAGAACTTAGTACACTGATCCATATCAAAATCTGGACCGTTTTCCCATGTTGTTACGGCATCTTGAGGCCGATGGAGCTTTAGATATGCCTCAGCTTGTAATGCAAATATCTTTGTTCAAGTAAACAAAAAAACATCAGCAATGTCAATAACTTAAATAGCAGTATTTGAAATTTGTATATATTACGCTTATGTTGAACAAATAACTAGTCACACAATGCAAAAGATACTAACCATAGGTGCAGAATCTGCTCCTGCAGCTATGGTATTCCCAGATTCTCTGAGCACGGTGTGCCAATCCTTCAACCTCTTAGCCTCCTCACACTTCTTCATGTGTCCTAGAACAAGCTTTGCTTTACTCATTGTATCTGGGTCGGCTTCTGGCCCGGCTCGTTTGAAGTGATAAGTAGCCTTTTCTGCTTCTCCTAATCTGAAAAAAATCGTACAGGTTTTTACATGAAAACATATCCAAGAGTAGAATAGAACCAATCTTATGACTGATGTAGTTCGATGAATAAAGTGACATTGTAATTATGTACCTTAGATAAAGATTAGCCAAACGATGGTGAGCCCTGTGGTAATTGGGCTCTATAACAATGGCTTCTCTGCACTCAAAAACAGCCTCAAGAAGCCGCCCTAGGGCTGTCAAAGCAGCACTCTTATTACTCCTGTAGGAAGCCTTGGAGGGGTCCAAATCAATGGCTCGCTCATACAAAGCTAAGGCTTCTGCAAAGTTGCCATTCTTATAATCTTCATTCCCCAATATCTTTAACTCCTCAGGGTCCATCCTACAAGACAATGCTCGACATAGAGAAGTTCCACCTGTTGCTTTCTCCCCGTTTTCTATCTGCTTCTTGTTCACAATGTTCCCCATCCCACTATTCGAATATTTTGATGAAAAGTTTATAACATTTTTAGGTGCTTGTTGTTCTTCCGGCTTGCCATTGGAGGCTGGTTTTGTATATGTATAAGGGGATCCCCCAGGCTGCCTCAAGTTACCTAAACTACTATGGACCATCACATTGCCAGATGAAGCTCGGACAAGATTAATACCTCCTCTACCCTTCTGGTGCTCGGCTATCATCATCTCTAACTCACCGGATATCCCCAATGCTTCCTTTGGAGGCATCTTCTTTGTATTATGACCATTACTTCGATTCTGATTCTGTGCTGGTGTCAGGCTTCTTGAAGCTTGCACTACAGTTGTGTCATTTGAGGATGGTCTTCTAACATGATGTTGCTGTTGCTGCTGATGTTGCTGCTGTTGCAATCGAACAGGAGGGCATTTTTGTTGAGGTTTAGGGCCACCGCGGCTAGAGGAAGGTTGAGAGGAGACGCTGCTGTTAGCATCAAGGTCATCAAAACTGCCTCGTCTCTTCTTGGAATTGTGGCCAACACTCGGAATTCTCTTGGGGCTGTCTACGTCATTAAGGCTACCATGTTGGCTAGGAAGGGAACCCGTTGACGTAGTTCTACTAGGCCAAAACTTTTTTGTTCCTCCAAAAACAGCCCCCAGCAGCCCACACCCTGATTTCTTCTGATCTGGTGATGACGCGCCACTGCTCATGTTTTCCTTTGATTTTTTACCAAACAACATGTAACAACGATGACTTATTCCCGATAATTTTCCGAATCAAACACCATCTATTTCAGCCTACTCCAGGAAGAATTTCCAGCATCCATGCATGTGAAATTGTAAAAACGAAATTGAAAGTTTCAAAAATGAAAAGGATGAGAAAAAAAAAAAACAACCCTCCCTTACAAAGCAGGGCTGTTCATCTTATGTTATCATCAATCATCTCATTTTATCATACAAAAAAGAGATGAGACCAAAAATGCCAAACTTATTACCTTTGATTTTCTCCTAATTTGATCACCCTTTTTATTCTTTGTTCAGATATTCAACCAAATATCGACAATGCAATGCAGGAGAGAGAAAGAAAGAGGAGGGGGAAAAGAAGGTGGGAGCCAACTTATGTTTTGAATAAATAATAAAATAATTATTTCAAAGATTTTGCTCAAAAAAGTTTTTTACTTGAAGGATTTTTTTTAATATAAAATGTTTATTTTATTTTTCCTTTTGTTCCAAATTATTTTTCCTCACTTGTCAACTTAATTTCCATTTGGAAAAAAAAAATTTTGGGGTTGGTGGATGGGAAGGAGAAAAGCTAGGAGACCAGGTCATTTGGGGATAATCAGGATCTCTAGATTTTTAGAAACCAATTTATATTTCTCTTAAATCTAATAAACAAATTAAGAAAAAAACAGCCTCATAATTTTTGGCGTTGAGTCCTTGTTGTCCTCAAATTACACACAGAAAATATAGGAAAATACTTTATTAAAAAAGATTGGAGGGAGGAAAAGGAAGACGTAATTACGTAAATTTTATATTAACTCCAGGTATGATTACTAGCTCCTTTACTACATGATTTCTCTCAAAGAGCTGTCAAATACAAGTAGTAAAAATATTTTTTAAAAAACTACAGCAGTTTTTTTTATGGCTCATTTTCAATAAAAAATATACTCGGTACTTTGTAATAATTTTTGCAGTAATACAAAGTATATTAAAGTCATTAGTAATTTTTGAACCATAAATTAATGTGCAAGAACATACGGAGTAGCAATTTTTTTTTTTAAGGACACATAGCAGTTTCAGACTGTACTACTTCAGTAAAAGGCAATAAAATCCTAGTTAATGTTCTATTTTTATTTTCCAGCTGGAAATTCAAATCCCAATCAAATATGACGTGTATTACCTTATAAAAAAAAATTCTTATCACATATGACGTGTAATCAGCTAATCTGATAATTATCTTCACCTGGCCACATACTTAACAATTTCAAGATTAGAGCACACGAGATTTCACACTATGGAGAGTACCTGTGCAATTAGTGCAATATGATTTCTTACCATTTTCATCATTTGCTCACGAGAATAATTCTCTTTCAGTTGTATATGGCATAAGGTAAGAAAACACCTATACTAAAAAATTACTCCGTATTTGCAAGATATAAATGTTGCACCTTAAGAAAGGTACATTCCAACATTGTCAAGGTGAAGCGTATAAAATACACGTCTAATATTATGTAAGTTTAAACTATCAACAATCGGCAACAAAATGTTGGCTCACTTAGATGGAAATCTCAATCAATCAATCAAAGCCTTAATCCCAAAAGTGTGATTGGCTCACTTGGATGGAAACCTCACCAAGCTTTCAAAAAAAAAAAAGAAATAAAGTACTTCGAATGTCACTTTAACAAGCCTGAAAATAAATCAGCCTAGCTCGCTGAACTCAACTTGGGTAGGAGATTGGTTCAAACACAATGGGGCAAACCTGATGCTACTCATGCTATCAAAACAAGCCTATAGTTTAAATACCGAATCACATTGCATCAATTCAACCTACAATCGCCTCTACTTCTAAGAACTCTGACGATTAGAAATGTCTAAATTTAAATTTTCATGATAAGATAATCATTTGTTTTTGACAACATCAATCATTTCATTTGCAATTAAACATTACTCCATCTGATAAAGACTAGAGAGTAGTCAAGTGAGTGATTACACAAAAATTGGTAAAACCACGAGGATTAAAAAACTCTACAATTGAGTCAATGACGTAAAGGGAAGTTCTCTATAATATTAAAGCAAATCAAATCACATTTGATTTGTCTTAGGCTACTTATTCAATGCTCAACCTACGTTAATGAAATGGCAAAATAAAAAATGCCAGCTTGGGTAACAATCAGTCTTAAAATCCAAATAACAGGAACACACAATCCATAAGACTGAGCCATGTCCTCCAAAGTAGGTCTAATCTGAGAAGTTTCCAAGAAGCTAAAAATCAGAAGGTAATTTGGCGTCGTGTATCTTCCCACCTAACTACGAGCCTGAGATATCCAAAATACTTGATTCCATCAGAAATGGGACCTTTGCATCCTAAACCAACAAGGAATAAGTGGATTAAAAGAAAAAAAAAATTGAATGTGTTTATATACTTTATAATCATTAAATAACAAGAAGATTATTATACAATTAGGGAAGGTATATATAATACTTAATTACTATATACTACGGAGTAGTAAATAAATTATTCCTCATTATATACCTTTGTCATCCATCCCTAGGCTGAAAAGACATCTTACCAAAATTGACTTTGTATCACAATAATGATGAGAATTAATTCAGGACCAGGTCGTACACTATTTTGCAACAACGTGCAGGTCAACAATATACCATAAGCAGATAATCCATACTTTAAAGAAAGTACAGAGATATCTAGTTACCTACATTGTGTTGAAAAAAGTTCCAACTTGCATTCCGACACCAAGATACCCCAGAACTTTATTCTGGAAATGATTGAGACACACAAACAAACATCCTTTATGGTAAGGTCAACTGCATCGGCAGTTCGCCATATATAGTTGCTACTCTAATATCCAGAAAGGATTCATGCCAGAGAACAATAGTAGGGACGTAGTAATTACGGATGTTTATAGGGTATTATACTTTTGTAATTCCAGTAAATGACTTGCAGCTCCTCAACTGTCATCATAAAAAAATGTCAACCTCCTTTACACGAGTTGCATTTTTCCGAGTCTGGAAACACGTTTTTTTACTAAAACTCTGTAAAATTCTTCAAGTAATTGAATCATAGTATCAGACCTAGAGTTCTTTCATCCTTAAGATCTCTACTTTTCCATAGCTGGCTATGCTTTCTAAAAATCATTCCTACAGAAATGAAAATGACATGATAGCCAACAAGCCTGCCTCACGTCATCTATAGTGAAAATTGAAAATGTTGCTGAAATCGATTTCTATATTAATTGGTAATTAGAAGTAGTATTTTGTTTTATATATTTTGGATTTCATAATCTAGATCTGCTTGCTACCTACCAAATCATTTTACTGCTCCCAGGCCATATATTTATGTGACATAGTTCCAACTCTTCCAAGTCTTGTGAAAATAATGAAATCACTAGCCTATAAAGCTTTCATCTTTCATACTTCCTTTGTTCATCATTAGTTGCAACAATTTCACAAATGCAGGACTTGAACCACTAATATATTAAAAATTATTTTTTGGTCAAACATTAAAAGTTGATACTAAAAAGATATGTACTTTGACAAATCCAAAAAGATCTGTCATTGCTATATATTTTACTAAGCATAAATCACCATATATGGTCAAATTGTTGCATATAAATAGTGTGAAAGTCATATTGTTGCAACTTATATAAATATTATGAATTTGTATATAAATTAAACCAAAACTATAGAAAGCTGGGATAGTCCTCTAGCTTTGATTCCCCATCCCCCCCTCTAAAGTCACTCTCAAAGAATGGTAAGTAGCTAGGTAACGGATGACATTATTTGTTTTATACTTTTGCATATAGAATATGTTGGTAAGAAAAGAAAAGTGATGTGTTATTTGTGACTGTTCCTAAGGACTTCAATCACCCGTCCACCTAATATTTACCTCCTTACTCCGTCCTCCCACCCTGTACAACAAAAGTAAGATAGAGATATCATTGTATACTAGACAATCCTAATAATTGTGATGTATCTCTCATTATAAAACTTGCTATGTGGGTTCAATTATGCTTTGAGTTCAGCTTTAGTCTAATTTCTAATCCAGAATAAATACTCCAACACTTCCTTGATCCAAGATACTAGTAGGTTAAATAACATGTCTCTCACACATGTAAACTCAAAGATTATATTAAGACCTTTAGTATCACAAAATTACAAGACTTCAATTGCAATTTACACACTTGATGTCAAAACCTCCAGTACTTAAGAGCAAAACACAGTTATCAACTCATAAATGTAGCTGGCTAGCTGCATATCATCCAGACAAGGTACAGACAGCGCCAAACAAGTGGATGAAGATCTTAAAAAAAAAAAAAAAAAAAAACAATAAACAAGCTACATTACAGCAATTCTCACATAGCATGTGCCAACAAGAACTTCCCAAATGGAACATTTCAAAATCATTACCTTTCTACAAAGGTTTTAACATATGGTATCATTATACTTCGTATTACTTATAGAGGGCCAAGGCTGCTTGCTTTTTATCGAAATGGATAACCTAAAATTTCGTGAATCTTAAGAGTTACAAGACACATGTACCTATACCACAAAATGCATATAATAAAGAATTTTGGAGATGGGCAGGCTTAAGCTACAATGAAAGATGAGCCAAATAACCCCCCCCCCCCCCCCCAAAAAAAAAAAAAAAAAAAAAAAAGCATCTCTCTTACCTCTAGGAAGATCCAGATCGCATCTTCAACTCTTTGCCTATAGCATCTGCCAGCTCTGTTGCATTATACTCTACCCCAAAATATCTCATTATTTCCATATTTGGGCTTATCAAGTACCTACACAATCCATCACATCCATGAAAATGCAAACTCACAGGACAGAAAGTGGAATAAAAGGTTTCAGAGGGAATAAAGTTTACATATTATGGGATGATTCAATTAGATAGTCACTCCCGTCCTCTTCAACCTTCTTAAAAAAAACCCGATATTCTTGTGCTATTTGCCTTATAGAGTTAACAGATCCAGTTAACCCCACTATTCTTGGATCAAACTCTGCATTCTTGAAGGAGTCGAAATGAGGCATCAATCGTAAGTTAATTTCAGCTCTCAACACATAATATAATAGATTAATAAGTAAGAATGAAGACACTTATATGGAATATGAAACCCACCTCCAAGATACCTTTTTAGCTGTTGAGGAGAGTCACGCTGGGGATCAATTGTGACAAAAACAGGTAGAAGCTTAACATTATGTTTTGACTCTAGTGACAACAAATAGAAAATGTCAGAGATTTATCACAATCAAGAACAAAAAAGCATTGATGAATTAAGGTGAATGCATTGAACCTAATATGTCGATGGCCTTGGCCATTTTCTGCACTTCCTCTGGCCCAATATCAGGTGATGATGTATAACCAAAGTATAAGAGTACCCAGTGTCCATGAAGATCCCGCTCAGTAACTATTTGGTGATCAGTATTAATCAATTCAAAAGGACCACCAATAATAGGCCCCTTGACAGTCATTCCTTCCCTTGATCCTTCACCTGATGAATTGGAAGAGGGAAATGACAGACATGTCAATCAAAAACATATAATTTCACTGCTCCAGCTATCATGATTGTATAACTCATTGCTTGAAGAAAGGGATTGGTCAATTATCAAAAGTGTTAAGCCACCCGAGCTAACTTGCAGACTCTCAAAGAGGATACTTCCCAAAAAAAATAAAATTAGGTGACCGCACATGTATTAAAAATTAGAAACTTGACAATTATTGCACCAGTATCCAAATGTGATCATCAATATTCCTTTTACATTCTAAATAGCAAATTCGGTTCCACTAAGGAAAACTGCATTAGTCTTTTTTTTTTTTTTTTTTTTTTTTTTTTTTGAATAGCCATTAGAATTAAAAAATGACGAGTACTAAAAAAATCATAAATAAATAAGCTACATCCATTAAAGAGGAGAAAAAAAAAATACGCAGGGAGCATAATTTGTGAGATTCAACAAATTATTTTTCAAGTCGAAAAAATCCAAAGTACTAGTAAATTGACCAGGAAATCCAGGGACAAGCTTAAATCCTCTTTCATTATCAGGCTAAGGATTTAACAAAGGAATTCTCTATATCCCAAAGATATCAAAGAAGCATAATTCAATGAAATTTACTGGCCTCAAACATTGAGTGATTAGGTTTTCCAGCATAGATAAAAGAAATAGAGTATTCATCAAAATAAAATACAATTAAAGCAAGTGCTTGTGTGTGAATCAATGTACCTTTTTGGATGGCTCTTCTCTCATCATTGTAACGAGCATAACCAGCCAGTCCAAGCAAAGCAACAGGCTGAATATTTTAATTAATTGGGCACGATGAGAAACCTTTAAACACAAGAAAGAAAGAAAGAAAGAAAGAAAAAAAAAAAAAAAGACAGCAAAATAAAGCAATCTAACAGAAAAAATTAGAATGATAAAGATCCGCGAAAAATAACACCCATGTTTTGGACTGGACATTGGAGTTTAAGATACATACAATAGCAAGAGCCATCAATGGCTTATAATTTGTAGTCTTGGCACTTGGATGCATCTCTGACTGTAATTCATGGCTATTTGATCTCTCA
Source organism: Chenopodium album (assembly GCF_948465745.1). NCBI lineage: Eukaryota > Viridiplantae > Streptophyta > Magnoliopsida > Caryophyllales > Amaranthaceae > Chenopodium > Chenopodium album. The sequence continues at coordinate 90,644,348 of NC_137834.1, forward strand.
GAAGACTGTCTCGTTGATTTAGCATAACCACGATACAGGTACCTTTTTGATGGATCGAGCCTAAGAGGAAAAGGAAACATCCTAGTTAATTGAAGATATATTCAGAAGTAGAGCATTAAATACATAGCTAAATTCAAACTTTTGATATTTTGAATCACAGCATCAGACATAAGAACTTAAGATGATATCAACACCAAGGAAGAATCTGTGGCTTTAGTGAAATTAAGAAAGGCCACAGATACAGGACATGTCGTTTGATATTGATGAGCTCTCATGAGTTTGCACTATATTGAAGGGAAAAATTAAAATTTCTGATGCCTGGACCAAAAGATAACCTTGATACATAGAGTAATTTCAACTAATAAAGCCGAAATTCGCTAAATAGAGAGCAGTTAGTCTAGAAACAGAGCAGGCACCACCTAACAACCTTGTAGAACATTAATAATTGGTCATGCACAAATTTCTTGTTAGTATGAAAAAAAAAAAGGAATAAAAAAAAAATCTCTAACAAAAATCTGCAACTTAAATCACCAATAAGAAGGTATACATATTCTTTGTCATAGAATTATCTAGACTGTGCATTCATTGTCTGTCAATGGCAAAGTATGCACATCGACATAATAAGACAGAAGATAAGGAAAACACCCAAACCCTGAAGTTGGGCTTCTAGTGCAAAATTTATTAATGGCTTGATAGAGGAATTAAACTGTATACAACCAAACCGGAGTAGATGGTTTCTGCTGTTCTGCAGGCACAATATTAACTAATGCCAAAAAGAGCAAGGTCCTCTGCAAGACACCTAAATCGTTCCTCTGCAAGACCCCTGAATCTCGAAGATGAGAAAATATTCCAATCTCTTTCACATACCAAAAAATACAGGGTTCCCTCTAGTCTACTTGAAGGCCTGAAGGGAGATCATGTAACAGACAATTAATTTCACATATGCGGCCATTGTAAACTTATGATTTATAATAACTATAGATTATGAGCATAATGTTGTTGATTTGTCGACTACCTCACCAAATATCCATATTGCAGTCCAAATTAAAAACTAAACCATTAAGTGATCACGTGGAAGTACAATGGAGAGAGTTCATCCCGCATTGAATGATGATACAGCCTAGAACACATAGGACTTGTGAGTTACACTAGCCACTGGCAAATAGCAACTATATGGTTGAAGATGGAGCCCTACTTGGACATGTATGCACTTCAACGAGTTGAGACAAGGTCGATTTATGCTCCTCATCTATTACTTCAGCCTATATAAGCAACAGAAACAAGCACAACGTTCCAAATTATTTACTCCTACATCATAGTATGATTCCAGCTATTTTTAAAACCGCAATATTAGGCCGATTGCTTCTTACTACATACTAATTGATCATAGCAAATCCATTGCAAAATAATTACCTCAACACTTCAACAACAAATTCTGAGAAATTCCGAGTGATAGAAAACAATGGAATAATCAACAACAATATCAAAACCTCTACAATATTGACCAAACAAACTCGTGGAATCGGCTTTCCGAATTAAGAAAGTCAACGAATTACTCTCTGAGAAACTTCAATCAATCATAAACCCTAATTCTGAACCCAATTTACACAGAAATTACCTTAAATTGTAGCATAAAAACATGTAAATAAGCATCTGTAACTCAACCCTAGTATCAAAGAACTCTCCATCAATAAAACTGAAAATATTAATTCGATTACGAAATTGAAGAAGAATGCTGCATATTATCATAATTATTTAAGAATTTGAACCAAAAACTGAATTGAAAAAAACAAAAGGAGAAAGATATAACAATGACAAACCGTTGAAGTTGATTGACCGCCGGCTTAGAGCGTCCTCGAAGAGAGAGAAATGCTGACCTAAACATTGATCAACGAACTAGCCGCACGAAATTTTGAATCGATTGAATAGGGTTTTACAGAAGAAAATGAGAAGAAATTGGAATTTTCATGGAAAAATTGTTGGCAGCTAATCGGAGTGCTCAATTCGCTAAGCTTCGTTTCAGTTGGCTCACTTGTTTGCTGTGTTGAAGAAACTGGACAATTTAGGCGTGTTTTGTTGGATTTTTCTTGAGAAAGGAGTCACCTCATGATTTGGCGGCAATTTCTTTTCATCAATTTGATAATAACCCCCTTTAGGATTGTAGTTTCAAATTTCTCCCATTGTTTTCATTTACTTGCGGGTATGGCTAGTTTGGTTGAATGTAGTAAATATAAATTCCTTGGAGATTTAGGGCAGAAATTGAAAATTAATGAAAATTGATAAAATAAGTAGTGGAAAAAGTAAAAATGAGGAAAGTGGAAATTCATGGGAATTTCAACTTCCTACAAAACATGGGAAATAAATTACTTAACCTCCCTAGGTAGTATAAACTCCTATGGGAATTAAATTTCCATATCAACCAAACAACTCCTTATACTAATTCGCAACTTTGTTTTAAAAAAAAAAAAAACACCTTATATTTCCATTAATTGTGAAAGTAGAAATTTTCATAGAAAGTTCCACTTATTCAGATCTTCTTTTGAATAAAATACTTCTATTTTGTAGGACAAAAACTTTTGCATGCCCCCGGTTTACAATAATTTTATTGTACATCGAACATTTTTCGAAAAGGGACCTTTTTTACTTACAAAAGTGACCCTTTTTTTTTTACAAAAGTGACCCATATTTTCACAAAAGTGACCCTTTTTTTTCACAAAAGTAACCCTTTTTTCTTATAAAAGTGACCTGTATTTTTACAAAAGTGACATTTTATTTTCACAAAAGTGACTCTTTTTTCCACAAAAGTGACCTTTTTTTCCGCAAAAGTGTTTTTTTTTTATTTTCATAAAAGTGACCTTTTTTTTTCTTCACAAAAGTGACTTTTTTCCCAAAACAGAGTATCAAAATCAATAAAGACTTGAATATGTATCATAATGAAGTGTGCGTAAAGACTTGAATAGTCCTCTCAAGCTTAAGTGGGGGCAAAAAAACTCCCGTCAAGCTTAACGCCAACCATGTTATCCATTCCTTCATTACTCTCTCCTTCAAATTCACCCCTTTCTTCATCTTCTACAATACCCTGTTTTCTCTCTCCTCAAAACCACTCAAATCTCCAGCACTATCACGTATTAAAACCTTCAAGCAGTTGGGAGTGGCGAAAGGGTTGGTGGTTTGATGGTGGGTGTTTTTCTCGGCGGTGACTCCATTGCTTAGAGTTGATGAAGTTACATGCCCAGCCCGATTTACACTAATTTAGTGTAAATTGGATGTTATTAAATATTTGTAGTGAAAATTCATGAAAAATCCTGCTTTCCCTAGAAATTTCAACTTTTCATAATTTTTTCTTTGTCAACCAAACGACACCTTGAAGTTCAGATAAGATAATGAGGTGCATTTTAATAATTTCATTAGCTTAGGACGGAGTACTCCAGTACATTATTTATCGTTCTTGTTGCATTTCTAATGAAACTTTAGCTTTAAAAGCTTCTGATAACTTATGGAATAAGAAGAAAATCATATCACAAAAATATGACACCTACTAGGTCTGTCCCTTTCATTTGATTAAATCTCCATCCTACAAAATTATTTTACCCTTGCACCCCAAGTCATTTAGTCATTGATCTCAATTCAAGTCATTTGATTATGTACCTTTCATGATTGTATGGTAAACAACATTGTACAATCGAACTCTATCTTACCAATTACCAATTTAATTACAATTGCAAGAAAAAAACTTGATGATTTCTAAACGAACGGCTAAATAAACTTGGAGAATAGCTTAGAGCCTTAGAGAAAGATGGTACAATAGCAAATGGACATACATTATTTTGCTACTTATTTTCATAGTTAGAAAACCTATCCATCATCTTCATTTTGTCAATGGCAAAAGCAGGATCTAAGCTCTTAGGACATGCTGCAGTGCAATTCTTGATAATCCTGCAGCTGTACAATTTCATATCATCATCTGTTATAGCCTGTAATCTTTCCTTGGTATAATCGTCTCGAGTGTCCGAAATCCATCGATATGCATTAATCAAAGCTGCTGGACCCAAGTACTTCTCTGGATTCCACCAATATGCAGGGCATGAAGTGGTGCAACATGCACACAATATGCACTCATACAATCCATCAAGCTTCTTCCTATCTTTAGGCGATTGCCTATGTTCACGCCCATCCTCCGCTCCCTTCTTCGTCTTTAGCCACGGCTCAATCGACCTACACAATTTCATGTGTTTAACTAGTTATTAAGATCAGATCATCAAGAACATTGTACTTGTACAAAAAATCGGAATGTGTTAATAATATATATACTTGTATTGATTATAGAAATTGGTGAGATCGACGACGAGATCCTTGATAACGAACATATGAGGAAGGGGAGTGATTGTGTTAGGCTTAGTTATATCAGAATCAATGGGCTTAAGGCAAGCCACAGTGTTAAGGCCATCAATATTCATAGAACAGGACCCACAAATTCCTTCCCTGCATGATCTTCTATAGCTTAAACTTGAGTCATCCTCTGCCTTTATCTTTTGCAAAGCATCCAATACCTATCCAGTATCCACATTAGCTCAATGCAAGATACTCCGTAAATAATTAGTTAACATTCTTACAAATTAAGTCAGATTATTATGATGAAAATTTTATAGTGGTCGTTTGAAATATGACTATTAGAGTTGCGAAAAAAAAAATGTATGTACCATGGGGCCACAGGTAGAGAGGTCGACGAAGAAAGACTGAAGAAAGGGTTTTTGGTTGGGCAAGTCAGGGTTCCAACGGTATATTTGGAACTCTTTCGTCAGCGGTTGAGCCTGAGTCGTTGTCGTCGTTGTCCCCGTTGTGTGTTGCTGCACTCTCCTTTGTGATGTTGCGGCTTCCTCAGCATGAGTTTGGGCAGCAGGGTGGCCTTCAAGTGTAGGAAAATCGTCCCTTTTAGTAGAGTATCCTCTTACTTTCTGTACTCGCCCTATTGCTAATCTCTTCAGCCCCTGATTCCCTCCAATAATCCACCTTTTCCACATCTTTAATGTCTTTCTCTCCAAACTCACACGCCCGTGTTGTGTATGACCTTTTTTCACGGCCGTTTGATATATTTTGTAATGAAAGGAATGAAAGATAGTCAAGGATAAAGCATGTATGCGGTTGATTTGATCATGATATGTATGTGAGTATGTGACACATGGTTTGTTGCATGCTTAAGTGAAGCCTACGTGTACCATTTTCGCTGCTCTTCAATGCATTCCTCATTGCACTTTTAATCTGTTTGATTTTTTTTTGTGCAACATGAATAAGATTTTGGTAAGAAGAGCAAGCTCTTTGGAAAAAAAACTGAGTAGGTGTTTCTTATATTTATCAAAATTAAAAAGACCTAGTTAAGTTTGGTAAAATTTAATAACTTCAAAAAACAAAGTTAAATTAACCAAAAACAATCGCAAATAACTAATTGTCAAACAAGATCTATTTTCCGAAATACAAAGTGAATTAAACCGATCATAGCTTATGGAGTATATAAGATTAAACTTAAACTAACTTGAAGTTTTGAACATTGTGAAAACACAAGGGTAAATAAAGGCTAACCAGTTTTGAATCTTTTGACCATACTTTTATGACCCACATAAGCCATAAGTTAAATTGGGTCTCAAGTACTGTACAAGTAAAACGAGTCTTCAAAAAAAGGAAAAAAAAAAAACGAAGAATTGGAGAAAGCAGAACAACCGCAGCAACAACAGTAACACCGAACGGCGGCATCAGAAGGAGAGAGAGAGAGCAGGCGGCGGGTGTTGAGCTGTATTCTGCGGTCTGGAACTCTCCAGACCAGATCCCTTATTTGAAGGGATGATGGTTGCACTTTAGTTCTTTCAATTAGCCGCTACTACTAATCGGACGCTGAAGCTTTCAAAGATCTCTTACTCGTCATTTACGGTAGGTGATTTACCCAATTTCTAATTAGTTTTAATGCTCAATGGAATGGCAAATTTCCCAACTTTATTCTTGTTTTGCTTCCTGTAGTTTTTGATTTTATTATCAATTCTTTTGATTTGTTTTTGTTATTTGATGAAAACAATAACTTAGAGGCTTTTCCAATTCATGTGTAGAAAATGTTGAATCTTTGTCTAATTAAAGATTAGGGCGTAACCTAGTTAATTTGGTGGAGTAGTAATTTTCTCTTCTATATTTCCAATTACATCTTCTATTTTCTTCATATTTCTGACTTTTTCGTCCAGTAAATTAGAGAATTGGGTGTGTTTTAGTATAGTATAGTGGTGTATTTAGTTTTGGGGGCTCTTATGAGTTGTTGACATACTTGATGCTGCTGCGATTGCATTTAGCTATTATGTTTGGAGCTGTTTCATTTCGAAGACAAATCAAGAGTATGATAAGTTTATAACTTGTAAACCGCGATTTCATTCTGCTTTGGTCCTCCCAAATGTCCATTAATTGCCAGTGTTCATGTCATTGTAAGGAATCTGAAGTTGCTGTATGAGGTTTTGGTGAGGATTCTTGGTAATTCATGAGATAATTTACTCATTTTATCAAGAGTCTATTGCTTTAGAGGCCAACTAAGGGGCTAATTTGACGATTTTGTTGCTAGTTACTCCATATAGTGTACTCTGTACGATATATCTTTAATTGAATTAGGGCTAATGCTGCTGCATTCTTTTGAAACTGTTGTTAATAATCTTGATATATGTGCAGTACATCTGATGTGTGTGGTTCATGGGATTAATGTGTGGGAATTGGGACTGAATTTGTCAAAAAAAACAAATGGTCATGTTGGAGAAATACTAAGGCGTTAACTTGAACGTTTTAAAGCTTGTAATTTAAGATATTTATTCATGAATCTGAGAAAATACAAGTTTATCTTTGTGATAAACAAATCTGAGAGGCAAAAATAGGCAAAACCTTTGCTCTCCGTGATAAAACAAGTATCATTAATTGGGGTGGCCTCAATGAATCCATGGTTATTGTGCTCTTCCCTTGTGATAATTGATAAAAAGTAAACAGCATATTAGGCAATTAGGGAATTTACAGAGCTTGATAGGGTTTGTCTTATCTCTGAAGTTATCAACAGTACAACAATGGAAGACCAAGTAATGAGCGATGAAACCGTGAAATCAGCAAAGGAGCTTGCATCAGAAGGTCAGAAGCATCTAGAAGAGACAGTTGAGGCAGCATTTCAGATATTGTCTGCAATGAATGATGAGCTTTGCAACCCAACCTTGTGGTCTACAACTACCTCTTCTCCTGTTGCCATTCCTGATACTAGTACTGCCGCTACTATCAGTGCTAATGGGCATAGTGAGGGTTCAAATGGTGATGTTTCATTAGATTCAGCCCACCACTTCGATATGGGTGGTGGTGCTCTTGAAGAATCTCGTCTTCGTTATAAGTCTTCTGTTGCTTCTCTTCGTGCTGTTCTCAATGCCTTGCCTCAGGGAAACAAGGTAATTTCCTCTTTTATTGCAAGTGTCTATTCATCTATAGAATTTGGCGGTGAGTTTTTTCATTAACTTGATGTGCACCACCCCCTAGCTGATGATTGAAGTTTTTTTCTTATACTGTTTATTCTGAAAAGTGAATGACAATTGTTTAATAGAATCTTAGGAATGTTAGGATTGTGAATTTTGTATCAAGTAAATTCAGAATGTGAGAGCTATAAATGGAATCGAGTTTAAAACGCTATTTGTACTGGACAAAGGTTTAGATGAAAGTAGTATCAATCCCAGGTAATCACGTTTTCAAAATGTCTTCAGTTGGTTTGTTAAAGCAGAAAATAAAGCAAGTTAAATATTTTCTTTGGTGGCTATAAAAAAATATGATGCATTTTCCTTCACATGATGAGGGGAGTGGTTCTGTTGTTAGGAGTTACTTTGTAGGCCATAGCTCATAGGGGTTGACTTTGATGTCGATCGTAGTTATCATTTATTCTTGTTTGCTTAATATTTTGCCCCTTCAATCAAAATTCAATTATTGGATTTTCAAACAATAGGGTTACTGCTGCCGTCTGTAGGTGTCTGATTTGTTTAATTGTTTTCCTTTTGTTCAGGAAGACATGGATGATTCTGCCTCAGTTGAAGATGAGGCTGAAATCGGGAAGTTAGAAGAGCAAGTATCTAATTTAAAGACGGTAATGTTAAAGCTAAATTACTTTTGTTTTTATTTTGGAAAAAAAGTATTGTTACAAGTCCATATCTTGTGAATTATTTCCATTTTAATGGATGCATGGATGTTGAGTGCTTGTGTGAGGTCACGGAGTTTATTGTGGTGTAGTAAAGAATAGTGTTAAAATAGCACAACCGATCCTCGTGATTGTTAATCAATGGCTAGTTACTAATGTGATTGATGGGATGGGAGGATGGGATTTGTTTAAGAGGGAGTCCTTTTTAGCTATTTTGGTTTGCAGATGATTGTGCTGGTTTGGAAGAGGAAAAATCTATATTTATTTTCTACTTTTGTAATTGCAGGATCTTGCTAATAAGAATAAGCACCTCAAACATCTGATAGATCAATTTCGAGATCTTATAACGGATATATCAACATGGCAAAGTCCTTGTTCTGTTGCTAGATAGCTTGTTTTGAAAAAATGGAAATGCACCAGCAAGTTCCGTACTTGTTCTGTCTAAAGAGAGCCTCCATCATAATCTTGGCAGTAATTAGAGGAAATAGACTTCGCCTGTCAACTTCTTAGCCATCTATTGACGGGATATAGTGATTGATGCATTTGTTATTTTTTGTCGGCAATAATTTTGATCACAGAAACCCCTTATCATAGCAGCAGAGCTTTCATTCTATTGCATTTTGTTGGTTTGACATCAGGCTTGGGAAAATTTACCAAACCCGAAGCAAAATCTGTCCCGTACAATTATTTGATACATGGTAGACGGGTTGGCTCAAAATGACACGTACCGATGTCCACTGAATTCGAACTATCTGGACTGTGGACTCCGGTAACCAAGTTGTTTATGGGGTCTGTTCATAAATTGTTTCAGCTCAGGTAACTGTTTAGAATCGTTGACATTACTCAGAAATTCAATGAGAATGAAAAGTAATAAAGGGGGGAGAAAAAACTCAAAAAGTTGCTCCATCTACCGACCAATAATCATCACAACACGGTTACTGCTACAAGCACCAATTGCCGGTGTCCCCGACAATAAATTGAACTGTAACATCACCAACTGCATGAAATTGAGTGGCTTTTGTAAAAAAATTAAAAAAACTACCACAGATTGTGACGCTTTCCTATTCTAGCAACTAAGTACTATACTAAGATAATAAACTCTGCCATTGAAATTAAGTGAACAACTTAATTCGATATAATGTGAACTTTTACATATTTTAAGATTACATTAGGATGATATGCTATGTGTTGAGCTTTTTAGGAGTTAATGAGAATCGAACCGTACACACCGACACGGGTTGATAGAGAAATGGCATGTTAAGGTTTTTTTTATTACTCCGTAGTATGCCATCCCAGCTTCTCTTTTAAAATGCATTTCATGACAATGCTACCTATGTCAATTTAAATATTTAATACTTCGTATTGTTTATAAGTATGTAATATGTATCCGGCATGACTTGGTTCTCTATTATTGTTATACTCAATTATATGTACTATGTATATCGATTCCCAATGGAAGTAGGGAATAACGGCAAAGGAAAAACAAACATTATGAAAGAAAAAACAAAAAATATATATATTCTGATTTGAAGAATATTTTTTAAAGTTGCAATTATAATGGGCAATCGTTTCTTGCATAAGCTTTAATAAGCACTTAATCAAGATAAGTATATCATAAATTCATAATTAAGCAAATCTTGCTCGGGTTTTGAATCCCCCAATCAATTTGGAGAGAATTATTATGAATTCCTTTTTCAATGATCATTCAATATCATAGTGCTTAGGACAATCTTTCGTTTTACACATGCACCCCATGAATACTTGAGATTACAGATTTAAAGATCTGCTATCTAATCCATTTCCCGTAAATTACCGACCCTTTACTTTTTAGTTAAATGACTAAGGGCATGTTCTTTTCAGCTTAATTTTAATTCAATTCAGTTTAGTTTAGTTCAGTTCACTTCAATTCAGCTCCAATCAGCTCAGTATAGCTCAGTTCCTAATTACCTTCTCTCATAAACAAATCATTTTAGCCCTATTCAGTTTAGTTCAATTCTATTCAGCCCCTATCAATTCAATATAGTTGTTTTCAGTAAATGAAAACAGGCCCTAAGTCATTTGTTCCACTCACTAGTCTCCACTTTCAAAATAATAGACGGGGTCAAGATCTAAACATTCAACCTCTAACTAATTTAATAAATACTCGGGTACTTAACTTTTGGCAACAAATCTTAATGTAGAAGATCCTCCTTGTTTCCATAGGATATTAGGATCTAAGCATTTAACAACAATGGTTTAAACCCCAGACGAGATAAATTTTGTCCACATTATTGTTTTTTGTGTTTCTTATTAGATAATTTTTGTAAATTATTAAATGTAAACTCATCATGTAATGCTCAAGATTATAAATTTTAACATAAAGTACTTACCTCTAGAATTAGGATTAACCAAGAGAATTTTTTGTTCTTTTGCCTACATTTAGCTCATTATGGATCCTAGTACTTGACTAACTTTATTAGCTTAGAATCAAATTTTAGGATTATTAATTGGATACAGTTTTTCTCTTTAAAAAAAATATAAAGTATTTTTTTTTAGGGAAATTGGATACAGTTTGAATTACACCTGTATTGATAACGCGTTTTAGCTTTACATAAAAAATGACAAAACAAAAACACAAACAAACGAAATAATGTTGTGAAGCCAAAACTAAAAGAAGTTGAAAAGGAATATAATTATGAATTTATGGGATACATTGCATTACGGAAATAAAATAATGATGAGTAGGCCCACTTACCAGCCCATTGTTTAGCAAAGCCCATATACGGCTTAAGTCAATAATTTTGGTGCGAGCGTGCATCAAACACTTCTAGGTGGTACACTCGTACATTGCTAACATAAGTAAATAGTAAAGCGTTTTCCTTTGGTTGATAATAGGTGCACCCAACTTTAGATTGCTTCTTGTTCTACTGATGAGATGATAAGAGGTATTGAAAGTTGTCTTTAAATATGGTATCCGTAAGAGGTCATTTTCTCCTTACGATCATATATTATGAGACCGTCTCATACAAGATTTTGCCTTTACGAAAAGGTAGAGTTATATAAAGAAAAAAAAAATACTTTGATATTTCTCTGTCTTTCATCACTTACTTGAAAAGTTATATAGTATCTTGTTTGGCCCCCTTATCCTACGATAAATTACTAATAAATCTTTGGAACTGATAAGAATGCATTTCTCATTCTTAATTGCCCATAAGAACAAAAAAGGCATATAGATCCCTAAAAGGACCTTATGTTGTCAATAATAAGTTTATTTTCTCCTACTTTGATATATAATTTGGGTTAGTGACCACATAAATTCCTCTAAAATTGATAAGTATATATATACACATTATAGGTGATGATGTCAATTAAAGACGAGTGATTAATGTGCAAGGAAAACAAAGATTCGAGCTCAAAGGCATGACTAGATTACTATTAAGGATTTGTTAAGCTGAATTCTTTGTTTTGTCAATATTAGATATTGAGGTAATTTTATTTTCCTGTTTAGTGAGAGATGTAGAACCTTGTCACATTAGATTAATAAAGTATAATTAATGTCAAAACTGAAGTTATTGATATTGACTCATATCTACTACACGCTACTATGGCACTATGCTACTATTAACTATTTTGAATAAGTCAAAAGTGGAGTAATTACTAATTATCAACCATAACTCCATAAGTTATAAGATTTTATTATTTATTTATTTATGTTTTATCAATTAAGATATTTAAATGGAGAGGGGAAGGGTTTTGAAGGATCTCCAATGGTAATAGAGAATATCAGATGGTTAAAGGTTTCTTCTCATACGTTGAAATTCAGTTCAGTTCAGTTCAGCTCCTAATTTTCTTCTCTTATAAAATATTCAGTTCAGTTCAGTTCAGTCAATGAGAACAGGCCCTAGTGTGCAAATATTCAAGTCATGCCTTGCCATTAATATTAATGAGCTCTATGCATAACATTTTAAAGTGTTTTTTTTTTTAATTTTTTTTTATTATATTTTTTTATCTATATCAAAAAACTTATAAGCTTGTCAGTCTTACATTACACTATGTAAACATAAATTCAAAAAACTTGTACATAACCTTAAAAGTGTAATACTGATCCTAATTGGAGAGAGAATTTGTAAACGTCGTTTGGGAATTTGATCACAACTTGTTAGTTCCTAGCTAGTTTGATTACCAAATTATATGTGTTTTGCTTGTTTGATCATCTTATCTAATCGAAAATTCTAAAAGGTATTAGATGTACTCTTTAAATTAAAATTTATTCTTAGTCCGAAATTCGATTTAATCTATTATACTGAAATATAACGTCGTTATTCTCTATGCTTCCATATAAAGTAACCTATTGGTGGAGGTCGTTCTGCCAAATAAAGTTGCAAAATTGAGGATTACTAAAGTTCAGGAATCTTCTATGCTAAGTTGCTAACTAGTTTATGAGAATAGCCTTGGAATGTTACTTTGTATAGTTTAACATTGTGACTAAAAGTAGAAAAACGGTTTTACCTAATTTTCAATAGTAGTTGTGAGTGAAAAATAACTAGAATTGAGTATTTATTTGTTTGTTAGTTTGACTAGAAATTCAAATATTAGCTATTATCGATGAAATTACATGTTTGTGGCTCTTTTTGGTGCTTTCTACCTAGCAAATTAGAACTACTAACTTGTGGATTTTTATGAGGATACTATAAAAGTCATCTGAGCCATACCAGACATTAATAGAGTGATTAATTCGTTTGACCAAATGAAATTATAATTTTATATCTCAACATCATAGGAGAATATGACAATAGAAAAAATTAACCCTTTAACCTTAATAAGTGAAGCTCTCTTAGCTTTCATGTTACTTTCCAAGAAGATACAATATTAAGGTTCGATTCGAGTCAACAAGTCAAGTCAACCTTTTCAATCTATAAATGCAGAGACCATTGAGGCTTTGAGGGAGTAGTTAAAGTTGTAAAAATACTCCCTTTTTTTTTTTTTTAAAGTGACATACTTTATTAAATACACTTCCAAGACATGAAAAACATACTATGAAGTAATATTTTAAATTACCTCTCTCCTTCATTAGCCTCCATTAACAAACTAATAAATCCACTCTTTCTTTCTCACCACACATATTTCACTTTTTATCTAATTAAACTAAATATTTTAGTCATCCTATACAATTTTCTTAAAAATTTACAAAAATTATACTTTTAAAGTGCATGGAAAAAAAATTACTTCTTCAGTTTTTATTTATTTAAACAACATTTTTTTTATAATCAATCATTTTTTTTATTACAACACTCCCTTCATTAAAAATACTCAATAATATTTTATTATATATCTCTATTGATCTCGTAATTGTACTCACACATTTTTATTATTTCTATTCTATTACAATGCTTATTATTACATAAACTATTTACCCATTTTCACTTTTTTTTTTACTCGTAGTAGTTTTTAATTATTCAATAAATTCAACTTATTTTAACAAATTCAACTCAACTATATAAAACTTTGTAATTGAAGAGAGAAAGAGTAAAGAGTAGTGTCATCATTCACTAAAAAAAAAAAAAAAAATTAAGTTGAAACGTGGGAAAGAGTCCCTTGTTTAGTTGCCTCCTCCTCACTTTTTATGTTATCAACTTTTATTTATTGTTATTATTAATTTACCTTCCATCATGGTAAAAATAAAAAAAAAAGAAAAAAATAAAAAAGAAAAGGGAAATAAGTCAATAAGTAGTCCCTTGTCTACTCAAATCCTTTCCTTTTCTCCTTTTTCATCCCTTTGTTTGTTTTTCTCTCTCTTAATATTCATCTTCTTTTCTTTCGGAATACGAAATCCCTAATTCAGGCCATTGCCAATGGACCTGGTTTTTCCACTCTAAAGCCACCACTATCACCTCCCCAAACTAACCAAACCCATTTCTATCTATTCTTTATTATTTTTTTTTTCTTCAGAATTTTTGCTTCCTGAAAAGCTCAACTTGGACATATATCTTCTGCTGCTTTTACAACCACCCTTTTTGCTTGTTTTAAAATAAAAAGCTTAATTACTCGATCAATACCCACTTTACTCGATCACCCAGATCGTCTTTTTCCAGATCTTCGTTAAAAGCTTCATGGGTAACTTTCTCTAACCCCTGATTTCTTTGTCTCCTTACTTTCTACTGATCGAGTCAACGAATCTTATGCTGTTGATGATATACTGTATTACTAGTACTATAATTTTTTTTTTTTGAATAACTACTCATCTATCTGAAATTATATATCAGGAGATATGGATTCAGGGAATAGTGGAAGTATACAGTCTTCGAGCACGGGTGGTGGCGGCGGCGGCGGTGGTGGTTGTGGTGATGATCAAGAATACGAGTCACGCGGCGGCGGCGGCGGTGAGTCTATCTCCGCGTTTTTTAACTCCTTCAGCAATATGGGTGGTGGTGGTGTTCCGCTTCAACTTTACTCTTTGAGTAATGGATCATCTTCGTTTACTAATAACAACAACAATCAAGTATCCAACTATTTTGATCAACCACCTACTTTATCACAATCTTCTTCACTTGAGTGTCCAAACTTTATGATTAACCATAATACTACTACTACTAATAATAATAATAATGGTACCAATAATAATGATAATAATCAGCTAGACATGGTGTGGCCCAACAAATTCTCTTCAATTCGACCGTCTTTGTCAACCGATGATGCCAATTGCACTGAGGGTCCTTTTGGCTACACCATACCCAACAACAACCACCACCACCAACAACAACAACAACAAAACCCACCTCGCCCACTTCCTTTACCTATACCATCCCCGCCCGTGACCTCGCCACTGTCCTCAACAGCACCAACTATTACCGGATCAGGTCGAAACCCCAAGAAGAGGTCCAGAGCTTCTAGGAGAGCGCCTACTACTGTGCTGACTACCGACACCAACAATTTCAGACAAATGGTCCAGGAGTTTACTGGCATCCCTTCACCTCCCTTCACCGCCTTCTCCACTCGAGGCCGATTCGATCTTTTTGGTGGCTTAGGTGGTCTTACTAGCTCCGCAGTGCCTCCCCCTAGTTACCTTTTAAGGCCTTTTCCACAAAAGATACCTTCTATTCAACAACCACCGTATTTAGCCAATCATAATCCCTCTCTTCCTTCACATACTAGTAATAATACTAGTAATACTATTGATGGTCTAGGATTGTCCGCGACTCCAAGTTCTACTACGGCTAGCACTAGTATTAGCACCAGTGGTATAGCAGCAGCACCAGCTTCTGCCAATTTTCATATGTGTGATCCTCAACAGTTTCTTAGCACCAACCCTCAGCTCAGCTTTCAGTCTCTCCTCGAACAAACTTCTTCTGCATTAACTGATCATCATCAGCAAGATTCGAGCATGAGTCTTGGGTGTACTACTGTCACACCTCTTCAGACTAGCTGCTCTGTTAATCCTGCAGCTGGTAACTACCGCGGCATCAGTGCTATTACTTCTGCTGCTGCTGCTGCTGCTGTTGTCAATGGCGCCTCGGATAATAATGTAGGTGCCACTAAGGGTGAAGGTATGGTAGATTCATGGATTTGTTCATCTGATTAATTTATTAATTAATTAGTCGATCTTTGTTATATTTTGTGTATTTAATTGATTATATATGTAGCAAATTAAACTGTAAGTTTTAAAAAAATGATTATTAACTAGCACTAATTGGGGCGGGTTAATAGTTTTTTAGCTAACTAAGCTAGTACGAATCATTGAAGTATAGTATTGTATGTAACTTATTAACCATTTGAGGATCTACAATCATCTGTACTGTGTATATATTGCTAATATACATGAGTTCTGCTTCATTTGTTATACTATTATATGAATTCTATCTCAATTTTATTTACTAAATTATTTGAGCTCAAAACACACATCACTAGCTTAGGTTATATTTAATCACATAATTAGTGGTAGGAAATTAGGGGTTATATGCATATTTGTTTACTGTGTTTTACACTTAACTCTTATATCATAAGCGTTAAAGAAATACACATACTCTATACTTTTCAACTTTTGTATGACTGTATATTTAAAGTTTATCAACTTTTTGTCTAATATATTCGAGTAAATACAGGTAAAAATCTATTTGTAAGAAAGTCGAAAGGATTACGTACCTTGCTAATTAGGTGTGTTTGTTTTTTCAATTACTGTTGTTTTTCTACAAACACATTTTTAATTGTTTATAGTTTTTTATTTTAATACATTAGCTTCATATGTAATTCAATTAGTAGTGCTACTAATTTTCATAATAATATCTTCACTCTTATATATCGGACTAGTTACAAAATATTCAAATTTATTAAACATATTTGTACGTCAAAACAATATCTAAAGTACTTGCAACAATGAGTATTGCTATACTACCCCATTTTTCAAAATTCTAATACATACCCAATATTTCATTTTTTTTGTCCATGATAGTTCCTAAGGAGTTAGACTTCCTTTGTAATTATTTTTGCCTTTTTTGTAAACACTATTTCACCCTCACATCTCACAATAATTATATATTTCATTTTCTTATACTTTATCTAATATATACGGAGTATTTTTTTTTAATACAATCATTAATCATATTAGATATTTCTTACTCCATATTACATTTCATATTTTAACTAGTAACTTTTTTTTGTCTTTTTTACTCATTTTCTTAGACTCGTATCACTTTATCTACCATTTCATTTTTTTCTTACTTTGTATTTTTGTTTCCAAACAGTAAATGTTACTAGTAACACTTTCAGAAATAGATATTCTAATATTATCTCAATTGTTTGTAAATTCTACTCTTATCTTACTTTTTTTTTTTTTTTTTTAAAGACTTTATTGATGGATTAATATTTTTTGTATGTAGATATGAGAAAATAATTGAAAAATGGATTAAAATAGCAAATAATGCAATCTTAAACGGAAACATCAAATTGAAAAATAGAGCAACCTTTAAAGCTAATCCGGAGTGCTTAGTGGTTGTCACTTTATTTTCGTCCTTTCAAATTAATTAATTGATAGAGTACTACGTAGTAAAATTTTGACAAAATCACAGAAACTTCCTTGTATTTAAGGTAGTGAAGTGAAGTAGTTATTGTTGGGTTCTAGGAGGAGTAACTGGCCCTTAGTCCCTTACTGCTAGGAGATTGTGTAGCAGCCAATAACGAACCCATGATTTCTTCCTCGTACCCGTATATGTGTCCTATGATTTTAATTTTTCTTTTAGTAAATTTAAATTAGTATTTAACTTCCTCAAACAAAAAAAATAAAATAAAATTAAATTAAAGGGGTGGTTTAGAGCTAGGGGTGAGCAAAAATTCCGGGTACCCGGAATTGGAACCGGAACCGGTTAGGAACCGGCGGGTCCGGAACCGAGATTGGACCCGGTGGTTCCAATTCCGGGTAATAAATTAAGGACCCGTTTATAACCAATTCCAATTCCAATTCTCAACTTTTTGGACCCGGAACCGGTTGGGTACCCGGTTACCCAATATATCCTAAACTAAATAAATTTTAAATAATAAAAATATGTTAAATGTATCTAATTTGTACAATAAAAAAAGTATTATTAATACCTAACATGAATACAAATAGCTTAATGCATATATAAATATAAGTATTACACACTAATAATGATACTAACTAAAATAAGAATTATAATTTGTATTATTATTTTAACAATTACATACATAAGTGGGTACCCGGAACCGGAACCGGTACCCGGTGGTTCCAATTCCAATTCCTAAAATTTAGGACCCGGTTAAACCAATTCCAATTCCGGTTCCAAATTTTAGGACCCGGTTCCAACCAATTCCAAGTCCGGGTCCTAAAATTTTGACCGGGTACCCGGTTTGCTCACCCCTATTTAGAGCAATGGTAAGAAGCAATCAAGCAAAGATACGCCGTTGTCACGGAGTGAATGGTGGCGAAAATTGGGGAAATTATTGGTCGCCACAATCTTATTATGCTCAGATTTACCTCTCTTATCAAACTGACCATCTTTTTTTCTGGATAAGGTTAGGTACAATTAGACACATTAGCGTATAATTTAGTTGTTGCTCTTGTTATTAATACTACAATTATTATAGTAATTGACAATCATGTTACTTGTTAATTAGTGGTTTGTTGCATTGCAGGGTACTGTTTATACTGTAGATACTTGTATAATATTGGTACTCAGCTCAACTAATTAATTTGCTAATTTTGTGATGTATATAGTCTTGAAAATAAAATTAATTCTGAACATAAAGTATTGAGTGTGACGGACTCGTTAGGTACTCTGTGTTTGGGGTGACAGATTTATAATCTGAGACTTATAATGTAATATGTGATCGAGATTCATTGTTTATAATCCAAAAACTAAAATATGAAACTCGTTGCCGAATTGTATACCCGTTGCATGAGTAATTAACTAATTTTAATTTATACAGCAAGAAGTGTCCATTTCTACATGAAATAGTGATGTGGTCCAACCCAAGGCATAGAAAAGTTGTTTTCCTTTTTGTATCATCGATTAAAAGATGATGATCTATTTTTATTTATACCCCAATTATAGAACTTCCCGGCACCTTTCATTTAAATTTGGGTATTAATTATAGCTATGCTAGTGAAAACAAATTATACTCAGCAGACTTCTAAGTTCTAACTGTAGTAAAAATTTGCACAGTAGTAAAATAGTAAGTTATTCTTTTTTTCTTTAATTTGCTTTTCATCCCTTTTAATGATCATCCCTGTTAAATCACCAGGCTACCTCAGAATTATTTGTCCCCCTTACAAATGATTATTATTGATTGGCCAAGTGTTGTGATTGATGTTATGTTTAGCTTATTTTATTTTTTTTAATGGGTAATACTCTGTACATAATAATAAGTTTGTGCAACTAATATATATTTGGATAAGTTAATTCAATATACTCCGCACAAAATAAGTTATAATAACTTCAAGGAATATATGTTGAAAAAACAACAAATAAGTTCACATAAATTTAAATAAAGTGAAACAAGTTGAAGCGGACAAACACACCCTTAACTACTTAAGCACTTAAAAGCCTCTAATGCTAAACTACAAAAATTAACAAGACTTATGGTGAAATTTTGTTACAATGCATTACAACTCTTGGTCTCACAATACATCATTGTAATTTTTAAATTTGTCACTCTGCCACATACAAGAATTAGCCTTTGACCTATAGTATATATAAAGTGCATTTTTTTGAAAGTTATTTTTTTAAATAAAAATAAGTAAATAAATAAAATCTTGACATTATATGATTAATATCTAGATGCTAGAAGAATTGGGCCAAGCTATTGTTGGTAGCAATGATGGCTAATATTCTAAATCCATCTCTCTACTCAGAGAAAAGAAGAACACACGCTGTTTATTTTTAGCTTATTTGATTTTACATTTTTACTTTTACCAAGAGGTTGTGTAATTCCAATTTGCAAAATCTGTAAAAAGCTGGAATAGTATGGTTAACTGGCAAAAGTGCAATTATATCTATCCCTCTTTTATAACATTACAAGTTTACAACCCAATAAATATTACTACTATATAGACAACAAATGAGTAGTGTAGAGCAATAACAAGGAGAAGAAGGAGCCTTTTGGCTTTAGGCATCAACGATTCGCATCAAAAAGGCTGGCAAAAAATATTTTCTCTTGCTTGAAAGTTGAAACGAATGGCATCATTGTTCATCAGGGTGAAGCTGGATGCATATATTCAAATTCTCAACATTAGATGACAAAGAATGATATAAAATGGACCGTTTTCAAAAAGTATAGGCGGAGAAATAAAATACTACGTATATTACGTACAATGTAATGTTATTTTTTGTTTTTTGTCATTTATAATAACTACTCTTTTCGCCTCATTAATTTTCATGTTCGTCTAGTAATTTAGTGATAGTTGACATAAAAATTTAGTATAATGGATAGAGAGAGATCGAAAACAAGTAAGAGAAAGCAAATATTTGAATTGTTGAGTTAAAAAAAGTAAATAGAGCCGGTTTTTTTTTTTTTTTTTTTTTTTTTTTTTTTTTTTTTTACGTATAATTAAAAAAAAAAAAAGAGTAAACAGATAATTCATAGTTGACATGGTCACATGGATTTAATATATCAATGAAAAAAAAAATGGAAATCTATGACCTACTTTTTATTCTTCTTTTCTTCATTTTTTTTTTCTCCCTCAAGGAGTCAAGGAGAGTATGTTACTTATTTTTGCACATAGCTTCTAAAAATTGTTGTAAAAATATGTACTCGTATAAGTATGGAGCATGCATATAACTAATAACTAGTTTTAATTCTTTTAAAATAAAATTAAAATATTCTTTAGGTTAAACAACTTCTCTTATAAGTGTGTGGTCTTTTAAAGTTTTAATGTTATACAGATAGGGAGAAAAAGAAAAGTTGATTGAGTAGTACTCTTACTTAACATGTGTCATATTCATTTTCGATATCTTTTAAGAGTTTGTTTTCTTTAACATATATTTTTTTTTATTTAAAAAAAATTTCTTTAACATATTTTTCAATTGCACTAAACTTTTTATGTATTTTCTCTACTTTTCTAAACCTTTTTTTTTTATTCCATTCGTAAAAACAACAGTCATAGCTAATCCATGAATTTATTAGCCTATTATTTCTCTACTAAGGGAACAATATATGGTATGCTTAATTATATCTTCGGTCTAATTTTAGGATTAATTCATTTATATTAGCATCATAATATTTCATTTATTGTCAAAAAGCAAAGTTATAATTTGATGAAAATTTACATTTTAGATAATTTTATATTCCCCTTGTTTTGATAGGCCGGGCCCGGGAGACAATGGCAATAGTTAGGAAAAATATATGCTATGATTACACATTTACACATTACCTTTATTCAAGGTAGTGAGATCTTAAAAAGCCTCATTTCTGAATAATATTGTATAGTAATGATAGCACAATCCCCACTGAAATCTTTGAAGTGGGGGGTGTAAAGGAAACTGGCTATATTGATTTCAAATATATTAATAATCAAAATTAGCACAAGGTCAATATAATAAAGTATAAAGAGGAAGTAAATATATATTATACTCCATAGTAGTATAGAGAGAACCATCTTTAATTTGATTTATATTATACGAGATTACGAGTACAGTATTTCAGCCGTTATGAAGAAGGTTCTCATCACCTTTTCACCTCCCTCCCAAAGTGGCTTTATTATGGGAGTACAGTTTGAAAGAGATGTTGCTAAATTAATATTGGTACTACTATTCCAGTCTTCCCTAAACATGGCTCTAGTTATAGTACGGATAAGATATGGCCGCACATGCGACATGCCTGCTCGACAAGCCATGTTACGATAAATCTTCATTGAGTTTTTCGTTGGATAATCATGACACGTCCAGACATGATAGCCGCTAAAAATAAATTAAAATTACACTTAAACACATATGCTGGACATGTGCACAGATGTACCTTCATTAGTTAACCTTTAATACGTTGTGGCTCAACACAAGGCACAACCATTGCTTCATATTATATAAGCCGGTTATAATTCTAAAAACTTCATACACACATTTAAATTAATCTACACATGTAGAACATTTGCTTTTTATGAAAAACAAATGTATTCCGTACATGATAACCCATATATAGCAATTAGCAATATAGCAATATAGCATGGTGGGTCAGAAGTGAATTTCACGAACCAACATTGCCTGCCACTACGCCATCCTTACAGCAAGCAATATTGGGATCTTCTTCTTAATCTGTCTCTTTGATGGCCCCATTTTCATCCTAATTAACAAATCTTTGTGTATCTAATTGAACACTTTAATAGTCATAAAACTTTGTGAAATCTAGTTTGTATTGCTAAGGTGGGACAATACAGAAATTGTTTTTATTTTTATTTCCATAACAAATTAGTATTATCTGCAAGATTGCAAGTGCAAAAAATTATAATTTTATCTATGAATTAACCTCTCACACATCTTTTGTTTAACCCCAGCAATTTTGATTTGTAACATATAAATTCAATTAACAACTAAATCCTAGCACATTCTAATTCAATATTTGACTAACGTCGTCACTTAAAAGATAATACCCCCTCCGTCTCTAATAAGAGAAAGAGTATTAGGAAAAGATAAGATAAATATTGTGAAGATAAATATTGTGAATATTAGAATATATCTTAGAATATATTTTGTGAATAACTTGAGGTTATTTGGCTTGCCCTCCAAGTACCCTAACATATATATAATTGTATGTGGCCTTTTATGTAAGGATGAAATACAGAGAATATTATTCATACAATTTTACATGGTATCAAGAGCCTTGTGAGATCCGATTTTTTTTCTACATCTCTGTTTTTCATAAATATATTCTGTGATTGTGCATTGTTTCTGTGCGTCTCAAATCAATTCAATTTTTTTTTTCTCTCTTTTTCATCTTTGTCAGTGAGAGATGCCAGGAGGGGATGAAGGGAAGCCAAAGGTCGACTTGACCTTTCACCTAGATTCGAGTGACGGACCAGGCAATGTTATCACCCCTATTCAATTGAAGGGTGATAATTATGATGAATGGGCTAGGGCTGTGAGGACGGCTCTAAAGGCTAAGAGAAAGTTCGGTTTTATCGATGGCACAATTGTAAAACCGACTGCATCTGAGAAGCTTGAGGATTGGGTGGCTGTTCACTCTATGTCGGTTTCTTGGTTGTCAAATACCTTGGATCCGATTGTACGGTCAACTATTGGGGATTATGATGATGCGTGCTTGCTGTGGACGAATTTGAAGAACAGGTTTTGCGTGGTCAGTGGCACTCGTGTGTGTCAATTGAAGCGTTCGTTGGGTGAGTGCAAGTAAGGCTCCAACGAAGCAGTGGCTGTGTACTTTGGCCGATTGTCCAAAATTTGGGATGAATTGACATCGTATGTCTCTGTCCCAAAGTGCTCGTGTGGTGCGTGCACGTGCAACATCGTGGCTCAAGTTGAGAAGATTAGAGAAGAGGATTATGTACATCATTTTCTCATCGGTTTAGATGACGCATATGCATCGATTCGAGGCCAACTCTTGGCGCAAGAACCTCTGCCAAGTGTGACAGAGCATATCAGCAGCTTGTTCAAGCTGAGCAGCTGCGTAGAGGGGAGTCAACTCGTGATAATTCACGAGATAATGCTGTTGCCTTCAAGCTTCAGTACGATCCAAAGGCGAAGCCACGAGACAACTCCGATAAATTTTGTAAACACTGCAACCGTGAAGGGCACGATGAGGCTACGTGCTTTCAACTTCATGGGTTTCCTGACTGGTGGGGTGACCGGCCTCGAGGAGGCCGTGGCCCAGGACGTGGTGGTTCAACTGCTGGCCGTGGAGGACGTGCAGGGGGGAGGGGCAGAGGGTCATATTCCTCTGTTCGAGCGAACAAAACAGGTGGGCAGGCTGTCTCACAGAGCAGCAGCTCTGCTCCTCCTTCGAGTAGTGATGCGGCAGCACTTGCAGGGGTTTCGGCAGCTCAGATTCAACAGCTCCTTGACCACCTAAACTCTCTTAAACCCAAATTGCACGGTAAGAATGAATTGGGTTGGATAATTGATACCGGAGCCTCAAACCATGTGACTTGTGATCTCTCTTATTTGGAGAATGTGACGAATGTGACCCATTGTCCAGTGGGATTGCCGGATGGAACTTATGCTGAGGCCTCTAAAATAGGCACAGTCACATTGGATGGCGGCTTGATGATTACAAACGTCCTTTATGTGCCTCAATTGAATTGCAATTTAATTTCCGCAACTCAATTAAGTGATGAATCAAATTGTATTATGCAATTTACTAACAAAATTTGTGTTATACAGGACCTAATGACAAGGAAGGTGATTGGAGCGGGTGAACGTGTGGATGGACTTTATTATTTCCGAGGCGTTCCAACAGTGAAGACTTTGAAGACAGATGGGGATCAATCTACAAAGTTGTGGCATCAACGTTTAGGGCATCCTTCGGGAAAAGTTCTTGAGCAACTTCCGTTTGTGAGTAGTAGTAATAATTTTAAATATTGTGATGTATGCCCTAGGGCAAAACAACATAGGAGTAGTTTTCCTAAGAGTCAAAATAAAGCTAGTCGGATATTTGAACTAGTGCATTTAGATTTGTGGGGGCCTTACAAGACTCCTTCGTCTTGTGGTTCGTATTATTTTTTAACTATTGTCGATGATTATTCTAGAGGAGTGTGGACCTATTTATTGAAAAATAAAACGGAAGTTGCATACATGTTTTATAATTTTGTTGCTATTGTGAAACGACAATTTTCTCAAGAAATTAAAATTGTGCGTAGTGATAATGGTACGGAGTTTAACTCTTTGAAAGAGTATTTTTTTTAAGAATGGGATACATTTTGAGACATCGTGTGTGGGCACACCTCAACAAAATGGGAGAGTTAAACGAAAACACCAACATATTTTAAATGTAGCTAGAGCCTTGCGATTTCAAGCCAATTTACCTATCAAATTTTGGGGGGAGTGTGTGCAAGCGGCTTGTCATCTAATCAATCGAACCCTTTCTCGCTTACTTGATTATAAAACCCCCTTTCAAATTTTATTCAACAAACAACCTTCATATGAGCATATTAGGGTGTTTGGGAGTTTATGTTTTGCATATAATTTACGTAGTAAAGGGGACAAATTTGCTAGTAGAAGTAGGAGGTGCGTATTTGTTGGGTATCCTTTCGGGAAAAAGGGGTGGAAAGTCTATGATTTGGAGACTAAGGAATTTTTTATTTCGAGAGATGTGACGTTTGTGGAGCATGATTTTCCATTTATTAGCCCGCCTACTACTACTACGTTGCCTGTCTTTGTGAGTGGAGAAGAAGGGGCAAGTGATGATGAGGTTAGTGTGTTTGGTGAGGGATGTGTCGGTGATGATGAGGGCTGCCATAGAGATGTTGAGACAGCCCAACATGAGGCCGAGACAGAGCAGTCCACAACCCCCCTGCGGCATGAGCAGGTTGTTCACAGCTAGGCCGTGGAGGGCACTGCCCGCCACTCTGATCAGCACGCTGGCAACCCTGCGGGTGCTGGTGCGGAGTGTGAGGAAGACAGCAACGCAGGTGAGTGCTTCCAGCAGTCCGTGCCACACTCACAAGCCGAGCAGCAGCAACGAGGTGCTCTAGTAGAGCTTGGCAGTGACAATGCCTTGGGTAGAGGCATGAGACCGACAAAAACCCCTGGTAAATTCCGTGATTTTGTGATGCATACTATCCGAAATAAAAGTCCATCTACACCAACTCAGAGTTCACTCGTGATATCACCTTCCTCAGGTACTGTTTACCCGATAACACATTTTGTTGATTCTCACCGTTTTTCTGTGAACCATAGAAAATATATTGCTGCTATTACAGGAGGAAATGAACCCAAAAGTTTCAGGGAGACAATGAAACACGAGGGTTGGAGAAAGGCAATGGCAGATGAGATAAAGGCACTTGAAGAACAGGGTACTTGGGTGCTAGAAAAATTACCACCTGGTAAAAAGGCACTTGGGAGCAAGTGGGTTTACAAAGAAAAATATGATGAGCATGGGAACTTGCAGAGATTGAAGGCGAGGCTAGTCATTTTTGGTAATCATCAAGTTGAAGGTTTAGACTACAACGAGACATTTGCTCCAATAGCAAAAATGGTGACAGTTCGAACCTTCCTTGCAGTAGCGGCGGTGAAAAATTGGGAAGTTCATCAAGTGGACGTCCATAACGCATTTCTTCATGGTGATTTGGAAGAAGAGGTATATATGAAAATTCCCCCTGGTTTTGAGAAACATAATTCTGATAAAGTATGCAGGATGAAGAAATCGTTGTACGGGCTCAAACAAGCTCCAAGATGTTGGTTTGCAAAGCTAGCTACAGCTTTGAAAAATTATGGCTTTAAACAGTCATACTATGATTATTCTTTATTTACTCTGACAAAGGGTAAAGTGCAGCTTAATGTGTTAGTATATGTCGATGATTTAATTATTGCAGGCAATGATAAAAACGCTTTGCTCAATTTTAAATCATATCCAGGAGATTGTTTCAAGATGAAAGATCTTGGAGTGTTGAAGTATTTTTTGGGGCTAGAGGTAGCCCGGAATAAACAGGGAATTTTTATTTGTCAGAGGAAGTATGCTTTAGATATTATTACTGAAGCTGGATTACTTGATGCTAAACCTGCAGAGTTCTCTATGGAACAAAATCATAAGTTAGCATTGTCTCAGGGAGAATATTTTCATGATATTGAGAAATATCGGCGCCTTATAGGTCGATTGATTTACTTGTCTGTTACGAGACCTGATTTAGCATACTCTGTGCATATTTTATCCCAATTTATGCAAAATCCCAGGATTGATCACTGGGAAGCAGCTCTGCGAGTCGTTAAATATTTGAAGAAGAGTCCGGGACAGGGAATTTTATTGAGATCTGATAGTGCTTTGCAGTTGGAGGTTTGGTGTGACTCAGATTGGGCAGGTTGCTTTCTCTCCAGACGTTCCTTGAGTGGTTGGTTTATACTTCTTGGTTTGTCCCCAGTGTCATGGAAAACTAAGAAGCAACCCACTGTGGCTCTTTCCTCATCAGAAGCTGAATATCGCTGTATGAATGCAACGACTTGTGAATTGAAGTGGTTGAAGCGACTACTTGGTGACTTAGGTGTGAGACATGAGAATGGGATGCACCTCTATTGTGATAGTCAGTCTGCGTTATATATTGCGCAGAATCCAGTGTTTCATGAACGAACAAAACATATTGAGTCAGATTGTCACTTTGTTCGGGATGCAATTACAGATGGGACGATTATACCCTCGTATGTTCCTACGACGGTTCAGTTGGCTGACATTTTTACAAAAGCTTTAGGAAAAGCTAAATTCGAGTTTCTACTTCGCAAGTTGGGTGTCCGAGTTCCGTCCTCTCCAACTTGAGGGGGGGTATTAGGAAAAGATAAGATAAATATTGTGAAGATAAATATTGTGAATATTAGAATATATCTTAGAATATATTTTGTGAATATCTTGAGGTTATTTAGCTTGCCCTCCAAGTACCCTAGCATATATATAATTGTATGTGGCCTTTTATGTAAGGATGAAATACAGAGAATATTATTCATACTATTTTACAAAGAGGAATGTAATTTAGGGACGGAAGGAGTATCAATTTGGATACTCTTGTAATCTTGTTGATCAATGAACAAAGAGAGTAGAATGGAACTAATATCATCATTATTCCAATACTTGAATCAATACTTTCATGAATTGAAGATAGGAATTTTATCAAGAGAGGGTTATGTGGTAATATTTGATCAATTTGAAGTCATTGTCAATTACATTAGGTGATATTTTTTTTCATCATTTTGATAATTACAATTTGTTGTTCTAATAAGTTACACGTACGTTGTTGTTGGTAAAGCTTTTGTCTTCTGGAGTACCAACTACGTAGCACATTGGAGAATTTAGAATTGCAGTGCAACTGGCCCATGTAGAAGAAAAAAAGGCCCATATTATGTTTTTTCATTAGACCAAGGCCCACATTGATAATGATCCAATGCAGAGCCCAATTGGACTGGATTTATCTGATTTATCAGCTAAAATCTAAGCGACCTTTGCTGAAGATAACTCAAGCGGCTTGTAGCAGACCTGAATCTCTAACTTTCAAGAGCTTCTATACAGTTACGAGATGTATGTGTAATTATAATAGCAAGTTTTATTTTGTGAGTTTAGTTAACGTGACTTTAAGATCGTTTCCTACATGAGTTTGCTGTTATTGTAATCCCATTTGCTATGAACAAACAAATAACTACTTATTTATCAAGCACTTTATTACAACAGCTAATACAATTAATTTTAGCTTTTACTAATTTAAACAATTCAATACAAATTTATTGCCTATTAGTTTATGATTAGGTATAAATTACTCTGTACTTAATAATTCTTGCATTTGGGATAGATGTCTACTGATAAAACTTTTTCTCCCCTAACAATTTTTATTTTTAAATTTTTTTTTTTTTTTTTTTATCTTTAATGTCACCTACAAACTAAAGCAATATTTTTTGGTGCAGCAAATCACACCATGCGGTAAGGGTTACTCGAGTTTTTTTTGCTAGAGGTTACTTGAGTTTTTCAGTCGGGGGTTACTTGAGTTATTTGGTTAGGGGTTACTTGAGTGGTTCGAATAGAGGTTATTCTAGGGGTTCTTTCAGCTAAGGGTTAAGGGATAACTCGAGTTTCTTGGTCAGGCCGTATACAAAAAATTGTGACTCGAGTAATCCATGACCGAGAAATTCCTCTGACCAAGAAACTCAAGTAACCCCGAAAACTTGAGTAACCCCACACTGAGAAGCTCAAATAATTCCGTAAAACTCAAGTAACACATGACCGAGAAACTCAAATAACCCCTGCTGTACGGTATAACCTGCCGCATATAAAAATTTGTGAAATTAAACACCGAAAAGAAGGACCCCATTCCATTTGACGCATTACCAATACGGCAATACCAACGAAGAATCAATGACCAATTAAAAAACTCTGATTCCACTCCAAGTCAACAAACAGAAATCAACTCTAAAACTGGAGAAACTTAACAAAGTGAACTAATGCCCAAAAGCCAGAAAAATGAGAGCAGAGACAGTAACACTGGTGCTATACAATAAACAAGACCCATAACTAAATGATGCACTAAAGAACAAATTTCAGTCATTTTCAATTTCATATAGATTTATTGCAATTAGTTTATTAGTAATAAATTACTTAATAATTCTTAATTTCTTATAGTTGGGGTGTCTAGTGATACACCTTTACCTCCCCTAACAAGTTTTAAAAATTGTCAACTAGAAATTAAAAAAATTGGTCAAAAAGAAGGACCCCATTCACAATATGTTGGAAGCATTACCATTACCAAGGAAGAATGACCAATCAAAAACCTTAAAAACACTCATTCAACTCCAACTCAAATAACAAACACAAATCAACCCTTAACAAATTAAACTACAGAAACTTAACAAACACCAGAACCCAGAAAAATGAAATCAGAGACAATAACACTGGTGTTAGTAAACTTAGCAGGAATAATGGAAAGAGCAGATGAATCATTACTACCAGGTGTTTACAAAGAAGTTGGAGCAGCACTTCATACAGACCCAACTGGGTTGGGCTCACTAACACTATTCAGATCCATTGTTCAAACCTCATGTTATCCACTTGCTGGTTATCTTGCTATTCGCCATAATCGAGCCCATGTTATTGCTCTCGGCGCTTTTCTTTGGTCTGCTGCTACTTTTCTCGTCGCTTTCTCCTCAACTTTTTTCCAGGTCTCTGTTTTTTTTTTCATTGACTTTTCTGCTTTTGATTGATCTACCTTACGTTGACTTTTTTTAACCAACATTTCATGTTTAGAGCCTAATTCACGAATTTTGTTCTAATCAGAGACCAATTTATTTACTACCAAGTATATAAGTAAGGTAATGCATAATGTTAGTAGTTTGTTTGATTCAGGGATTCTTAGGACATAAGGTATCTTCTATAAAGGTGTTGGATTGGATTTGGATGGTTACATTTTATAATAAGTGATTTTAATAGTGATGAAAAATTTAATTGTATCAATTGGGGACATTGTACTAGTAGTAAAGTTCTGAAAATTTAATGACCTGAAGTTTTGTTATTTATGGACAGCTCCCATCCATAACTCAATTGCTGGATCACTATTATGAATCTTCAATTCTGAGTTCTGATTGTATAATCAGGTGGCAGTGTCAAGGGCATTGAATGGTATTGGACTTGCTATTGTTATACCTTCAGTACAGTCCCTGGTTGCAGACTCCACTGATGACAGTAATCGTGGCACGGCGTTTGGATGGTTACATCTCACAAGTGGCCTTGGCTCAATCCTTGGAAACATCTGCTCAGTCTTGATAGCCTCAACGACCTTCATGGGAATCCCTGGCTGGAGGGTTGCTTTTCATTTAGTCGGAATAGTTAGTGTAATAGTTGGCATTCTAGTACGGCTGTTTGCCAGTGATCCCCGCTTTGTAGATGAGAGTGAGAAGGCAAAAGAGGGGAATCCGCGAGTGTCTTTTTGGGAAGAAATGAAGGAGGTGTTAGAAGTAGCAAAATCAGTAGTGCGAATACCATCCTTTCAAATATTTGTTGCTCAGGGTGTTGCTGGTTCATTTCCATGGTCAGCATTGTCATTTGTACCAATGTGGTTGGAGCTTATTGGGTTTTCCCATAAGACTACCGCGCTCCTTATGACTATATTTGCTATTGCCGGTGCTATAGGGGGGTTTTTTGGAGGTAGAATGGGGGATATCCTTTCAAGACGTTTGCCCAACTCTGGACGAATCATTCTGTCTCAGATAAGCTCTGGTTCTGCCATTCCATTGGCAGCAATATTGTTGTTAGGATTGCCGGATGAACCTTCCACTGCCTTTTGGCACGGTTTAGTTTTCTGTATTATGGGACTTATCATAACTTGGAATGCAGCAGCCACAAACAAGTATGTCCTGTTCCTCACTTAGGCCCTTTTTTTTTTTTTTTTTCTTTTAATTGCAAAACCATTATCTGAACTTACCTTTTGGCTTGTACATTCACTGATGGTTATGGTTTATCAGCCCAATCTTTGCAGAAATAGTACCTGAGAAACATCGAACAAGCATATATGCATTGGATCGCTCTTTTGAGACTACACTAGCCTCATTTGCTCCTCCGGTAGTTGGTATCCTAGCTCAACATGTTTATGGATATAAGCCAGCTGAAGTAGGGTCATCAGATGCTGCAGTTATTGAAACTGACAGAGAAAATGGTGCATCACTTGCTAAGGCACTTTACACCGCGATTGGAATTCCATTTACAATTTGCTGCTTTATTTACTCCTTCCTTTACTGCACATACCCCAGAGATAGAGAGCGAGCGAAGATGCAAGCTTTGATAGAATCAGAGATGCAGTTAATGGAAGATGGCGTTTCTCCTACTCTATCAGAAGACTCCCCACTTCAATTTTCAGAATCAGATTATCAAAGTTTTAATGGTAGAAACTCAAAAAGTACTGGATATGGGGGTGATGATGGTCTTGAATTTGATGAAAATGATCAAAAGACCCTGCTTCCACCCCATGTACCTCTGTCAGATTCTAGAAAACCAATGTGATAATTGTAAGGTCATCTTTTTCTTATAAAATAACTTTTACAGCTTTACTACTCGAAAATGTATATACATGTCTTACTTTGAGTTTGAGAATATTCATTACTCATATTACATGCTTCTCTACTTGACTACTATCATTTTTGTAAGGGTGTTGCAAAATTGTAATACTAGAAACATTGTGTCTTAAAATTAAAGCAATCAGTTCTGTCATTCCATTAGCAGCAATACTATATAGCTAGGATGTAATTCAAACTCTGATAAATTCCGCGATAATCTAAGGATGATCTACTGTATCCTTTGTTACTAGCATATTTTTATTATCTAAAGGCAGCAGTTAATACTTAATTAAGACGTGATTTATCCAATGGACTTGTCTTCACCCAGATGGCACTTATATTATTCAGTATTTAGTTTCTACTTGTGATATCTTTTGTTTTTCTTTTTATTTTTTTGTCGTTTATGTGTAGCAAAGCCTTGAAAGATGAAACTTGTCTGCCAAATTCATGTAAGATCTGCAACTTTTAACTTGTTAGATAGTATAATTGAGCAAATATATAAGAAAGCTTAATCTACTCTTAAGAAATAATTAACATTAACCTCTTAGACAAGCTATGTGGAATATTTTCACATGCTAATGTGATCTTCCAGTAAAATACTGGAGTACAGTCCACGCATGAAACAAGCAATGAGTATTTATTTTTTCAATACTAACATATTATATGCCCAACTAGCTCCTTAAATTAGTGCTTAATCTTGGTCTTTTTACTAGGAAACTGAGACTGATCTATTTCATTTGAATGTGATTTCCATTCTTGGTTTATTAAGTGTCAAAATGCGCGAACTCCCTGTGTCTGGTGACCTGTAACTCCAGCTCCGGAAGAAACTATTTTAGGCTCTCATCAAAGCCTAAAAGACAGTGAAAAGCCTGAAACTCAAAGTCATTATAGTATTATTCCCCAAAATGAACCAAAACACTACCTACAAGTCCTATAAATTCTCAAATTACCCCGCGATTGGCAAACCTCGTGTAAGTCCAACTTGTTGCTAACACTAGAACAAGAAATTATATTACTCCCATAAGTCATAAGAGAGGAAAAAGAAAAGGTGTTACAAAAATGAGTCCTGAGGCAGTAACACTGCTGCTGGCAAATATAGCAGGTATAATAGAGAGAGCAGATGAGTCATTACTCCCAGGTGTATACAAAGAAGTCGGAGCTGCCCTGAATATTGATCCTACCGGTCTCGGCTCCCTCACACTCTTCAGATGCATAGTGCAGTCTTCTTGCTATCCTCTTGCTGCTTACCTTGCTACACGCCATGATCGAACCTTTGTCATTGCTCTTGGTGCATATCTTTGGGCTGCTGCCACCTTTCTTGTCGCCTTCTCCTCCACCTTCTTCCAGGTCTACCTCCTTTTCTTGTTCTTGCTGTAAATTTTCAAGTTTTGTGGTTTCGTTGCTTGCGTTGACTTTTTTCTGCTGCAATGATTTCTGCACTCTGACTGATGCTGGTGGTAAGTAGTAGAAATGATGTGTTTAAAATGATGTAAAATCAAATCAAATCATAGGGAACACAAACTTAATTTTTTTTTTTTTTTTTTTTTTTTTAAGTATCAACATTCAATATCAAATATGAAATTGTGAATTGACCATTAGCCTTCAGATAAACAATAGAAAAAGCAGATTGTTTCTTCAGGGCATTTAGATGATAATAAAGGAGTAATAATCAGATGATCATGAATTTGATTGACCGTGTCACCTCTTTCAATAACAATTAAGACAATTACTCTAATGCTGTCTTCCTAGTATTAGTCCTTTTTTTTTTCCACGCCAAAGGAGCAAATCAAAGGAAACAGACTGTTTGTTGCTTTAATATGCTGCAATTTCACCATTCATTATCATGATTAGCCAGTTGCCACACACAACTGATAGCAGTCTAAGAGTATTCATCAAGATTTTCTAATTACTTAGGTGGCGGTATCAAGAGCACTTAATGGTATAGGACTAGCCATTGTAATACCTGCAATTCAGTCACTTGTTGCAGACTCTACAGAAGAGAGCACCCGCGGTATGGCATTTGGATGGTTGCAACTAACAGGAAACATGGGAGCCATCCTAGGAAGTGTTTTCTCTGTAATGATAGCCTCTAAATCTTTCATGGGAATACCAGGATGGAGGCTAGCTTTCCATTTAGTCGGGATCATAAGTGTTGCAGTTGGCATTTTAGTCCAAGTTTTTGCCACTGATCCGCGCTTTGCAAATAAAACTAAAAGAGATAATGCTTCAAACATGTCATTCTCCTCAGAATTTAAGGAGGTACTCTTGGAAGCAAAATCTGTTATCCGAATTCCATCATTTCAGATAATTGTAGCTCAGGGTGTTGCTGGAACGTTTCCTTGGTCAGGGCTATTCTCATTCGCTCCCATGTGGTTAGAACTCATTGGCTTCTCCCATGAAACAACCGCGTTCCTCATAACCATGTATGTGATTGGTAATTCTCTTGGAGGTTTATTTGGTGGCAAAATGGGAGATATCTTATCTAACAGACTGCCAAACTCTGGGAGAATTATTCTGTCTCAGATAAGTTCAGGGTCTGCAATTCCTTTGGCAGCAATTTTGTTCTTAGGACTACCAGATGATTCTGCAAGCTCTTTTAAGTATGGTTTGGTATTGTTCATCATGGGACTCACCACTTCATGGAACGCGCCAGCCACAAACAAGTATGTTTTTTGTTACGAATTTCATATTTTGAGTAAATAATATGAAATTTGAACATAAAAAACTGAATGTTTATTGCCTACTGTCAGTCCAATTTTTGCAGAAATAGTACCTGAGAAACATCGAACGAGCATTTATGCATTGGATTGTTCCTTTGAGTCGGTACTCAACTCGTTTGCTCCACCTCTAGTTGGTGTACTAGCTCAGCATGTATACGGCTACAAGCCTGTCCCAGAAGGATCATCAGAGTCTGCAGTGAAAGAAACTGACAGGGAGAATGCTACCGCGCTTGCAAAAGCTCTGAACATCAATTTCACAATCACAATGACTGTTTGCTGTGCTATCTATTCCTTCCTTTACTGCACTTATCCTAGAGACAGAGAACGAGCAAGGATGCAGAGTTTAATAGAATCCGAAACACAACTAATAGATGGCAGTCATTCTAACAAGCTTCAATTTTCAAAACTAGAAAAGCAAGATTATGATGATGATTCAAAGGATGAAAAGACCCTTCTAGCAACACAGGTACATGTATGAAAATCAATATATCAGGCAATGTAAAGTGCAAATACTGTCACTGTTTATTAAGCTAAGTAAGCTAACTCATTAGAGTTCTAATTCTAGGCATCTGATTGTTTTTTTATCACAGGTTTCAGGCCAAGTGTAAATATCTATTACTAAGCTATTCCGTTACACATAAGGGTACAATCACGACTCATTTGATAAGCGGTAATAAATAAGCCCTTGCAACATAACTATCGTAATTAATCGAGTAAATTAAATAAGCCTGGCTTCGTCATATAATAGATGCCGTGTGTAAAGACAATCATATATGAAGAAAAAGAAATGTGAAAACGGTGTTCAACCTTTCTTTCTTTAATCATGTGGTAGCTAAGCATATCTTTGAGTAGCTCCCTTCACTTGCTGTCATCATGTCACATACTCACATGTGTTTTCTTTTAATGTACTACTGATTCTTTCTGTTATTATAACATGCATCTACTTGTAATGGGAAACACTACTGAATTATTTATATTAATTAATTTAACAAACAAATCTAGGTTAGCTTAATTATATAAAGTAGATGATTTGGAGTATGAGTAAAGTTTGGATTAAAAGAATAAAAAAAGAAGGTTAAGTGATTAGTGTTAATAACAAAGATTATGGAATTGATTAACTGAAGATCAATAGAGCAGAAGATACTAAGAAAGATCTGGCTAAGCACTTATTGGGTCTAAATAAGTGAATAAAAAGTCAATAGATTGGACTATTATTAGTGTTTGTCCACACTCATCGGTCAACACCGTCATTACTACTTGACTGTCTAATGTCTACCCTTTATTGTCACCACCAGACGCAGCATGCAACCGTGGAGTTTAATAAGTAAAATCAAACAAAGTTCTCACTCCGATCCCTTGTAATGAGTATGGAATATTAAGGAGTAAATTGACTTTTGACTAATCTGCTTAACTCACTAGTGTTCTTGGTTACTTAGCTTGCATATCTAAGCTCATAAAAGTAGAAAACTATCATTGTGTAATTCGAAGTTATAAAACTAGGAGCATTTTTTTTAGAGCATTGACTTATCAAAATATATTTCTTCTAGTTTACAACGCAACTAAAGCATAGAGTACTCCATAGTTTTTTTTGTTTTTTTTTTTTTTCTCTTTTAAATGAGTACTCCACAGTTAATAAACATATAGTGTAAAAATGGAAAATGATGTATTGTGAAATCCAAAGATATATATGGAGTCAAAAATTTTCATTATTTGATAAAAACAATCAAAATAAAAGAAGCTAAGAAATTACTTTGTGGAATGACAAATAAAATTAATATAAGTTCAGATAAATCAAAATATTGTCTTCGTTAAATACTCCGTATTACTTACAACTTTGAAATATTATTTGTGAGATATAAACTAATCTTAAGTTGCTACTACGAGTAATATTTAACGGAGGTAATAGATAAAGCGTACTTAGGTTCATCCCAACTTTACAACCCTAAAATTAAGTAATTGAGTGACATAATTATGGATATCGAGAAGTCCCTACCCTATCACAGGAATGGGGGATGAGGATCGAACCTCCAACCACTTAGAGAGAAGATAGAGGGACTTATCCAACCACTTAGGAGGGAGATGGAGGGACTTATGTCCTCGAGTAGTAGTCTATAGTTAATACTCCACTACACAAATAGTGTACATAAAAATCATGTTTTGTGAAACTCAAAAGATGTACAAGGAGTAAAAAAAAATCGCATTATATGTTAAAACAATCAAAACAAAGAAGCTAAGATATACTTGTACGAGTAATAAATAACAATGAGTTTACAACA
The DNA here is from genome assembly GCF_948465745.1 of Chenopodium album. Classification (NCBI taxonomy): domain Eukaryota; kingdom Viridiplantae; phylum Streptophyta; class Magnoliopsida; order Caryophyllales; family Amaranthaceae; genus Chenopodium; species Chenopodium album. Next base: position 90,680,688 of record NC_137834.1, read on the forward strand.
ACTCAAAATTTTAACAAATTAAATTAAGATAAATTCAGATAAATCAAAATAAATAAAAGTGTAGTTAGATTCATCCCAACTTTACAACCCTAAAATTAAGTAATTGAGTGACATAATTATGGACTTTACACAAGCACTTTAGCTAAAGATTAGCCCACACTTCCCATAAAACCGCGTATCTTTAGCTCTTATGCCATGTGTGACCCCATCTCACTTTCTCCTCCTCTGCCACTCTCTCTGCATTAAAATCTTTGCCGTCACTCCCTTCTTTCTCTCTCCTCATTCCCTACTTTGCTTAAATCCACCCATCTTTCTTCACTTATTCCTTCCTCTTCCCCTCTCTCTCTCTCTCTCTCTCTCTCACTTAAGATCTAGTTCGAAACTATCACTCTTTATTTTCTAGTACACTCCACTACTATTCTTCACCATTTGATCCATAATCATAATTCTATGATTATGGCTCCACTTCCTCATTTCTTCAAAAATGTCTTCTTCTTTTACTTACTATTTATTTCATCTTCATTTCTAGTTATTGCCACTTCTCAAAATCAACTTCTACCTCGAAGAGCTTTGCTAGAAAAAACACTAATCCAAGATGATGAAGATGAAATTCCCAAAATCAAAATCAAGAAATCTTCCACTTCTTCTTCTACTAAAAACCAAACTAAACCTATCATCAAATCTCCTCCTTCTTCGTCTTCTTCCTCTAAAAACTTAGTCACTAATAATTCTTCCAAAAAAAACCAAACTAAACCCATTTTAACTACAACACAAAAAACCTCGTCTTCTTCCAAAAATAAAACCTCCTCCAAAAATGTCGGTGCTTCACCTACTCTCACTAAACTCAACCTTAACTCCACCAAATCCAAACCCAAACCCAAACCCAAATCCGCAGATCTGCCCAAACCTAAATCATCATCATCAACCCAAATTACCAAAACACCCTCATCCGATCCTTCCAAAAAAACCCAAAAACAAAAAACAACCCAGAAACCTCCTTCAATGTTAAGCAACAACAACGATGAAGAAGACTACGATTTCATGGCAGAATTCCGAGATTTCACAAACAAATTCCATAAAACATTCATCCCAGATTTACACAAATTCTCAACGACTTCCAAAATCTACTTAGCAAAAGCAAACAATGAGATCACAAACAATTACATCAAACCATATGTAGGTAAACAATACCATTCTTCAGCATCAACCGTTATTTCATTCGCTTTTATCATCCTACCATTTTTACTGGTATCTCTACTTTTTAACCGCATTACTGCCTATTTCTCCCTCCAAAAACTCATCATTTTTATCCAAATTTACCTCTCAATTTACTTCTCAATTCTATGCTTCTCTAGTTTAATTACTGGGTTAGAGCCGTTGCGGTTTTTTTACGTTACTTCGCAATCAACCTATGTTTGGTTGCAAGTGTTGCAGACTCTTGGATATGTAATGTATTTGTTGATGTTGATGATGTATTTGATTCTAGTGTTTTCTACTGAATCTGGGTTGGGCCAGAAGTTCTTGGGCTTGGCCCAAACTTTTGTGGGCTTTGCTGTTGGGTTTCATTATTATATGACGGTGTTTCATCGTGCGGTGTTGCATCAACCCCCTAAGACTAGTTGGAAAGTTCATGGGATCTATGCCACGTGTTTTCTTGTTATTTGTCTGTTTGCACGTGCTGATCGCACGAAGAAAGCTTACCTTGATGAAGAGGGTGTTGAAGAAGGCAAAATTAATTAGAAATTTACTATTACACTCTTTTTTTTTTTTTTTTTTTTCTTTTAATTACTCATAATTTATAAAGTCAAATAGTGATTTTTTTTATTCGGTCTTATAAAGTGAGGGAAAAAAATTCGCTTTCCTTGCTTTCTTTGTTAGAATTTTAATTCTTAATAATTTACTATTATGGTCTATTGAGTAATATTATAAATTATTATTGTAGCTTCTTAGTTTTAAGATCTTACAATTGTACTTAGATCATACCTTTGCCAACTGTATTGTATAGTATTTTTAATAAATGTCATGCATAAATGATTTTACTTTCTTCAATTCCTTTTTTGGCTCTTTCAATTGTTTAAGTTTTTACAAAAATTAATGAACATGAATAAGAGACCACCGCTATAGTCTACATTTATTATATTTGATCCACCAACTTAATCAATGAATAAAAAGGACAAAGCCTTAAAGAAAGTATATTTTAAGTGTTAGTAACTAAAAATTGTAGTCGTGATTCTACAGAGGCTTCATAAATATGAAGTACTCTTTATATTCTTTATACAAGTTCTTTATAAAGTACTTGTGCAAAATAATAAATAGCTTTTATGGCTTGTTCTCTTCAACTTAATTTTAATTCATTTTAGCTTAGATTAACTCAGCTCCAATTAGTTTAGTTCAGATTAATTCTGTTTCTAATCTTCTTCTTTCATAAACAATTTATTTAAACTTTATTCACTTCATTCACTTCAGTTCAGTTCAACGTACTCCAATCAGTTCAGTTCAGCTCACTTTAGTAAATCAGAACATGCTCTTAATAACCTATTAAGTAGTTTAAAAGTGTTGCTTAGATCCATCACTTTCATCTTGTCCATTTTGGAATTTGGATACATTTGATTGATTTATTAAGAGCACCTAATTATTTGTTTTATGTGCATTTTTTTCTTTTTTGGAACTTGTCCACATGTGATAAGTTACTTACAAAATTAATAATTAATTCTAACTGTTTTTTATAACGCTCAAAAATATTATTAGTTCTAAATAATTGTGAACAACACAATTATATCATTTTAGAAGAAAGTTGGATGTAACTTTGGAATTCTTTTACTTCCCATGTTCTATTACTATTGCATCATGAGGGGAATTATAATATAATGAAGAAACAACTAATACAAGTATATACTAAAACAAATATAATAAGACTTCATATAACTATATTTTAGAGTTGTGCAACTCACACTATGTGGTTGAAAAGGATCATAAATTTGTAAATGGTGCAATAATCATAGAACATAGGAAATATTTTTGATTGAATATAAAGTTGGCTAGACATAAACTTTTCAAAAACAAACAAAAAAAAAAAAAAAAAAAAAAAAAAAAGTCAATAAGATAGATGTGTGTGTGTGTTTTTTTTTCCCTGTCTTTTCAAAAAAAAAAAAAAAAACAATCAATTAGATCTTTTCTAGTGTATTATAACAATTTAGTCCAAAATTAACGGCTCAATTCTTCTTGCTTATAATCATGGCTTACATACTTCAAGATTGGTTTGTTTTGAGTACCGCCTCACCGATTCGCGAATGCTGGTCTCTTGATGTAGTGAATCCAGTGGCGTACAGCGGTACAGTATGTGCATATGTGATTATGTACTACGAGTAGTGTATAAATCCAATATTAATAAGCTTTGGGCCTTTGGTCCCTTTTTCTATTCTTTGGGCTTAGCCCAGTTATGCATGCTACCAAAAGAATTTACTTCGTATGTCTTTTACACAATTTTTTTGGACCTTTTTTTCAAGGTTTAATTATACGGAATAGTGTAGTGAGAAACTAGTTAATATCCAAGCGATGTTTCTGAACCAATATATTCCTTCAAAAAAAAAAGAAAAATATTGAATATGAAGGAGTAATTTTTAATACAGTATAAATTTGGTATGGATATTGAGAAAATTTTATTTTGAATGCAAAAAGTATAAAATTGAACAAACCATTCATATCCACAAATTCAAGGTAGAACAACTCGAAAAATTTCCTCCCTTCAAAAAAATAAAAAAATTTACTTGGATATAGGGAAGGAGAAAGGAAAAAATGAAAAAAAATAAAAAAAACTAAAATCCCTAAATTATAGTTGGTGGAAATCTACAAGAAAAAATAAATAGTTTGGGCGAGATAATAAGAATTTACGGAGGAAAAAGATGAGTTAAGGGGATATTATTAGTATAGATATAAATAAATAGATTAAATGAAGTCCGCAATTTAAACTAATTCCCACCATCACTCTTTCTGTCATCCCTTGATGTTGTCACGAGGAAGCTAAGGAGAGTGTCGAATCCATATAAGTGAGGACTTTTTTTTATATAATTTGAAGATGAAACCGCATGCAAATCTTGTTTTAGATGTGGAGGAAGTGTCCAATCCTACAATTCCATCACAACATTTTTACGCGATTTAATGCAAAAAAGTTTATGGTTTATAAAAATAAATGGTCACTTAATCTTGTTTATACAAGTACATAATAACAAGATTCCACTTACAAATGATCTCTATTTGTTGTAAGAAACACAGAATAATAAACAAGTATATAATTATTATAATAATTTGGTCACTCAATCCTATTTATCTTTGAAAGACATATATAGTAATTAACAAGATACTACATTACATGCATCCTTATTACTTCAAGATACTTACATTACATGCATCCTTATTCCTTATCTCAAGGATGGAAGTTTTTTTTACTTTGTATGACTCCTATATTATCTTTCTATCTCAATTCTTAAGTAATTGGTTGTGTTAGAGTGTGACCAACTTAAGGGTCGATGCTATAAAATTATAGAGCACCTCAACAACATAATAAATAATGAAAAATAGTTTACTTGGTGTAGCTTGTAATGAGCATTATATAATAATACTCCAACATGGATAAGAAAAGTTGAAGAGCTAAAAGAAAATGGGAAATTTATGGCTGCCTGTAGAAAGGGAGCCTAATCCATTTGACCCCCCTAAAAGTATGCATTTTAGTAGTAAATAATGATATAATACATGTTAATATATAACAACTATATATATATGGCTGAGTATGTACTAAAGTGATGTGTTCTTTGTCATTGTAGTTATCTAAATTCTTGTTTAATTACTTTAGTGTGCCTCTAATCTAATCGTAATAAAGGGTTTGCCGCCTTAGTTTTAACTTGCATGGTTAACCAATACCAAATTAATGACCATATAATATACTCTCTTTTATTTCAGATAACCTTCTATATTTAACCGTACATTTTTAGTAATATACAAAGACAAATTCAGTGGTGGAACCAGAATCTTTAAGTGAGGGGGGCCAAGATCATATCTATGTATGTGTAATTTCGCAAATTGCAACTACTATTGAGTTTGTTGATTACATTTACTATAAAAATATAAAATAATAATAATAAAATAAAAAAAAACAACAAAATGTTAGTTAATAGGTTTGAACAGGGCAAAAACCAACTCCTCTACACTACAACTTATAACAAGTTTAAGCTAAATTTAATACGGGGTATTTATCTTGAGCCAAGGGGGAGGCCATGGCCCACCCCAGCACCCCCTTTGCTCCGCCCCTATATATAGATTTATCTCAATATATCAACTTTTTATAAATATATGTATTAAAATTTTGCATAAGTAATTATATATAAATCAAACTGTTGCATTTAAATATTAAATCCAAAACCGAGAAGTATGTTTAATTGCATACAATATTCGCATATTTATCGATCCCTGATTCTACTACGTGTAGTATTTTTGAATTTCAGCATTTCTTGCAGCCGCCCCGTCCTTAGCTTAGCCTTGTCTGATCCAACTTGGTCTCCATTATCATGCATTTTAATTAATGGTATAATTTGTACTTTTATATTACTAAACTATATAGTGGAGTATAATTCTTTGTTATCCCCAACGATTTTATGATATATTGTGTAATCAAGGCGGATTTTTACGTTCCTATAGCAGATGGACATTCTTCATATGAGACATAAAGCGTATATTCTTATTTCAAAAAGTAAAGTGGTTGTGATTTTATATTATGTTTGTTTTAAGCTCATTGGTTAGCCAGGTGTTTTAAAAGGGGACTAATAACTTAGTTTATGACTAGTGACTGTTGAGCATGCATGATTTGATAAGATCGAGCAAATTGTGAAGTTACATACAGTACATAGGAATATATTACTAAATTTTTATATGCCTGTTTTCAGATTCGTGGACTATGTACTCATAATTCATCTGATCTACGCAACAAGGTGCACATATGACAAGCTAATTTTATTTATTTATTTATTTTTATTTTAGTGATGATAAGCTAAGGATTAAGGAGAACCCTAACTAAGCTAGACCTTTAATTTGCTTTTACAACTTTGTGATCTAGCATGTGTGATCTAAGCTAGGCACTTGATAGTAAAAGAATAAAAGAATCCTTACTACATACAGTGTCAAATTATACACGCTCACATCACTAAACAAGATACGAGTTTCATACCTATACCTCTAAGATATACGATAAGACCTTAGCACCTTACTTATAAGTGAGTCAAGAGCCTTGTTTAGAGTGACATACAAGTCATCATTTGGGTGCATTCATATTTTTTATACAGTATCATAAATGTATGTAATACTTCGAATGTTATATGATATTGAATATTATATATTTTTTTTATTAATAGTTCGCATTTAAATACATATGACCTATAATAATTGACCTCATTGGATTTTATACAAGTATACTCTCCGTTCGTTTTTGTTCTATTCACTTGCATTTAATTTGTGTGATTGTGAAAATTTGTTATATAATACAGATACCACACATTAAAATAAGTTTAATTTAACAAAATTTCACATGATAAATTTATACTATATCTATTATTTGGGGTCAATTATTCTCTTTATGTTGGAAAAAAAAACCTATTAAATGGAGGATGTTAATTGTTTACACGTATAATTTGAAAATTTAAGTCATGAAGAAAGTAGAATTGGCCTCAATTGCCCTCGCCGCCCAGTATAGTGTATACTCACCAATCACTAATGATATTGCTAAGAAAAAGTTTTCAAAATTGGTCCCCTTAAGTAGTCAATTATCAATATAGAATTGAACCCAACATGTGCATATGTTGATATTCTAATTTGGTGGAGAGGTTTGTGCTCTGCTAAACACAAAAACAGTTTGTGCTTCATTATGTAGGGACATAGTTGCATGGAAATAGATTTTTCCATTTAAAAAACCTTCTATTTCTAGCTACTATATTTGATACTTTCATCGTTAATAATACGGAGTAACACATTTTTTTCGTGATCCAGTACAAATTTGGAGTATCAATATCATTATTTTTGAGAAATTACTCCTTTGACACATACAAGTATATTTTTTTTTGGTGTAAAGAGACATACAAAAGGTGATTGATGATGTGTATATAAGACTTAATTTCATGTTATGTATTTCCTTCAAAATAATGAGTTAAGTAATTTATATTCATATACATATATACATATCTGTTTAGAAGAGAGTATGACCACATATAAAATCAATAAAATTCAATTTTATATTGGGTTTTAGTTGTATGTATCATTAATTTTCTATCTATTTTTTCAATGTGAAACAAGTGGTACCAACTCACATGTGGGTTCGTTATTTTTTATCGGTCGGTCCATTAACTGAATGGTGGATTTAACTCAACTACCACAAACCACCACCACCACTAACAAAGAAACCGTCATACTTTCAACAACTCAAATACGGAGTATGATGAAAAAGCTAACAACAAAATGCAAGGGTCAATATAGAAATTGGATCCCTTCATGTGATAGAAGGGGTGAATTACTGTTATAAACTATATGATTATATAATCCCTCCTAAAAATCTCCTAAATCACAAATCCACTCTATTTCAATCATATTAAAGGTGGAAGATTCAAAGAAGTATACTTTGCCACTAGTTTTTTGTCAAGTGTATCTCCCTTCCACTTCTAAGTTGATTGCCTTCTCATCACTTTAAAAGCACCTTTATTCTCCCATATATATATATATACACAGTTTTGCATTATTAGCCTCAACTCAAACTAAACACAAAAACATACCAATCCAACCCTATTTCATTATTTCTCAATATCTTTATTATTTCGAGTATTATTATTGTTTTATATCTTCGTATTTTCTAATGGCTTCCTCCTCCCTTAAATGCGAGTTAAAGATCATTGGAGCGAAAAACATACAAGCAAAACACAAAGGTAATCTATTCATTAGATGCTACCTTTCAGTAGGAAGCAACAACAGAAAAATTCAGGTTAACACAAAAGAAATAAGTTCTGCTCATCAAAAAGATGATTACATCTTTTGGGATGATACTTTTTCACTAGAGTGCAATGGTTCAGAGGATTCAATCAATAATCTCAAGGAAGCAAGTGTGTTATTCGAGCTTAGGTGGCGAAACACCAAGGCTTTTCTAGGGAAGATTGGCGGGTCTCAGCTCCTAGCAACAGCTGAGATGCCTTGGAAGAATGTCTTTGATGCGCCGAAAATGGAATTTCAGAGGTGGGCTGTTATGACTGTCAATCATGATGGTAATAAGTTGCTTAAAACTTTTGAAGACGGAGTTAAGCCACCGGCGTTACAGATAGCAATGAAGGTAGAAGTTCCGGTGGTGAGCGTGGCGTCCAAGGAAGAGATGAGGAAGATGAGAAGAAGAGAGCGTATGAATGGATGGAAAGAGTGTGGGTGCAACTCTAATGAAGGGTGTTGCTCTTCTTGTGTTGATAATGAGCTGATTTTGATTGGTGCAACTTTAGATGGCTTTTAGCTATTGTTTACACTTTGTTATTTTTGGTTTAGGTGATTAGTGAGTACATGTATAGAATTTCTAGTGCACTAATTTAGATGTTGATTTGGTAACAATCAATCAATGCAATTCTGATATTATGCTCATATATGTATCATGGCTCTGATTTGCATATACTTCAATTCTTTTGCAATATTTACTATTCAATATTCTTCAACTGCAAGATTGTTTAGATTTTAGGACTGCCCATTTAGCATGTACCTCAGTAAGAAGTTGGGCCATTGGGCTAGCTAGCAAGACCATGTTGGGCCACTTTATGATTCTAGAAATGGAGACCAAAGCCTGTTACAATGTAGAGTAATAATTACTACAAGTTTATCTCTTGTTTATCACGGGAACAAAAGTGTAATCTTTGTGATGAAAATGGGTAAAATTGCTGCGATTTTTCCTTGAAACCGTTACTTGAGGTGGCGTTTTTGCCTAAAAACAACCGCTACTTGAGATTTTAAGGTTAAACCGCTAACTCCATGATTGATTTTGCTCAAAATGGCTACTTGAGGTAGCAGTCTTACACTCTTACTCAATGATTGTTTATCACGGAGATTAAATGGGACAGTCTCTGAATATATTACTCCGTTGTAAATTTGTAAAAATTACTCTGTAAAATTACTCTTTTTTTTTTTTTTTTTTTTTTTTTTTTTTATTGGGAAGGTAATCGTAAAAATCCTAACCATCACATTAATGACTTTGAACAAGTAGATAGAGTACACTAGCTCCTTCATTCACCAAAAGCTTGTGACTAATTGACTAAGAAAATCTTTACAGAATAAAATTTGAAGTTGATTAATAAAGCAATCCATAATTTAAATATTTAAAAATACAGTAGCAGCTACTTAGAGTACATTACAAATTTCAAATTCATTTGAAAAATCAAATCATAATAAAACCCAATAAAACTCATATGATCTCACCTTCTTCACTCATTCAGTCCTAGCTCAAAAAAAAAAAAACAGAGGAGAGAGAAAGTAGAAGAAGATAGAAAAAAATGGCGGAAAGAGCAACAGCTGGTAAAAAATCTCACACTTCAACAGCTGATCTCCTTACTTGGACTGAAACTCCTCTTCCTCATTCTCCTGCTCCTTCCTCTACTCCTCGTTCTCACCAGGTTCTATTTTATTTTAATTTTATTTTTGATTTTTTGTTCATTTAATTTCAACTTTATGTTTTTTCGCATCATGCTCTCGAGTGTAAGATCTAATTTGCACCTGATTTAGGGTTTTGTTGATTAATTGATTGAATGTGTTGTTTGAATGTTTAATTTCAGCCGTCGGATGCGGTGAGTAAGGTGTTGTTTGGTGGTCAGATCAGTGAGGAGGAAGCTGAGAGTCTTGCTAAGAGGTATACGATCTGCTTGTTTTTCTCCAAATTTATTACCTTTTTTTTTCTTTTATTTGCTATATTCTTTGCTTAGATTCCTTTTAATATTAGTTTAATCTTAAACAAAATTATAGTTGAAAAATAATTTTAAAATAAAATAAAAAAAAAGGTTCTAACCAGTACAAATGTGGATTTATTTGTAGACATTACATTTTGTTGTGACGGATTATTAATTCTTAAATTGGATATTAAATTTGATTTTGTTTAGATGTAGCAATGCCTCCATAAACCCTACCAAATTATATAAATTAATGGATTTGAAAAATGGCTTAGTTGATGTTCGAGTTATTTATTTATTTTATTATAAGCTAACTATGTAAAGCATAAGGCATGATTCATCTGTACTTTTGATGGATACCCGATTAAAAGATGTTAATGTTGTGAAAATCAAGTTCTAATGAGGGCTAATAAGTTTTGATGAGTTAAGTTGGCCGATAAGGGCTACCTAAGTTCAATTTACAACTTGAAATTCTAGAACACGCTTTATTAGTACATGGAATGGAAGCATAGAAATCCATAGATTTAAAGTTGCTTTCATTAAGAAGCTTCATGACCATGGTCGTTGCTGTTAGCATAGAAGTCCATCTTCTATAAGCCTCCTGCATGTAATAGAACCTATGCAATAGTTCATTAACCTGTGGAAACTCCTACTTTCTATATAATGGTGCTAAGTAGTACGAATGATTCAAGACTCGATTACATTGCTCCCAGCTGGCTATTAATCTATAATGTGTGTAAGTTACATCCCATACCAGACCTTTCTGTTTGTATAGACAAAACCCTGCCATGCATGTATGATGTATCTAAGTTTCTTGATACCTTTTCTATCTCCGTTTTTGGTAGACCCAATATGTCTTCCAAAGAGGACTAACTGCAATGTTGATATTGGCGCTCAAATTGCATCCAAAAGCTAATTGATAGGTGTTACAACTTACAAAATTACTCATTGGTTAGTAAGTGAAGCTAGATGATAATCCGTGAATTGTAATTTTAGCTTTTCATCAGTTTGGCTATGTAGATCTAGCTACATGACCTACATCAATCTTGTTTTGCTGAATACCTATATGTCAATAAAGACATTGACTTCACATTAGAGAATGCCCAGCCCAAACCTTATTAGTTCATCACATGGACTATATGCTGACCCAGCTACATTCTGGTTGTGTTCAATATCTTGTATGATCCGAATTCAGCAGCTCTTTTCTTTTTCATATTTTTACAAAATAAGCCTTGCCCTTTTCATATTAGTGCTGGATTAATTGTTTTTATTAGACATTAGGTTCTTGAGACCTCTGCATCATTTAGTTCTTTGCATAACACCTATTCATTTGCTACTTCAGGAAGCCTTGTTCTGGATATAAAATGAAGGAAATGACTGGAAGTGGAATATTTGCTGGGTCTGAAGATGATACTACAGCAGAATCTGGGAGTGCTAATCCCAATTCGAATAAAACTGGATTGAGAGTTTATCAGGTTTATTTTCATTAATGTACTTCATACAAAGTATATTTTCTTGTAATGACACACCGGATCAACTCTTGACCCTTTCTCTTGTAACTGCCAATTGCAGCAAGCAGTCAATGGAATTAGCCAGATTTCTTTTAGTGTCGATGAAAGTGTGACCCCCAAGAAGCCTACGTCTCTGCCAGAGGTTGCAAAGCAACGTGAATTGAGTGGCACTCTGGAAGCTGAGGCAGACTCAAAGATCAAAAAGGGACTGTCAGATGCCAAGTGCAAGGAACTCAGTGGAAATGACATTTTTGGCCCACCTCCGGAAAATCTTCCTCGATCATTGGCTGTTGCACGTTCATTGGAGTCAAAAGAAAAGGACATGGGTGAACCAGCACCACGAACTGTCCGGACATCTGTTAGAGTTTCCAATGTGAGTATAATTAGTTTTTAGAGCGTGATTCAATCTTTTCTATTCTCTGGCTGTACTAAGTTGGTTTCCCCCTTATGTTGTTCTGTTTGTGTGGTCAGCAATTCGGGATCACTTGTTTAATATAACCTTTATTGTGCATTGCCTTGAGTTTGCTATCTGTGTTTGGAGGACAATGATTGTAGGAAGGTAGGTTCTAGAGGACCGTAACAGAGAACATTTGCATATGAAATTTATATGCGTGTTAATTGAATTGCCTGATTAGTGACTACTATACTGATAAACTTGACAGTATTTTCAAAGGATAAAAGTTTATAGCTGTAAGTCTAAAGTATTGGCATCTATTTTAGTATTTGAGAAGTTTTCTTGCAAAGTAGATCATTAACATTTTCTCTTTTTGTAGCCTGCTGGAGGACAGAGTAATATTATGTTTGGTGATGATCCTGCTGTCAAGTCAACAAGGAAGCTTCATAACCAGAAGTTCCAAGAGCTGACAGGTAACGACATCTTTAAGGGGGATGCTCCTGCAGAGTCAGCAGAGAAGCATCTCAGCAAGGCTAAGCTGAGAGAGATGAGTGGGAGCAATATATTTGCTGAGGGAGAGAAAGTAGAACCCCGAGATTATTTTGGTGGTGTGCGCAAGCCTCCTGGTGGAGAAAGCAGCATTAGTTTAGTTTAAGATCCTGTGTTAATCAGTAATCATGGCTATATATTGACCAACTGTTATCTGATAGGACTGGCAAGAGCTCTTCCTGCCTTTTGTGCAGCTCCCCTTGAGGGGTTTGTTAGCTAGCTAGCTAACCAACACGGTAGTAGGTTTTGACTTTGTACCCTGAATAAATTAGCTTAAGACTTGCCATGTAATGGCATTATGTTAATTATTAGGATTTCTGCATGTTTTGCAGTTATTTTAGGACTTCATCAGATCATTTAATGTATGACTATATGCGTTTACCTTGAGTTCTTGCTGTTTGAGTGCTGTATTCTGATTACCAAATGGTTGCTCACCATCTAACCCTGTGAGGCTGTGATAACCTATGCAGTTATACAAGTTGATTTTCGGTCATCTTAAAGTAAATTAGCTTTGAATATCACAAGCATTTTATGGTCATTTCAACCAGAAAATAAGTGTGTTATGTTTCATTAGAATTTCTTGTGAGTTCCATTAAAAGAATTTTATGGTAAAATATAGTAGCTTAGTACTATTTTATAGACTTTTAGTATTTTTGTGATGATTATACTCTTAAAAATATTACTGTTTGATTTGGGCCGATGCATAGAGGCAGGTAAGCTCAAACTTTACCTTCTCTTGCCTGATGTACATTAGTCTCAATTACTCTCAAATTCTCCATTGGACTAGAAGTATAAAACCCATATACTCAAAACTTTATTCAACCGGATTTTGGATTTTTGGAAGTACAATAAAACAGCAAAATCCAACCATAACAGCGGCTAGTACAAAACATAAAGTATCAACCAGAGCAATGACCATCCTCAGGTAGGTGTTTAAGCATTCTCAGAACCAACCAGCTCAATCAGCATTTTCTCGTAATCTCCGTGAGTGTCCTTAGCAATAGCACGATCAAGAGGAACACTGTTTCTGCGATAATACTCTTCCTTGATGCGCTGCATATCAACTTCAGCCCGGGTGGTCACAACTCTAGTTAGAGCTGATTCATCTGTTCCCGTCTTGTTTATAGCAAGACGAAGAAGCTTCTCAAAGTATTTCTCAGGACAGGTCAGGCACTTGACAGTTGCCCTTAGCAACTTCAAGTAATCATCCTTAGGATCCTCCTTAAGATCCTGCAGATAGTTGACAGAAAACGGTCTTAGATTTAAGAACACTATTAATAACATAATAGTAGCACACTGAAAGACAATAATTAGTACCTTGGTAATAGCATGACCATACTCATTGTTGTAGGTGTTGAGTGTGGCGCTTAGCTGTGCTGTGCTCCTTGTAGCGATGATTCTGATGAGATCGTCATCAGCATAAGCCTTGTCTGAGATCTTCTCGTGAAGTATCTTAGCCTCTGATTTTGCCAGATGAGTGTTAACCTCAGGCCCTTCGTATCTGAACGAGGTCAGCAGAGCAACCAGAAGCTGCAAAAGATAATTGAAATGCTTCAATTTAATAGACCTTTACTCATAAGAACATGATTACAGCCAAATATTCCATCAATTTGTATAATTTGCTATCCAAATTTGAAATACTTCATCCTAGACAACTGTATAACTTCTAGTTACAACATACAAGCATCAAATGTAGTTCATGAGATTTAAGTTTAAGAAAGACAACATGTAAATATGTAATGACTATGATATAAAACTTAATAAGTATGACATTTTGTTCAATTCCTTAAAACTGACTCGATCAAATGCAGTATATAGGGAAAATAGTAATCAACTGCACCTTGCGGAAGTCACCAGTGGTGTGTTGAGCCACATCTTCTTCAATCGATTTCTTGTAACGAGCATGGTAGGCTCGCCTAGCATTGAAGAGATCTTCTGAAGATCGAGTACAAGCAACTTCAATGAGAACCCAATTGCTGGAAGTGAACTTCTTAGTAGCTTCATTAGCCAAAAATGCATCGCGCTCAGGAGGATCCAGGGTAAACAAGTGAACTGCCCTCTGTATCATTCAAACAAACATTTTGCTTCATACTTTCTTCTAACATATTGTTTTTTAGACCCTAGTCACCCAACTCATACAAGAGATTCTAATATCACCAACTATTCACAATTTTTAGTTGACATGCAAGACAATGATGTAAACGAGATTTGATCACAGGTACACCAGACTAGGCCAACCCTAAGACTTTAAACAATTTCTTGGTGATCAAAATCGAATTTTATAGTTCTATCCTCTAATACAGGAGATCAAAACAACAATTGATCATATATTATACATTACACCATTAATTTTTATAAAAAACCCAAATTTATTCATCATCATTTAATCATTGTCATATAAATCAAAGAATTTAAATGAATAAATCACCTCAAAGTCACTAGTTAGCTCTTTGTCCAGAGTTTTAAGGAGATCTTCACCGTAGGTTTCCTGGTAAAACTCACGGATCAACTTGCGTTGGTACGCATTCCTATGAGCCAATATTGTTATGATCAATTCCTCATTCGTTCCCCATCCTGCAACAATGTAACAAATTTATTTTACATTTCCCATCAATGAATTGTAGACGGGATTTGATAAAGGCAGTACGACCAAAACTTTAACCAACTAAGCTAATTAAAAACGACGACAAATTTTCAAACGTCAAATAGAAAACAATAATCAATAATAAAGATTAAGAATATAGACCTGAAAAGGCTTTGTGGAGTTGCTCAACATCCTCAGCAACATCAGGGAGAGCAGCAGGAACAGAGAGGGTAGCCATTTTTGTTGAGATCTTAGTTTTTTTTTTTTTTGGTGATTTGAATGATGGAATAATGTGGATCTCCTGAGATGTTGACTGTTATTGATATGGGATATATATATATAGGAAACTAAAGGGGATGAATGTAGGGATATTCAATCAATTTTTTAAGAAAAATAATTTATTACAAAAAAAAATGAATGATGCGATTGGTATTACTTTTAGTACAAAATTGTAACGATCAGACACCTCCGCAATTTCGCAGGGATTGCTTTACTCGGTTTGGGTTTGTCTAATTGTCATCTTAAAGTCTTTACATTTTTATTGCACTGCTTGACGTGGTGATCACTGCTAACAGATCATTCACCTTTTTTAGGCACCTCTTTTTTTCTTTTTTCTTTTTTCTTTTTATAAATGTATTAATTACTAATAAGTCGCAATAATATACTTTCGCTTGAGTGTACTAATATTGTAATTGTATATTAAAATGTTTTTTCATATCAACACGGAAAAATCTAATTAAAAATTAAATCCCTTGTCCTTCCATACGCTTATGAACCAAAATAATTGTTGCCTTGTTGGTACATTAAAAAAAAAAAATAAAAAAAATAAAAAAAATAAAAAAAAAAAAAAACTATTAAAAAATTTGATTGAGCCAAGAAAAATAAAAACGACTCCACTGGGGATCGAACCCAGAATCTCTGGTTTCGTAGACCAGCGCCTTATCCATTGGGCCATGGAATCATGTTATTAATAGAGTCTCAATTTTAACTAAAATATAGGACTTCTTACGGAGTATTCGGTAACTTTGTAATGAAGCCAATACAGAAAATCTGATGAAGACTAGCTACCTAATCAGGGTTTGGGCTTCTCATTAAAATTCGAGTTAAATAAATAGAAAGGTCAGATAATCTCATTTGACAATTAGATAATAGACAAATTTTCCAATTTTGGGAACAATTTATCCATTGTTTTTTCTCATCACTTTGCTGTTAAATGATCTTGTGAGATGTTTGTTTTGGGTATTTGATGATTGGTAATTTCTGGGTTGAACAAATGAAATGGGAAAGCAACGATCTTTTCGTAGTAAAGCAGTAAATCTCGTCTCAGACCTCACCACTGTCCTTCTTAACCCCATTTCTGATAAAATCTCCAAGAATCCCCCTTCTCCTCCTGTATGTCTTTTTCTCTCTCTTGTTTTCTGTTGCAATTTCTTGGTTTTTTATGATTTTTTGAAATTTTTCTGCAATTTCATTTCATGGATTTTGTTGTTATTTGAGCTTAATTTGAAGCAATTTCATGGGTTTTATTGTTTGATTTGAGTTTAATTTAATGGGTTTGATGGTACTTGAGCTGAAGTTGAAGCAATTTCTATTTACCCATTTCATAAATTCTTGTATTTTTGTTATTTTTTATGCTTTAGGGTTTATCTTAATGGAAATTAGGATTGTGGGTTTTTGTTTAAATGTGCATTAATTAATCCATTTTGTTTTTATCTTTAGGAGAATAATGATATTGACTCAGAGGAAAGTCAGCTTGAATCAATTTGTGAAGAGGGTTCTGTAACTTCAGTTGATGGACCTGATACCTCATCTTTCACTGCATTCCTTTATTCTCTTTTAAAAGATGATTACTTTAGTGCCGAAAGAGATGACGGGCAGCAGAATAATATTAATGCACCTGTAAAAGATGAATCTGCATCTGAACCTGAAAGTGATATTAGAGCTGAAATTAAACCTGAACATGTAAAGGCAGAACCCGAAAATGTGAGTGTTGTTAGAGAGAGTGGTGGAAAGAGAGGGTTGATTTCTAAGGGGAGACAGTCTATTGGTAAAGCTATGAATTATGCTGCCAGATTAGCATGGTTTCGAAATCAAGCATCGGAGAGAATGCCCAAGTCTGAAGCTAATACTGATGGTAATGATGGAAGTCAGGATGGAGGAAATATAAGGCCGATGGAGAGTGTAGCTGAACTCCCAGACATGTCTGATAAGTCATTGCTTCTTTCGCAGAAAAACCGGATCATACTATATGCTTCCCTTCCATCACTTGTCAAAGGGAGGAAATGGGTGTTGCTCTACAGGTGTAGGATCATTGTCCTAATGCATTTAGATTTTGGTTTCTGAAATTTTTGTTTGGTTCACTGTCTAGTGTTTGATGATATGTATTCTGACTGTTCTATTGAGTCCTGCAGCACATGGAAGCATGGCATATCACTCTCAACCCTGTACCGGAAAAGCATGCTCTGCACTGGCTTGAGTCTACTGGTATCTTCTTTTCCACTTATTATTTACCTATCTCTATTTTAAGAAATACTATTAGTGAACAAGAACTGAAGGACCTTTATACCCCTTTTTTTATAATACAAGCCTAAAACTCTTCCACTCATTCCAATGCCTCAGAAAGTTGATTGTTCACCAAAGATGTTCATCTTACAATTTGCATTGAGTGTGTTGGTGTAAAAAGGTCTGGCTTTGTTTCACATCTGTGCCGTGCCCTTTTAATTGAAGTAGTTTTGCTTTTGAACAGTCCTTAAATCGGAAGAAAGATTCATTTATGTGAAAGATTGATTGGACAATTGAAATTTAATGTGTTTCTGATTGTGGTTTTCAGCCTTTTAGCTCCTGAATTTGCATTCACTATATTTGACTATTTGAGTAACTGATTCTGGTGAACAATTGAACATTAGGACATAAACTCATCTTCACAAACACTTTTTCACTGGCCAGTTGCATCTTATGTAACTTTAGGAATGTTTCTTATCATCTTGCTCTTGGAAAACTTAGTTTTCATCATGATCTGGTGGTATTGGACAGGTGGTTGGTGATCGAGGTGGTGCAGTTTTTGGCGGATTGGTTGAGGCGCCTCTTAAACCTTCTAAAAGCAGGAGGTATCAGGTGAGTTTGACCCGTAGGCTTTCTTAAGCTCGTGGTTTAAAAATTTTGATTTCTGCAACGCTAGTCTAATTCCTCGATGCATACTCAGGGGTCAAATAGCACATTTCTTTTTACCGATGTACCTGGCCAGCCGATTATATATCGACCCACAGGTACCAATATTGAAGCTGTGCTGCATATTTAAAGTACTTCATTAGACTATGGTCTATCAGTATGTATTTAGGAAGTCAGTACTAAGTTACCATGAGAGGTGGCTTATGTTTAAGTCATGTTTAGAATAAGTTCACTGCTATCTTGCTTTAGCTTATAAACTTAAATGAGGTTGTAGCTATGATTTGGAGCACTGTTCTTGTGCATAAAAACTCTGTCTGATTCTCGACATGTCATTTTATGCAATCTTCTTTTTACTGGATTCAGATGAAATATTTCATGTGTCTGCAGGTGTAAATCGATATTATACAGTGTGTTCTCCTGATTTCCTAGCAATGGGCGGTGGTCGTCACTTTGCACTCTACCTCGACAGTGATCTGTAAGTTTATCTCATGTTGAGAGCCATCTCTTCTTAGATTGCAAGATTTCTTATTTTATTATACTTCATTTTATTTATTTATTTTGAGGTGGTAAAGATGGTTAAGATGTATTTGTATAGAAGTAAAAAAGTAATGTAGAGGACCTAGCGGCCAAGGGCCTTCGAACATGAGGAAAAAAATGTCTTGATATTAGTCAAAAGATATTATTCCATTGAATGCCGAATATATTATAACTCCCATTTCTTGCTATACTTGAACAGATTAAATGGATCAAGTGCAGCATCTGACACCTATGGGAATTCTTGCCTTGCTCTTTCCGAAGACTTTGTGGTGAAAGAAGTTGAGGTATTATTTGACTTATCCTGGATACTCTTACTTGTACCATTCATGTCTCTGTTATATGTTCAAGTTTCATAGTGAAGTTTGAGTTTTGGAATGAAACCAAACCTTTAACTAACTGCTTCTACCTTCTACAGTTATGGGGCTTTGTAAATGCTTCGAGGTACGAGGAAATTCTTGCTTTAAGTCAGAATGAGCTACCTGGTATTTGTAGATGGTGACTTGTAAACAGTTAATAATGCCGGAGTGATTAAGCTTCTGGAATCACGATTTTGCCAGGTTGTAGGTGTTGTTTGTTAACTAACGCGTTAATGCCCAACAGTGTATATATTCAACTGTATCATCTACTGTTTTACCATGACAATGGGAAGAGACTTTAAAGCTACTGCTTTTGTACATAAATATAAAGTTGTATGTATAGAGTACCAGCAACATTTACTGCTGTGGGATTACAGATTACTGATTTAGTTGTAGCCAATGTCCTCATTTCTCTTGAGGATTCCAAATGAATTAAGCTAGCTATTTACATGTTGTGAAAAGTTTGCAATGCACCTAATTTAGCACAAACTCTGTTGGCCTACAATTTTAATTTATGTTACTCATTTCATATCTTTAACACCAACTACTTTTCTTTTCTCCCTATTCTCTCCCTCCTATAGACATTCATTAAAGGAATGGATGCCTAATAGCCTAGTTTATCATTGTGATGGACTTCATTTTTGCATCACATCCAGATTGTACGGATATATTGCAACGAAACCATGTAATCATGTAGTACAAATGGGGCAAGAAATTGTTCGTAGAAAAATATACATAACTACTTTCGAGTGAACATATACAAAATTTCAACAACAGTTGGTACCATCAAGAAGTGTGATATACTTCTTGCTTGCTTTGTCTAACTCGATAATAAACTTGAACTTACAATGTTAACACTACACACGAAAGCACCTATGATCTAAACACATTTAGAAATCTTAAGCAAGTGCTTTAAGTTTCAATTACTGAGGCTTATTTCTAAAATTGGTAGAAGAGCAACAACAAATTCCACAAATTCCAAGGAACTGTATTCAAGGTTACAAGCAGCTAAAAATGTTATAACTTAGAGATCTGAGGGGAAGAGGATTCTAAAAGACCGATTTCAGCCAAAATAAAAGGGCCATAAAAGTGCAGAACCAAATTATCAAAGAAAATCATTCTCAAATCAGAATTAATCTTTTGCGCCATATAAAGTTAAAAGAAACAAGGAATGCTCCACCCTTTCTTCCCGAGCAACCCAAAGTCCATGCAAAATATCCCCCTGGAAACAAGGCGCCATGAGATTGCTTCTCAAGAGAAAATGCACCAGCGACCAGAGTCCTCAATTTGACAGCTTTGGCAGTCTTTGCTAATGACTCCGTCTTGATCTCAACAGTTGACGTAAAGACTGGAATAGCATTTGTATACAGCTTCTTGCTAGTAAGCAGATTCATGAACCCCAAGAGCAGCACGACCAGATGGATCAAGGTTTTTCGACCATGCAGCATCCCACTCCACTGCTTTAGCAGTACTGCAGGCAACACTTGGACCACCTGGAACAGTTTGTCTAGCAGCATTCTGCTCAAACAGAACCATCAAAAGACATTTAAAATGATCATATATATACATATATAATTATAACAGAGACCAGGGCTAAACATGGATGAGAACAACACGGGAAAATTGAAGTGAGGAGTCAATCAACACTAGATAGTAATTACATTACAAACGTGCCCATATCCACGATTGAGAGAAGGCCAAAAGAGGTTAATTATCCTTACCTTAGGAAATAATTTTTCAAAAATCGCCCTGTAATAATACCCTTCTTTAGTTGTTGGAGTATTTTCAGGGTAAATAAAATTCGCATTTGCCAACATTGAATCTGTAACCTGAAAAGGTTTGTTGTCAAAGTTTATTATTAACAAGTGAGATATCGAATAGAGTGGGCAGAGGCCCAAACTGATGAAATTGAAGGCTTT
The DNA here is from genome assembly GCF_948465745.1 of Chenopodium album. Classification (NCBI taxonomy): domain Eukaryota; kingdom Viridiplantae; phylum Streptophyta; class Magnoliopsida; order Caryophyllales; family Amaranthaceae; genus Chenopodium; species Chenopodium album. Next base: position 90,701,647 of record NC_137834.1, read on the forward strand.
AATCACCATAATCAAGACTCATACATGTTTGCTAGCATGATCTTTCAAGCCATCAATCCAACTGTATCCCACTCCATCACTGAACTGTTCCTTCTGCCGGTACAATATGTGCTAAAGCCAAAATTGCAAGAATATAATCATCAGTCTCTTTGGTGCCCCATAAATCAGTAAGATCACAAAATTATCAAGAAAAGACCCCTATAAAAATCTTGGAAGTTGGAACGAATGTCCTACTACCCATTGACTCAGAAGGTACAATAAATATAGCCAAAGTAGCAACACACCTTGGGCAGGTACGGTTTCTTTTCATCATCAAAAGCATTCCTTAAAATCCACTTCTCAATCCTCCCTTGATCACGTTTTATCTGCAAATTTTGTTAACATATATGAAAATGCATACTAAATTCCATCCTTACGGATTTTCATCAATCATATCACAATGAAACCTTTTATTCCTAAATATCCATCCAGTACAAGGTTTCATTGTGCAATATATGTTAAAAAGCACATGCATTGCTCTTATAATTGGTTCATACAGGAAGATTTAAGCCAGATAAAAGTATAAAACAGTCAGTGGGGAATTTTTTTTTTTTTACTAAAGCAATATGTATGAAGTAAGAGCAAATAGTTCCAACACTATTATCCATTTCCCCTTCCTATAAACCACCCCCAAAAGTTATAAAGGGAAAATAACAATTATGCAACAGGTGCGTCAACAGTGAGCAATTCATTATCAATCTCAAGGAAGCTTACTTGAGCAGTAGTAAACTAGTAGTAAAGTATATTGGCAACAGAAATTGACATTAGTTGATGTTTCCATAGAACATTAAAAAATATGTATAAGAAATTTTCAGTTACCATTTTCCACTCTGGATCAATACTCATTGCAACATTAATAAATTCTTTATCCAGAAAGGGAACACGTGCTTCAACACCCCAGGCTGATGTTGACTTATTGGCCCTCAGGCAATCATACAGATGGAGAGCTTTAATCTGAACAATACAAACACCAGATCAAAGACACAATCAAAATATTGTAATGAAAAGAAAATATACACAGCCAAGGAATACCTTTCTGCATGTTTCCTCATGGAGTTCCTTCTTGTTAGGTGCCTTGTGGAAGTACAAGTAACCACCAAAAATTTCATCAGATCCTTCACCAGAGAGAACCATCTTTACTCCAAGGGATTTGATTTTGCGAGACATCAAAAACATAGGGGTGCTGGCTCTGATAGTTGTAACGTCATAGGTTTCTATATGATATATAACCTCTTCAAGTGCATCTATGCCTTCCTAAATTTGAGAAGGAAAACTTTAGTTGTCTAGTGTATATAGAGTGAAACTTGAGTTAATCTTATATCTAAATCAGGTGAATTCGTAAAAAGAAAGTACCTGAACAGTGAAAGTAAGCTCATGATGACGAGTTTTAAGATAATCAGCAACCTCTCTTGCAGCTGCGAGATCCGGAGAACCCTGAGTAGCTAAAGATGAGTCTAGTTCCAAGATTTCAGACTGACTAAAGCAAAGATCAGCTTATTTACACATCTGGTCTACGCATAGACACAGTCGTGCATATCCAAATTTAAAATGCAATGCTACCAAATGTCACTACTTCAATATTTTAATATCCCCATAATAAAATTGGATTTAAATCAATTTAACTAAAAAGACCTAGGTACATATAGTAATATAGGAGCATAACATCGTAGATACGTGAAATATTGTTACCAGTCAACTTTCTTCTTTCCTATCCAGAAGAACAAGTTTTATGAGAACCAATTATCTGGATTCCCCCATGGAAGCCAATTTCACCAGACCCAAGATGAATAGTTATGCAATTTATGCATTGCTACGATACAAGTGATTGTAACAAGCACTACTGAAAGAGATGAACTGTTGATATCTGAACTCTGAAGTACAAAGGCATGATACCTTCAAACCAATGCAAAAGGAATGCAACTGTGAACCCCATTGGTATGCTCCTTCCATTTCTTCCAAGTGACGTGATGCTACAGCAGCAACAAGAGATGAATCTAGTCCACCCGACAGAAGTACACCAAATGGGACATCTGTCATTAATCTCTTAAGAACAGACTGTATATAATTATAAGAGAAGGTTAGCAAATCAGAATGTAAATTTATTACAAGATCTAAGTAAATCACAAACCAGACAGGAAAAAGAAATCTAACAAATACAACAGTTACAATTTTGCATTCTGCAACAAGAGAAGATTTCTTCTCTTTTAAATATTAAAAAATTAAAAAAAATTAAAAAAAAAAAAAAACGAAGTCAGGAGCAAGGAAAAAAAGGCTGTGTAGTAAAGTGAGGGACAAAGGAAAAATGTCGAGATATTAAGTACTGATAAATAGAGAACAGTTGATTATTATTTATAATATACCTTTTCAAAAGCTTCACGTAAAACTATTGGATCATATGGAGCTGAAGGTATCTGTTCTGAGAACCATGGTGGGTTGTACCACCTTCTTAACTCGCCTGTAACGCGTTAAATGAAACAGTATTAAATTCGTTAATCCTTAATCTTTAAATTTGAATCACATCTTAGCCAAGATAGCCTACGAACTAGATAATAGCATACCCTGTTTGCTTGAATATATATGTCCTGGGGGAAAAGAGATAAATCGTTCACAATCATCACTTAAGGCCTTCATCTCAGAAGCAAACCAAATGGACCCTGCAAAGAAAACATTTTTATTGTAAATAAACTCATGACTGTGAAAGATAAAAGTATCTGTAGCTACTGCTACATTTTTGTAATTGGGAGGGAGGAGGGAGAACAAAAGAACACAAAGGTCAACCCAAAAGAGTCATAATAGTCAATATTCTTGAGAGAAAAAGCAATTATAGGATAGCATGCCCATAATGTATATGAATGACAGCTAGTATCACACAATTAAAACATCATAACAAAGTGGAGGTTAAAGCTTTAAATTTAAAGACATCAAAGCAATCAGCAAAGCATCATAAGATTGCATCACCACCATAATGAATCAATGAAACATATACTATAATTTGGCGTACCATCAGGACCCCAACCCATGTACAGTGGGGTAATTCCAATACCATCACGAGCAGCAATGAAGCTTTTATCGCGTGTATCAAGAAGTACAAAGGAGAACATCCCATCGAGCATATCCACAAACTCTTCCCCATATTCTTCATACTGCCAAAGAAAAAAAAAAAAAAAAAGCAGCTCACATTCAAGGATCCAATGTCCCATAACCAAGTGTTTTCAAATTAAATTTGGTGAGTGTTAGGATGGTATACAACAAGAAAGAGTACATAACATTAAGGTACTTACAAGGTGAGCAATTACTTCACAATCACTACCAGTGCGAAACTGATGTGACTTCAGCTTCAGCTCCTCTCGTAACTGTTTGTGGTTGTATATCTCTCCATTGACCTGACAATGATAAATACTCTATGTATCATATAAAGGCTGAGTTTATTATGCTTAAGTGTGTACTTTGAATCTAATAGTTGATAATCCATGCATCCTGATGCTGGATTTCAGAAAACTAACAACAAAGGAGATATATATGCTTGGGTGCATACTTTGCATCTAACAATAAATAATATATACAAGCTACAACATATTACAGATTGAAGATGAAGATGATGAAACAGAAATATTGTTCCTAGTAATAAATAAACTTCACATCATTCCAAAAAGGCAAGGATATGTGAAATAATCACTGATACACATTTCTATATTAATTTATTTATAAAAAAAATTAAAAAAAAAAATAAAAAAAAAAAAATCAGATGGAAAGTGAAATTACTGTGACAACAATGGTCTTGTCCTCGTTATAAAGAGGCTGATCTCCCGAAGTGGGATCAACAATAGCTAACCGCTGATGAGCAAGGTAACAATTCTCAAAGCAGTGTATGCCACTCCAGTCAGGGCCTCTGTGACGTAACCTATCATTAACAGAAGACTAACAATCAGGCAAATTTATACACTGATTATAGTGTCCTTGTCACACAAAGAAAGACACGATGAATAAGTAAACAAGTTCATGATATACTATGTACTAACAACAAACTTTCTTGACTAAACCATCGCATCTCACACAAAATAGGGATAAAATAGAACAGGCATTAGTGTGAAAAAACAGATACGGGCAGAAGTACTATTCCCTCCCTTAGACAACCTCATTTCAACTAAAACTCTTGTCCCACTTAAAAGCCCCATTTCTCAATTTGGGTGGAATTTATCATCCACTAATATCTGTTTTTAATCATTTTGAATCAACAAAGCCCTCTAACCCCTGCATATTTGATCATGTGTAGCATGTAGATTTTTAGAGCTGGAAACATGATCACTTAAGTAATTCTAGCATAGGTTGACAGATTTGAGGGGTATGGTATCAATTTCCCGACCAAAGATAATTTTGTCGGCTCACTTATTACCCTCTCCAACCCACCAGTGACAAATTGTGTTACTTTCCTCAATCTCCCTTTTCATTACCCTTTCCCTCCTTCACTAGATTCCATTCCATCCTTCTTCCTTTAACCATACCAAACACACCCTAGAGGTGTATTTCAATCAACAAACTGAACTTATCTTATCTGAACTATCTGAAATAAGCTAAAAAGAATCAAAACCAGCCGCAGACACTCTCAATCGGTCTCACGAGTGAAGTTTTTATAATTCAACGAATCTTTCTCAGTCATTTTCATTGACATGATCCATTTCACTTCTATCTCACCTCATCAACTTCACTGCCAAACACTTCTTCCTTATCCGACCTTCTCACAATTCGGAATAGAGATATGCCAATTCAAAACAATCCAATTTCACTCCTAATTCATAATTCATGAACATCTTAATTCTTAACAATCTCCAATAAAAAATTCAACAAAATGTCACATACATTCAACATTATTATCACGTAAAAAATAACAAAATCATCCTTAGTGCATTACATTGCAATTATAAATACATTTAAAATAAAAAAATTAAAAAAAAAAGTCATATAATTAATAAAAACTAATTGTCTATTACTGGTAACATTATTAACAGAAAATGCCTAATTTCATATCATCAAACCAATAAATTCCCAATCACAATAAACAAATTATTCTCTAAAAAAAACGGTGAAAATAACAATGCAATACCTCCGAGAAAGTTCGATGATTCTAGACCTCTTAATGTGAGAAGTATCGAGACAACCGAAGACGGCAAGTATGCCACACATGATGATGATGGCGGCTTCTTTCTCTCACTTACTTTCTCTCTCTAACTTTCTCTCTCTTATTACTCTGTTATTTAATTTATTACCAAGTCAGAAAAAATGAAGGTACTCTGATGCTAAAATGGTGCAGGATATATAACCCTGCCAATCGGAGCCGTTGATGATTACTGGAATCACAAAGATTCTATTTTTTTAATTTTTTCATTTCATTTTTTTATTTTTGGTCTAAAACTAGGGTTTTGCCTTTTTGGCAACTCTAATTTTTTTGTGGGACCTTTTTTCGTTAAAATAAGGCAATTGGGATGAGGAGAGGGTTTAGATTCTGTCTCGACTCTCAAGTGTGAAATTGTCTTTTAGTGAGCGGCTCAGCGCCCCTTAACCTTGACCATTGCTAGTGGTTATAGCTTTATGGAAAATATTACCTAGTCACTCTAGTTTATCGGGGTGTTTGGTAGGAGGGATGAGGGATAGGTAAGGAAACCTGTCCTTAAATACTTTTACTACTACGGAGTATCATTTTTTTTTAGTTGACATGTGTTCTTTTTTAGGAAATTTTTTTAATTGATACGTTTTCTTTTGGGGTAATTTATTTACTTTGGATTTATAAGCTACTCCACTTGTTTTTTCATTTTCTCTCACTCTCACTCCTCTCCTTAATATATGTGCCTAAATCAAACGCGTCAACTAAATAGAAACGGAGGAAATATATTGAAAGATTTGAACTTTAAATTTCTTTAAGATATGAGATAATAAGTCTTATCAAGTGAGTCAAGCCTTACTTGTTTCGAGAAATCTTTGCTTACACGTAATCTATTTTATTTTCAAACAAATGCATCGTACCAATGGTTGTATTGGTTGAGATTATAAGTTGTAGACATTTAGATAGTTGTTTAATACGCCAAATTATGCGTGAGTTTCTTGTTAATTTTGTTTCATGTATGGTTTAAATAAGTTATCTATCTATATATTAATATTTGTTGTAAATAAAGTGAGTTTGCAAATAGGTGAATTATATTGAGTAATACAGATTTTGATTGTAAGAAAATTCATCAAATGGTTTTTTTAGAAAATCAATGGACTTTAATTACTAAAAAGCATACTCGAGTTGGTAAAAATTTGACATAGTCTTAATAAATCATTGGTGATATCTATTCGTTTATGAGATCAGGCTCAAGCTTATGCTGGTTTCATCTCATTTTAGCTTTTTGTGTTTGGTTGTTTAGAAAATATAAATAAAAAAAAAATGTACTCATTAATAGAAAGAGAGTTATCAAAGTGAGTCAAATCAAACCAATTTTGAATGATCACTAAACTTACCTCGTATTAGATTAGCTTTATATTGCTTCGATGGATTATTGACTCAATGATGGTCTTTTTTTTGGGGGGGGGGGGGAATAAGGAGAATGACCCTATCGAGCCAAAACTTTTCACAGGTCATCCGAATTCAAGTTATTAGGCTAGATACTTTGGGAGTTGGGGGGGTAAGGGAATCATCACATCAAGGTTGGGAGATGCAAACCTTACCACTAGATCAAGTTTTGCTCGGTAAATAGGTTGTCATAATGATTCAAGTTGAATTTCGTGATAACTGTATTTACAAATCACGAGTCCACAATGCACTCAACTTTTGTATATTGCATTGGGGCATTAGTAAAATCACATTTGGTCTCATCGAATAACACATTGATCTGGTTGATACTAGAAAAGAAAAATTTTTAGATAGACCCAAAACTATTTAGAAATGAATAATCGTCTTCTTTATTACGATAAAATCATGTTTAATTTTGTAACAATTCATTCTTTCATTTCATTATATCATAAGAGAAACTAAAACTTCATAAATCCAAGATAAACAAAAAGTGAAAGTCAAATAACTTACTTATAATTAGGCAAAAGCTAACGTACGCCCTAAGAGCGTTGGATAAGATAACTAAAAAGTAGAAAGATTAAATGAAAATGAACATTAATGTGTAATTTTGTCATGCTTTTCTAAATTAATACTTTGTAATAAATGTCATTTACTCATTTGTATTAGTGACACTTTCGAAGAGTGGAATGATCTGTTCCTCATTCAAAGATTAAGACCTCCAAAAACACTACGTATTTGAGTATTTCAAATCTAGAGTGCCTTTACTTTACTCAAGGTCTCTAAGTATTGAAGGCAAAAGCGTACATCGGCACCCAATCGCATCAATTCTGAATTTCCAGGACTTGGCGCGGGTGGCCCTCAGATGGAATCCACCAAAGAAAACACCTCCAACACGTCAACCGCTAGAGAAGAGAGAGAAAGCTCTGAGAAAAAAATATGGATTTTCTCTGCTTTGCTCACTCTCCAATATGGTTCTCAGCCTTTGATCTCCAAGCGCTTTACCGGGTTTCTCTCTCCTCCTTTGAATTTTTATTTATAATTTTGTTCATGGTATTTGTTTTGATTACATACTGTCTTTTATCTAGGAATTATATGCCATAGTAGATGGTAATTGGAATTTGGGGCTGAATTTTTAATTTGGAATTTTATTTTGTGTCACATTTTAGAAATAGTTGATGGGTAATTTTACAGTTTTTTAAAAATTGTTTGTATGATTTTACCTGCTGATATAATGTTGGTTCAATTAGAACATACTTTTATGAAATTGGTTGAATTATCCATTGGAGAATGTATATAAACATATGAAAAGTACTGGGTCGGTAGGCTCTTTGTTGAATGTCAGACAATGTTCTTCCTCAATCCAATTATACTGTCCTATCTGGTTCAATGTACCATACTACCATGAATTTTAAAGGCAAAGTTGGCTTCGAAGCCCTAACCTAGAGCTTGGGTGCACCCCCACCAAATACCGATTGGGGTGCAACGCATGCCATTAATGGGCGTTTTTTGGCATTCAAAGTGAGACGTATATGGTAATTAATGGAAATTTTAAACGTGCTATATAGATACTCGAAATAACCCACATGATTTTGAATTGTGCAATCTATGTTAGGAAAATAATTCAAATGTGAGTTGAGACTATTGAAAAAGGAGAGAAAGATTGACTAACATATAAGATTGGCAGGGTTCTCCACTTATCAGTTAGCCACTTATTTGTTCAAGGATGGAACTTGGTTGAGCTTGTATGTGGTCAGACTTTCCTACTATGTGGGCTTGTGCTCGGCAGTGAATTCTATCTATAGCCCATACTAAACCTTAACATTGATAGGGATAAAATTTAGCCGCTAGGCTAACTCATCTTGACTAATTTTCATGTAGGGTAATGGATGGCACCATTACTACATAATTGGGGTGCTGTCTTATATTGTACTTTTGTCAGTGTGATATAGGTCAATTTAGCTCATATACATGATGCTCTTAAATCAAATCTATGTAAGTTTGGTGCAAAATGTGCTTTTACTTGCATGTTTCAAATTAGGAGGAAAAAACTTTGAAGTTGGGGTGGGTTGGGACTGATTTAGTGTTAATTACAGAGTTAAACATAAGCCTATAGATAATATTACGGCCTGGCATTTTGTCAAATAGCACCAAACCTTAATTTTCGTTTTTCGTTTATTTATATAAAATTATCATAGACCATAGAAGTTTAACTAATTAAAACTTAAAAGACTAAATTGGTTCATCATGTTCCCAATTTCATACTTGAGGTTCAAAAGCTAAATGAACAAAACAAGGTCTTCTGTCAAAAAAAAAAAAGGGGGGTTAACTTATACATTCTCATCAGTTTATAGTTTATGAGTTTTAGTAATTGTCATGTATCGATGTCTATGTTTGGTTTGGTCATTTTCCCACATATTTTTTAAAAATTCTAGCCAAGACAGCAAATCCCAAATTTTGATGGAAACATTGCATCCCATTTCCAAGTCAGACTCTGTATCATGTCATGACCATAGCACTTGGTGCTGTTTAGTATGCAATTTAAATTATGCAGCTAACAAAGTTCTGTCTAAAAACTCTACAGCAGCTATTGTTGTTTCACCAGTCTCCATAATTTTTCTTCACTTGTATCATCTTGTTGAATGTTGGTTTTTCTTGTAGGCGAGATGTAATCGTGACTTCATCAGTTTTGGCATGTGAAGTTGCAAAGGTGATCCAATTACTGTATTTTTAGCTTTCCACCATGACATTGTATTATTATATGATCCTGAATTCTTTTTATCCTTCAGGTTATATGTGCTTTCACGGTCCTCATATTCAATGGTAGCTTGAATAAATTATGCAAAGATTGGTCTTTACTCAGGGCATTGACCTTTTCTGGACTCCCAGCTGCGATCTATGCACTGCAGAATAGTTTGCTTCAGATTTCTTACAAAAATCTTGACTCCCTTACATTTTCAATGCTAAACCAGACAAAATTATTTTTCACAGCCTTCTTTGGGTATATGATATTAAGGTAAGATTTCAGTAAGCAATGTTAGTGCCTATCTTATTTTCTGATTTTTTTCGAGTCAAAGAAGGGTACAATGGGTACTTTGTGGCTTGTAGTTGGAGTGGTGGTAATTTATGGGGCAGCTTACTTTTCAAGCTAAAGGATTTTGGTTATATTGGACTATTAGAGTGGTCTAGTTGTGTGGTTTTGCCATTTCTGGTATGCCCACAACACCCTCACTTGTTCTTTGAGTCCTTCAATCATTTGTGGAGTCCCTTAGATGTTTTGATTTATGTTGCTTGGGAGCAATGGGGTGTTGATCCAAGGGTTTGATCCTTGGACTTTGCTATTGTAAGGGCATTTGTTTCTTTTTGGTCAATTTTGAACTTCTTAATGTCACTTCGTTTGGTGTAAGAAAATCAGGCACAAGTACTCTTATTACACAAAAGGTTCTTTGTAACAAAGGCTTAGAATTTGTTGAGATAGATAAAATAATATTACCTCTTAAAATTATATATTGCAGTCCTTGTGTCGTGGACCTTTGATTTTTTTGGATAGCTCAAATTCCTGATTGCAATCATTTACAGGCAAAAACAATCAATTCAACAAATTGGAGCTCTATTCCTTTTGATATTTGCTGCTGTACTTTTAAGCATTGGTGAAGGCACAAGCAAAGCTTCTAAAAGCCGGAATCCCGAAGAAGTGCTATTTTACGGAATTGTTCCTGTCTTGATAGCCTCTGTGCTTTCAGGTCTAGCTTCTTCTTTGTGTCAATGGGCTTCTCAGGTATCTTTAGCTTCTCTGTCACTCAGGTATCTTGAACTTCTTTTTGATCTTGATTTATATTTGTTTAATCTTTTCAGGTCAAGAAACACTCCTCATATTTGATGACCATAGAGATGTCAATTTTCGGAAGCCTGTGCCTGTTGGCCAGCTTGTCCCAGTCCCCTGATGGATATGCTATGAGAAAGCATGGCTTCTTTTACGGATGGACTCCTTTAACTCTGGTATCTTCTTTTGTCCTCGGCTACTTAATGTATTATCAGTTATGCTTCTTCTTTGCCTAGGAATTACATTCTGAAATCGTAGCAATAAGTAAAATGATAGTTCAATTCACCAACGTTATCTATTTTAAGGACATTGGCCCTGAATCTTCACTAAACCTAAAATAACACTTCCCATCTCTTAAGATGTACTTGATTGAAGTCCATCAAATTCTTATGTTTACAATGTTGGGATGGATGTAACCACATGTTTGATGTTTAGATGAAAAGGTTCCACCTTTTGTATTCACCTGTTATACTTTAATTTACGTCTCCCCTCACTTACCTGTTCCCTGCTGGCCAGGGCTTGGGCTGAGCAGACTTGGCCATTCCCTGTTGGCCATTACACTCTCTTTTTCTTATCACAAGTAAGGCCAGCCAGCCAGGAAATGAATCCTGGGGCGCTGCATAAGGTGGCCTTGATGTTGTGTGAGCTAAGAGTTCAATGGCAAAATTATTATTATTATTAATTTTTTTTGGTGCAAATCTCAATGGCACAGTATCATTGTGAACATGAACATTTGTGACATGAAATTTTGCTCTTTTTATTTCTTTCAGGTCCCTGTAGTAGCAAATGCCCTTGGTGGAATTCTTGTTGGGCTCGTCACAACTTATGCTGGTGGTGTCAGGAAGGCAAGTTTGCTTAGATTGAAGAAAACTGTCTTCAAAAAAAAGTAAAAAGTCTTCAAAAAAAAAAAAAAAGATTGAAGAAAACTTATTTTTAATCAGTATTTTATTTTATTATTTTTTTTAATAATAATGTATTGTCATTCACATGATAGTAAATATTATTGTGTTTGTGAAGTAACTGAGACCCATTGGAGCAAAAATTTGATGGGTAATTGGGAAGACTTTTGTTTAGCTTTAGGCTCTAAATTACCACCTTCCCATAGGCTTGTTAATGGAAAGAATACCTTCATCGGCTTCATGTGAACCATTTTGAAGTTTGTTTTTAGTAAGATTTGCATATTAAAAAACTTAAAAATAGAATGAATAAGGAGAACGTTATTTTGTTGGGTCGGAACGAGTTTATTTGCATATAGACCGCACTATTTTTCACTATTCCAGCTTTATATTAGCTTCCTGGTTTTATGTCAACTGGTCCTCGTTGCCTAATTTGTATCAGACTCTTGCCACTGAAAAGATTTAACATCTCACTTCATTTTATGTTTTGCAGGGTTTTGTCATTGTTTCTGCGCTTCTTGTGACAGCCTTGCTGCAATTCATTTTTGATGGTATACCACCTTCACCATACTGCCTTGTGGCTCTTCCCCTAGTGATTACAAGCATCTCAATGTATCAAAAGTACCCTTACCGTGCCAAAAAGAAGGAAGCTTAGACCTAAATCGTTCTAAGTTGGGGAGGATCATTTTTTATTTTTCTTGCCTCAACTGTATGTCTTGGATGGTGGTCTGTTCAGATTATAATTCCTCTGGCGGACACGTGATGTCAATGCTGTAGGCAAAAAACTAATATGCAGGCATTGTGTTTCTTTTTCTCTATTCATTAGAATTGTATTAAAGTCTGTCGGACATGCCTAAACCGTTACATGATGAATATTCATTCACTAGAATGTATAGCTGAATGTCTTTTACCTGACATCCGAATGGCTTTTTGGATATCCAGGCTTCATTTGGGTGTCAGAACTGGAAATTGTAACTAATCTATATTACTGAATGAAGTATGTCTGTGTTTCAAGTCTTCACTCTAACAATTTACTCTGTATATGGGGACTATTGAGGAGAGGTAAGAAAGTCAGGCCAAGCTTACCAAGTTACCAAAGGAGTGCCAGCTAAAGCGTAATCAAGTAATCATCATAAAGTTTTTGAAGTAATCATCATAAAGTTTTTGTTCACTTTCGTTAAGTAAAGTCGTGGATCTTGTGGTATAGGGTATATAATGCATTTACTCTTTTAGGGAAATTGATTTTGGCACACCCTTAATTGATTTTAGCACACCCTTATGTGAGAAGAGAATAAAAAATTGTATTCTCACATAAAAGTGTGTCAAAATCAATTTTGGTGTGCCAAAATCATTTCCCCTATTTTAGGTGGGGTTTGGTATGGGGTAATTACAAAAGGGAAAGGGAATAAGAACTAATTCTGTTGTTGTTGTTTGTAATGCCATTTAATCACCCTCTTCCTTAGTGCGAAAACCAATCCGATTAATTACAAGATTGTCATTTGACAAATATCAAATGCGAAATTTGGACTGCCTCTGTAACAAATATGAATTGAATCGAGTTGAATCATATGAAGCCCCAATCCAAAATTTCAATCAAATAGTTTTGGAATTTCCAATTGATAATTAATTACTCCATATTATTTCCTTTTTCTTCCTCAAAAGAATTTTTTTTCTTTAAAAAAAAAAATAAAAAAAATAAAAAAATTAATAAATGAATGAAAATTGAAAGCATCACTATCACTCTCCCAAATTCCCAATCTCTCCTGACTAGACTCATTTTTCTGGGGTTTAAGCTGGGTTTTTGGCAGCTTCATCTGCAACTCTCTCTAAAATCAACTCTCTTCACAAAAACATCGAAGAAGAAGAAGCAGCAGCAATGGCGGGAAGATTAGGAAGACGAGTAGTACACTTCGCCAACCTCCCAATCAAGCTCCTTATGCCTTCTTCCTTCACCAACATCACCGAAATCTCTCTCAAAACAATCCCTTCTGCTTCCAAGGTATTTTCACAATTTAATCTTCATCTTCATTTTCCTCTTAATTTCTTCCCAATTTTATCGATTTTAATTTGATCAATTTCAATTTTTGCAGATCGAAATCAAGAGGGTTTTGGAATCATTGTATGGATTCGAAGTCGAAAAAGTTCAAACCCTAAATATGGAAGGAAAGAAGAAGCAAAGAGGTGGTATTCTTCTTGCTAAACCCGATTACAAGAAAGCATTCGTAACCCTAAAAACCCCTTTATCAATTTCGCCTGATCTTTTCCCTATTAAGGTGATTGAGGATGATAAAAAGGAATTGAATAAACAGTCTAAGACTAGCATTGTTGAGGCTGAGGGTCAGAAGAGGTCTCATTGGCTTGAAGGCGATGGAAACCGACCCGATAAGGCCACTCCACGATACCGCCGTGGTGTTGGGGGATTTGCTCCTCCACGCCCTCGTCGTACTGCTGGTGGTGCTCCTGAGACGGCGAAATTCCCGTGGACTAGTATGAAGAGGACCCCTGCTGCTTCTAGGTAGATGCTTTACTTTTGGTATTTTGTTGCTCATTAGTTTTAAGCATGAGGAACTTGATAAGGTTGTTGTTTATCATGATATTATCTATTAGAGTTATTTGAGATTTTTTTGCTGCTGTTTTAGCGGTAATGCTGCCATTGATGTTTTGGATTACTGGGATCGTGGCGACTTATATTGATTGTTGAAAAAGTGCCAAATTGTTGGTGTTCAGTAATAATGTTCTCACAGCTATGTGATTCTCTTTGACAATCTGTTCTCAAATCTCAATTGTTGATGCTATCTATGTTATGAATTAGCAATAGTATGTACATAGTTATGACATAGTTTGTAAGTGTCGAATCCCATTTAAGTGTGCTAGTTGTACGTGTGAGATTATCCTCATTGGATAGAAGGTAAGAAGCTTACCACCTTCTACTCTTAGGGAGTTACATACTTAATTCTCCCTTTATCTTGCAATTTATCAAATGGTTTTGGGGTAGAAGCTTACTTGGGCATTTAGTGGGTTCACTCTCCTCTTTCTTCATGGTCTGATGGGCTATCCAAACAACAACAACAACAAAGCCTTAGTCCCAAAATGATTTGGGGTTGGCTAATATGAATGGTCATAAGGAACCGTTCGGTATAGAAAAAGGGACTAATATCCAAACCCATTTTCATATTTTAGAAAAATTTAGTAGTAAGCTTAATCTGTAAAAGGCAATGAGTGTTGTGAATTTCTTTATATTTTAAAGGAAAAAAAAACCCCAAGCTCGTCATTGACATGGAGTTGAGATGTTTATTGTGAAACCTATCTCTGAAACTAATGTAATAGGCATGCTAGACATTACGCTATTGTACACCATTTTTATATATATATATTTTTTTTAAAATTTGTATTCAAGATATCTTGAGTGCTCCATTATCTGCTTGGTACTAAAATCTTGTGCTCAACTTCTTCATTGTCTTATTGTTTTGGTTCACTTACAAGATCATACATAAATTGTACTTTCCCTTCTTGGAGATAAAATACTTTTGTAGTATGACAGCATGGGCTGGGCTGTAACTGATGTGGAGAAGACTTTTTGGTGATTACTATGATGACGAGAACATAATTTTTCTAGTGACATTTTTTATCTCCTGACTTCACGTAGATAATTGCTCAGTGAATGGATTGTCTTCTCCCAGTATTAGGTGTGCTTCTCTCTTGGTTGGATATTTGTTGATCTCCAATATCTTCCATGGCCTTTTCTGTAAAAAAAGATAGATTCTTTATTTTCTTCCATCGAAAAATCCAGCCTGAGTTGCTCCGTTGCTTGTTGATTTGCTTTATATATTCTTGTTGGAGCTCAGAGTAGTCTCTCTGCAGTTCTGACATCCTATCTTTTACTATCTCAAGCTCAGTTCTAAGAGTCGTCATCTCTTTCTTTGTAGTTGACCAGCTTTCATCATTTTCACGATCATTGCCATCAGTTGTTTGTTCCTTGCTTTGCATAGCCGCCCTCATCTTCACTTGCTCTGAGAACAGAACCTGTTGAAGATTTGGATAGAAATTTAATTATGTTTGAGATTCTTCGTGGCTATTGTCTTGAGCTTCCTACATCTTTATCAATCAATCAATCAATCAATCAATCAAAGCCTTAATCCCAAAAGTGGGGTCGGCTAACATGAACCAAATTTGATTATTCCGTGTAGTCATCAACATAAATCTTTCTCCTCCATCCCTTACGATCCAAAACTTCATCCTCACGTAAATCCATGCACTTCATATCCTTCCTCACTCCTTCCAACCAAGTCATCTTTGGTCTCCCTCTTCCTCGTTTAATCCCTCCATGGTCCCACTCTTCCACTCTTCGCACCGGTGCACCCTCGGGTCTCCGTCTTACATGTCCAAACCAACGCAGACGATTTTCCCTTAATTTATCTACAATGCCCGCCACACCTACTTTCTTGCGAATAACCTCATTTCTGATTCTATCTCTTAAAGTGTTTCCACACATCCACCTTAACATGCGCATTTCCGTAACCTCCATCTTTTTAATATGCTCTTTCTTAGAAGCCCAACATTCTGTACCATAGAGCAACACTGGTCTTATGGCAGTCCTGTAGAATTTTCCCTTCAACTTTAAGGGAATGCTGCGGTCGCATAGCACTCCCGTGGCCGCTCTCCATTTAAGCCACCCTGACTTAATCCTGTGGGTCACGTCTTGATCAATGTCACCATTCTTCTGGATGATCGACCCTAGGTACTTAAAACATTCACTCATGGTCAAATCCTTTCCATCCAAACTCACCACTTCATTGCTTGTCCCCCTCTGAGTGCCAAAACGACATACCAAATATTCAGTCTTACTCCGACTTAGCTTAAACCCTCTAGATTCCAACCTTTGCCTCCATTGCTCCAACTTGACATTAACCCCATCCTTAGTCTCATCCACCAAAACGATATCATCTGCGAACAGCATACACCATGGAACCTCATCTTGAATTGGTCTAGTTAATTCGTCTAGAACCGTTGCAAAAAGAAAAGGGCTTAATGCAGACCCTTGATGCAATCCGATTGTAATAGGGAAATCTTTTGTCAACCCTCCGCATGTCCTCACATTTGTTGACACATCCCGATACATATCCTTAACTAGGTCTACATACCTTCGTGGGATACCTTTCTTCAACATTGCCCACCAAAGTATCTCTCTTGGCACCTTGTCATATGCCTTCTCTAAATCAATAAAGACCATATGAAGATCTTTCTTCTTTACCCTATAAAACTCCATCATTTGTCTTATCAAATGGATTGCCTCCATAGTAGATCTCCCAGGCATAAAACCAAATTGGTTATCTGAAATGCTTGTGCATGCCCTCAACCTTTGTTCAATCACCCTTTCCTACATCTTTATATAGTTTTTAAATTAAAAATATGTATGGAGCACTAGATTTTAAAATTTTCCTCATACAATTGCCAAGGCATTGAAATTGGAAGCTGTTGCTTCTTTTCCCTCCTTTTGGAAGCTTGAATTGAATGACTGATGGAACATAGAGCTTGTGCTCATGTTTATCTGATTTTCATTCTATATTGCAAGGCTTTGTTTTATGCAAAGACTTAAGTGGATTCCCCCCCCCCCCCCCCCCTTTTCTCTCTCTCTCTCTCTCTCTCTCTGCCTATGACTTGTGATGTGTGAAAGATAGGACTAGCTGCTTCTAAAGCTGAAGGTAGTACCTGTATAACAGTTTTCAAGGGCAGTCGATCATTCTGTGCCACATGCATGCAAGCATCAAGTGACAGCCTCTGACAATTCATTATCCTGCACAGCCTTCTACGCTCTTGCTCCATTAGTGAAGGGTGGCTCTGATCCAGTGAATTTATAAGTAGACTGTATAAATTGCTTCTCATTGAAGTTGGCATAGAAGTTGGGCTGGAATGCTTACCTTTAGATAGGTGTCAATTGATCTATATAGACCGTCATGACATAGTCTAGTATTTGCTGGCAATGCTTCTGCCAGAACTTGGAACTTCGAGATAGTGAGATTGGGGTCTGTTGCAATTTCAGCTAAATAGTTGTCTAGAAGCTTACTGACTTCTAGTTCTTCAGTCCTCTGCTGCTGCTGCTGTTGTTGCTGTTCGTGCATCAGAAAGTATTCCACTATTCGCTGCACAGTGTCTGTGTTGTGTATTGTCTTTTCCTCTGGTGAACTGTGCCGAACACTGGTATGGTTAGTTTAATGTAAATTGTTGAACCACCAAATTACTTCTCCATATAACCTAGTTTGGCAATATTATGACTTATAATCTTAAGTTTGTGTTATTGACGAAAATAAGATTTCTTAGATCAAATCATAAACTCATAATTCAATCTGACAATTGAGTATTTTTGGCTTTTCAAGTCATAATATGGCCATATGGGCATTTCAAGTCTTAATTCTATCAATTATGATTTGAGCTATGACTTGACATCTAAGAGTAATCAAGGTGCCTAAATGAAGATTAAACTAGGTGAGTTTTTTGCTAAGTGTCTAAGATCTTAAGTTATTCCCAATAGATTAAAATTTTCTAATCTTGAGAGAAGGTGATTCTAAGATAAAGTATAACCTTGAACTTACTTTATCAGCTTCCCTCGATCTTTGTTATTATATCTTGGAATTAGGAGGTCTTGGACATCGGCATCTTGCAAGACTGACCCTACTCTCTTTTCAAGCTCTGAGATTAAAGCTGGTGTTGCAGAGTATATCATAGCCATATTTAGCATCCATAACAGGAACTTACAGGAAACAGCTTCTTTCTGAGGTGGCAGTATGCTGATGATGCTTTCTATAATCATCTTTTGCTCCTTATTTTGGCTGATGTCACCTTCTTGGTTCATCCCACTTATAATACTGAAATGCCGCTCACTTTTTGCATACCAATGCCGTCCTTTCCCTTCTACATTCCCATCCATGCTTGGCAACCATTTTTCTGCATAATGCTTGATACATGAACCTATGATATCTGGTTTAGTACCTTTGGATTTCAATGCTGCTATTATTCTGCCAAAGTGGTCAATCCGCAAGGTTGTTATGTCATCAAACCACCAAGCCTCATCATCAACTAACTCATTCTTGTCTTGAAAAGCTTTCCACGAAATTGAATCACAACATCTTCTTACAATCTGGAGGTTCTCTGCCCAGGGAGATAGTTTCTCACAAGCTTTGAGAACTATAACTGAGTCTCTCCATGAAGCTAGTACTATAAATGTCAGAAAAGCTTCTGTTTTGGATATTAGATTTCCATCTTCAAATTCCTCTGTCATTTCTAGATATTCTGATGCACATCTCAAAGGGGCTACATTGTTAGGGCCTAGATCTATGGGAAGGCCATAACAGAATTTCGCTACTTCTTCAAAAGCTGCCGGTCCTCCTGGAAAGTTGTCAAGTTTGATGTTGTGCTCTAAACTTGAACTTGTGGGCTGAAATGCTACCCGGCTTATGTAACCACTCTTTGTAAGTAGTGCATACTGTATCAATATAAAACTGTTAAGGTAAGTGATAAATTGATATCAAAACCAGAAGTGGATTAGGAGATTATGTATATCTAATGGAACCTCTGGGATTGGGAAAGTGCTGCTATTTTTCTTGATTGAAAATCTAATCTGAACATACACCATTGTTTAACCTTTTCTACCCTGCTCCCTAGCATCCCTAATCTAAGTGTCATACCAAATCACAGTTGTACCCTTAATTTGTGGACCCTTTGTGGAGATGTATAGTATTACTGGCTGAGATCCCCCCCCCCCCCCTCCCCCCTCCTCCCTCCTTTTCCCCAAAGATACCCAAAATGTAGAAGGTTTAATACTCTCAGCTTTATACGACGTTGCCAACAATTTTATAGGTGCACTCCTAAAGCTCAAATTGGGAATTGGAGATAATTATACAGAGCATTTAATTATGGATATAAGAAAATTTTGGGATTTAATAGCTTTTGTGAATCATTTTTTTTTGGTTAGTATAAAATTTTTTGGTTTCTTTAAACAACATTCAATATGTTTAGTTTACCTTATGCATGTGAAAGGTGTTTTCTTCGATTTGAATTGATAGATCAGTCTGGATATCAGAAGTCACGAACCTGCATATAACAAAAAAGAAAAAAGCACTTGTTGGATGGAGTCAATGCAATAGAAAAACAATGGTATGTAGAAGAAAATTGGGGGGTGGGGGTGTGTGTGGTGCTCTGTGAAATGTGAGAAAAAATGCTCTTGTAGCCATTGTTGGAATTCACCAGCTGCTACAAGTTACGTAAACAAATTATTGTCTTTACCATGAATTACCGTTCTTCTCAAATGTGTAATCTACATTGTTGATTCTGGTGGGAAGTATGATTTGATCTGCGTTATTGCTGTCATTCTCCTGGCTTTTTGCTTCAACTGCAGGTACTGGGCTCTTCATGGTTACCTTTTCACAATGAAGGTTTATAACTATGAGGAATTTTTTTTGCTGGTCTTATTGAACGAAATTCAGGGGTGGGATAGGGCTGTAGTAAATGTATGATTGATGAGTTTGTGGTTTTTTGATGAGAAGACAACTTGAGGGTAGTTGAATGACTTGTATCTGTCACAGATATCGGATCACGATCAGACAGTAACAGAAAACTTGAAATATTCTTTGGGTTGAGGTATAGTCAGTATTGGCTTTGAGGTTATACAACAATCAACTTGATACTTACAACTCAGATTGTTGCTTAGAACATCTGTTGCTGCACACCACACAATTTACAGTTCCAACAGAAGATTATGCTGTGGTTCAAAAGTCACATAGAAGCTGCATTAATATTAGAGAATGTTGCATGGGGTTGTTGGTCGACAATAGGATAATGCTGTCTCTACTAAATTTGCTTTCAAAGGTTCAACTTTCATTTTTGTCATAAACTTTGCATTTATTGATTAATATGGTCCATAGTGACTCATACAGTCATACATTGCCTGATTGAGCAAAAAACCAGCTGAGACTTTTGGTAAGATGGATTGTTGTTCTTTTTGAGTTTGGTGTCTTCAGAGACGCCAGAAGAAGTTTTCTAACGTTATTGGTATAGGGCCATTTCTAATGCCGTGAATGTAACTTAAATGAAGCATGGTATTGAGCGGAGTGTTTTTTGCAGGTTATGGTTACCAGTTGGGGTAGATTGTAATTATATTAGGGCTTAGGGGGCATGTAGGAGATTACTGCTGTATAGTTTTGGTTAATTTTACTGCGCATAAGTAGGTAGATGTCTTGAAGGTGTGTGCATGTGCAAGAACGCATATTATAAGGAGCTGCTTTTGCATTCCCTTTGTGTAGATATCACTGCATCTGATTTTCCTTTTTTGTTTTTTTTTTTTTTTTTTCTTAATTATTATTTTTAAATTTAAATTTAAATTTTTTAATTTTATTATTTTTACAACAGCAGAAAACAAAAGAACAAAGAAGGAACTTAAAAAACATTTAGGCTTGTTTAATCTAATGTCTAATTATAATGCAATAGTATGCTAATTGCCAAGTACTCTGCTATGATTGTGTGCGTGGTTGCATTGCTTAGGACGTTCCTTCTTAAATACTCCTAACTTGTAATCTTACAATTATTCATAAGTTTTTTTTTTTTTTTTTTTTTTTTTTTTTTTTCCTCAAAAAAAAATTAAGTAATTATGTTACTTCACATCAAGATCTTGTACCAAATGATATATGCATTCCTAATTGATTATTACAATTATTCATAAGCTAATTTTGTTACTTTGTATTTAAGATTTTGTACCAAATGATCCATATAATTTCCGAACTGTTCCAAGTTTCTCTTGTTTGAGCTGCTTTCGTCATGTTAGAGAAGCTTTTTCCCAAGTTGACGCTTAACTTTCTTAACTGATCAAAATGGAATAGTTGATTTAACTTCAATGATCTCGCATTCTATCATATGACTTATAATGATAAGTTATGATCTCTATTAGCCTCAACAAAGATTTGGCATTGCTCCCGAATACTTTGTATGACTTTAAAATAAAGAGGAATCACAACCTAGACTTATACAAGTGTATCAATTCGTTCTTCATTTTAAAGATGACAATGAACTATGGAATCATACACTTGATGTATAATAACAGGATATGAGAGAGTGAGGGATAGCTCAAGTGGTTAGAGCTTCCCTCCCTATTCTAGGAGATCTTGGGATCGATTCTCACCCCCGCCCTTGTAGCTCTTTAAACACCCAAAAAAATAATAACAGGATATGAGCATTAAGCTTTATCGTCTTAAGACTTGGGGTGACATCATTAAATTGAGTCTTAAGATTTATACTTAAGACTTTTCCCATTTTTCTTCAAAATTCTCAAGCAAGTCTCAAGTTGAGTCTTGAAATTTCAAGACTCAACTTAAGACTTGAGATTGGGACCCAATTCACCCACTTCACTTTTATTTTTATTACCCCTTTTTTTTTACACTTTTTTACATATAATATGTCAAATAATTAAGTCTTAGGGCTAAAGGGATAAATTTGTGTGATTCTTAGTGAGTCTTAACAAGAATTTGATGACATCATTTTCAATGGGGACCACAAAAAATGATGTCATATTTAAGTCTTAAGACTTGGGGCCTAAGCTTATTTGCTCTAAGCTTATTTGACTTTTGCTTAAAAATTTTATTTTTCTTATAAAAAAATTGGTCAAATTAATTTATTTTTGTTATACTTATGTTATTTTTTTTTTAAGTAATACACTTCGTATGAATGATAAAGAATAATGCTCTTATGAGTTGTAAAATCCAATTTAAACCTAGTATAAGAAAAAATGTTATACTATTTTTAAGTGTCCTATGTTATTTGATATGAAAAAAGATCTTCATCTTTATCACACAAGAGTCACTTTTAATCACCCTAATTTCTATAATTTTACATGCACCACCACCAACAAATTACCACGCTGTCATGGTTAGAACTTAGAAGTAGATGAAAATATTTATGCTAGGCTAATCGGTTTTTATTCTTTTATAAGTGATCACATGGTGTAATAAGCCGCACATAGAACACGTTATTTTTCCTACCCCGTATTACTTAAGGAAGGATGATAAAAGGGGGTCAAAGTTGAAAAAAATAGAAGTTAATGCCGTCCGTTGGCGGTTTCTTCTCCCACGCTGTATAAATTCCCCCGTTTAAACCAACCTTGTTTTGCACACCGCGTCCATCCTTTTTCCCTCTCTCTCAACCATTTTTGGCAGATTCAGATCTACCATCTACCTCTCAGAGAGAGAGAGGAGGAGAGAGAAAAAAATATTTGAAATTGAAATTGAATTTCTAGCTTCAAGGACTCATCAATGGCGGTCGTCTCACCATTAGCCAAATACAAACTCGTCTTCTTAGGCGATCAATCTGTTGGAAAAACCAGCATCATTACTCGTTTTATGTACGACAAATTCGATACCACTTACCAGGTTTCCCTCTTTTTATTATCAATTTATGGTGATTATCATAATTTTATTTTGTTGCAAATCCTTCCAATTTCTATTGCATTTTGACTGAAATGTGTTGGATTGTAAATTGCGGTTGATCATTTATTTTACGTCAGTTTTAGGTTTTTCGTCATTGATTTTTTTATTTCCTTTTGATCGGTTCAAATTGAGATTGATGCATGCTGGAACTGTTGCTGAATTTCAGTTTTGAGGTTTTTGAAATTGATAATAGTTTGTCTAATTGTCCTTAAATGATTTTTTTTTTTTTTTTAATAGATAATATGATATGTTACATGCCTAATTTTGCTGTTTTTTTAATTGAATTGTGTATTTGTGCCTAACTTACCCTGTTTCACGCTAGGATTACAAATTTTTAAAGAGAATTTTCATTAATTTAAGATACAATTGCAATTTTATTATAATATGGAGCAGAATTATAATTTATCAAGAGAATTGTCATTCCGCAATCAAGTGCATGGTTCTGTAATTTGTTGACTGATCATAGAATCAGAGGCATGACTCCAAGTAGGGGCTTTTAAAGGTGACAATGGGGTCATTTTGTTCTGTTTTGGTCTGGTGACTTTAATTTCAGGTGCTAAATGGGATCAATCCCAACCTTAGTTTTAGGCAGGATAAATTTGGTAAGGATAATCTAGTTTCAGGTATGATACAGATACTGGTCATTAAAATTGATTTTTGTTTTTCGTAATTATATATACTAGTTTTTGGAAATTTGGTATATTGCACCATCAAGAAACTTGAAGGTTTAAAGTCAAATTAGGACGTCTTTGATGAGACCATTCATACTACCAAGTTGTATTTCTAAAAAATCTTCTGTGGGAGGCATAAATGATAGTTTGCACTTCATTGCCAACAATATAGTTATAGGTTGCCATGATTTTTTATGATGATATCAGCCACTTTATCATAGGAGACGAGTTCAACTTCCTGTAATATAATTTGCAGTTCCTTGTCAAATTTGTATGCTTTACTTATGCAGTATATTTTTCTCATTCTAGAGTTGGACCGTTTAATATATATATATATAATATATAGTAGAGATCTCTCAATATTTAATGGGCAAGTTTATAATTGGAAATCAGTGGGATCCTTATATCCTTTGAGTATAAAGTATAAACTATAAAGTAATACTTCAAAAAAAATTTGGCCTTTCAAACTTCTGGATTTGTCATTATGAAATCATGCTGGTATAGCCGTATGTGCAACATTTATACTTTTGGTATTGTTTAATGTGTATTTGATGTATATTGAAATCTAGGAAATACATGCATGTGTTTGACTTATTAACATTTTTTTTTAATATTGTCAACTTAATGGCAGGCTACTATTGGGATTGACTTCTTGTCGAAAACCATGTATCTTGAAGACCGAACAGTGCGCTTGCAGCTCTGGTATGATACTTTAACAAACAAATTTCATTGCTTATACTGATTATGTGTATTCATGTTAAATCAGTAAGACAGTAACAAACAAATTTTTATTCTGAGAATGTATACATGTTAAAACAGTAACAAACAAATTTCTATTCATGTGTTAAAGCAGTAACAAACAAATTTTTTCTGAGAATGTATATTCATGTTAAAACAGTAACAAACAAATTAATATTGATAATGTATATTCATGTTAAAGCATTAACAAACAAATTTCTTAAGCACCCTGAGCTCATTGCTTATACTAGCCGAAAAATACATATCCAGATTTCCCATCTCATAAGTCATAATGACATTGATTTACCAAATAATTTGGTGTCTTGTATATGATTCTATCCCATATTCTGAACCTTTAACTGCCAATTCCAGGGATACTGCTGGGCAGGAAAGATTTCGGAGTCTTATTCCCAGTTACATCAGAGATTCTTCAGTTGCTGTTATTGTCTATGATGTTTCTAGTAAGTGCTTTGTATGCTAATGACTTCAAACTTGATCATTTTTACATGTTAATGCTTTAAGGACGCATGAACGATTTACGTATGATGTAATTGTCTGACTGAAATTCTTACATGTCTACATTTCCTTAATGCACACGTACATGGGTGAAAGTGTGAAACTATGTACTAGTAATGTACTTCTATCAGTTCTATGATGATTGTTTTAAGGAATGTTTCTGCTGAAACTCGCTTGTTCTTGAACCAAAGTTATTCTATTTGGTTTTTTTGTTGATAATTAACCTGTAGCCAATTTCTTCATGCAGATAGGCAATCATTTCTCAGCACTACAAAGTGGATTGATGAAGTACGGACAGAACGTGGCAGCGATGTGATTATTGTTTTAGTTGGAAATAAAACTGATTTGGTTGAGAAAAGGTGGGGATTTTGTTCACTTCTGTGTATATTATTTGCTATGATCTATGTTCTCTCTTTCATATGTTAATCCACCATTGATTATTTGAGAAATGCTATCACACAAAAGTTCTACTTGCCATCAGACAGAGGGGAGAACCAGAATACTATATTTTCCTGGGTTTCATGAATGATAAGATCTGTTTTTACTAATAACAAGATAAGGCCAGGGTTTGGTTGCATAGCATTTTAAAGTGTTTATGCTAGAATGTTTTGACATTGAAGATTTGAACAGGCAAGTCTCTATAGAGGAAGGAGATAACAAGGCTCGTGATGCTGGGGTAATTTTCCTGGAGACCAGTGCAAAAGCAGGATTCAATATAAAGGTATGTTTATTACTCAGTCAGAGTCTTTTAATATTCTAGGATGTCCAGATAAGGGGTTATCTTTTCTTATGTAAAATAATTATCTATGACTAAATTAGCAAATATGCACAACTTAAATGTAAGTAATTGGAAGAGAACAGAATTGGTTCAGCTATCACAAAGTTAAGTTAGTACGTTCATGTTATATTCTCGATTATAAGTTTAGAGTTAATGTTTCCATTTTTATTTACTCCGTATTACAGTAGAATTCTGCAGCAATGATAAGCATGGAAATTTAACGTAACTAATGCATTGACTAAATATGTCACAGCCTTTATTCCGTAAGATCGCCTCATCCTTGCCAGGGATGGAAACCCTGTCATCCACCAAACAAGAGGATATGGTTGATGTGAATTTGAAACCTAACAGTAGTTCATCCCAATCAGAACAACAGGGAGGTGGTTGCGCTTGTTAATTTGTAACAGATCAAGGATTTTGTGAGGTAAAAGAAGCTGTTCATAAAAGGAAACGAGGAGGTGAACATAAAGGGCCAAGCTCGACAATTAAGGGTCTGAGTTCGTTGCACCAGGCCCCATTTCATGTCCTATATACTAATCAACTTGTTCTACACTTAAAAGGTACATCTTGTAAAAGGTTTGGCTTTGACTTTTTGAGGCCAGCCGTTCATTTTGCCCACTTTTTGTAAACATTATAGCTTCCTTTTTTCCCACTGTTTCACTTACACCGATTCATTATTGAACTATATATTTTGTTGTTATGTTTCGAGGATTTCTTGTAATGTAGTCTTTGAGATTGTTAAGTTACCATATCAGTTATAGAAATGATACTACATAATTTCACTTTGAATCCATATTTGTATGCTAATAAAGATCTATAGGATTGTATTTCTGTGCTCTATAGTCTATACAGACTGTCAAATTGATTAGATGTTGGAAATTTAATACATACAAGTATGATTTATACCATCAACTTGTGGAACATTGGAACAAAAAATAACGAAAGGAAACTGCAGATCTGCAGCAAACACTAAACTCGGTATATGTACACCGGAAAAAAATGAGATAATGCCCAAGCAAGAGTAGATACAAATGCCATAGAGCAATAATCTCCAAATAAAACTAGGAACAGGAGATTTTTTAATATAAAATAAGATAAAGAAACAAATCTGCAGTCGCTTAGCCATGAATATAGCCTTCACTGACTTGTCTAACTCGGAGTGTTAGAAAAATCAAGACTATTGTACCCATACTCGACCTGGAAAAAACATGGAAACCCACTTCAGTAAATCATTAGATATATGGTATTTGGTCAAGTGTAAGATATAGTTTAAGGTTCTAATGGTAAACATAATTATAAATTATACTTGTATGAGATATACTTTTTATAGTTAGATCAGATCAAATAGTAGATATTATTCCATTCTTGCAGAATATATAATTGTTCCAAAAGTGTAAAGATAGCAGATCAAGATGCTCATTTATCTATTTATATTCTTCCTTTTCCCTTTTTATTTTTATTTTTTTAATGGTAGGTGCTTGTCAATAGAACATAATACTTTAGGCTTCATTATCATATCATATACTGTATGTTGGTGCCAGACAGCCAGCAGAAACATGTGAAGTAACCGCACTCAAATTTAAGACTGTAATTAGAAGCGAATGTATCAAGGGAAGAGCAAGATCTTGGAGCTTACAGAATGGAGAACAGGAGGACAATACGTCGTGAATCAAATAAACCTGTACGTTTATACTTTCTCCATCGGTTATGAGTAGCATCGTATGCCTTCTCCATTGGTTGCCTGTCTATCAAAAATAAGCAAGAAGAAGAGTTAGTCGAGTTTAATTAACCCCCTAGACATGCTGAAGAATTCGTACACTAACGCACCAAAACAACCTCATAATCGTAAACTAAAATACAGCAAATCTATGTAAAAGCAAACAAGTTCCTGAATAGTGGCACCTAAGCTTTATCTGCCTTTACAAAACTCATGCTCCGTACAAGAAAAGTACAAAAACCCACTTAATTACAAATTTCTAATTCTAAAGCTTATAATTGATGGGATCATCAAAACTTATTTCGAACCATTAGCAATTTGCAATCATCAACAGAGCACAAATAGTGGGGAGTCAAAATGTGGGTTTTACCTTTGGCATTAAACTTGAGCAACATGAGGATGTGGTTCATTAAAGGTGGTATGGATTCTCCTCCTGTCTGTATGCTGTTCTGTCTCCTTAGCGGTTTCTGAAAAACAAGACAAAATACAGGATAGTTAGCCTTTACGAAAGGCGGATAACAGTGCCAATATCCATCCACACACACTGTGGTCTGTGGGACTGTGGATTACTTACAGTCAATGAAATCTCAGTTTTGATGCTCCCACAAGTGTCTTGGTCGATTTTCAAAGCATCGTTAACACCCTTTTCGATATCAACTGTAACTAAGCAAGAAGGAAACGAGCCTGAATTCTTATCATCAACAGTTTTGTGGCATATCACTGAAGCATCCACACATGCCTGACTATCTGATTGCAACCCACATTTTGTGTTTGCAATGCTGCCTTGCTCATTATCACTCCGCACCAAAATTCGACAAAAATCCTGTGATTTAATCCAATAATCAATCAATCTCACAAACTCAATACAAAATTATAATTCGATAATACTCCCTTCGTGTCTAAATGTTTTTATGGCAGAATTCTTACTCCCCAATCAAGAAGGATGAATTCTAACAGCTCAATTTCATCCTATCAACTACAACTTTATTAAATGAATCAATAATAAATATTTCAAAAAAGTAAAAAGAGAAATTGATTGCTAGTTGTCAGAAATTCAGCGTTGACATTTTTAGAAATTTGTAACACCAACCATCCAACTCAAAAAAAGCTGTTAACACAAGTTGAAAATCACAACACAAAAGTCACAATCATCGAGCACTCCGCCTCCAATCCTCCATAAACTAATGAATTGTTTAAAATACACTTAATTCTTTATAATTCATCCCGGAAATTGCATGTTTAAATATTCATAAATCTGAAACATTCAAATTTAACAGAGTAATTCTTAAAAAGGCTAAAATTCAACTTTACAGAACAAAATTCAAATATGATATGATCATACAATATTGATGTGCATTATTATACACCCGAATGTTCCATGCACAAATACATTGATACAGACCCAAATTAAGCTTTTTATTTTTCCAATTGAACCTCTCTCAAATGAAAAATAAAATAAAATAAAATAAAATCAACTCCTATAATGTTGTAATTAAAATTGATAAAAAAACAAAAAAATGAAAATGGTTAGAGAAATGTGACCTGGTCGGCGGAAGCAGTCGCCATTGAAGGGAGAGGAGAGAGAAAAAGTGAAATTGAGAAAGAAAGAAGGAAATTGAGGAGAGAGAAAATGGAATGGTGGAAAAAAATGAAGTGAACGTTACGTTGGGATTCTTAGAAGAGCAACTACTACTCTGAAAAAATTGAAGTGAAGTGCAGCTTATAATAAGAGTAGCAGAAAGGCTCCTGATCACGATGTTGATGATCACGACAAACATTTTACTCTGATTTTCTCTCTTTCTTTTTTATATAAAATTAAAATATTATTAATTATTATTATCAAGTGGGTGTGTTGTATGACCATGACTGTAATTAGCAAATCATTTGTGAAATTACAAATATTAATTACTTGGTTAATGTACAAACTTTAACTGCTTCTTGTCTTCTTCCATTTTAGATTTGATGCTTCAATTTTAATTACTTGCTTACTGTATTACTTTTCTACTCCCTCTACTGAAGGCATGTAGTTGTAGCCTTTGTAGGTGTTGTACATTGATAATTCACATACTTTTATTACTTTGATCGTTTTTTTATTTTGGTTATAATATAAAATTAAATGTTGATAATTAGGTAAGTAAGATGTAATTGGAATTATATACAGAGTATAATTTTATAATTCTTAGTAATATATCATAAGATATTAATAGTCAAATTTATTAAAGTCAAAATGTGTCAATTATATTATAAAACGAACGAAATAGGAAGTATAAAAATATGTAAGTATGAACAAAGAAGTATTCTACTCGGTACTATTCTTTATTGCAAATAATATAAATTAGGACAACATTGTTAACAATTTTTAGTACGAAATATCATTAAATCATAAATTATGCATAATTATTATTGGAAGTTCTAAAGTGCATATTAATTCTTATCCCATTTTATTTTATGTAATCTAGACTTATAAACTTTTATACAGACTTAGGGCATGTTTCGATTTACTGAAAACAACTGAATCGAAATGAACTGAATAGAGTTGATTGGAGCTGAATTGAACAAAACTGAACTGATTGGAGCTGAATTGAACTAAACTGAACTGATTGGAGCTGAACTGTGAATAGAGTTGATTGGAGCTGAATTGAACAAAACTGAACTGATTGGAGCTGAATTAAACAAAACTGAACTGATTGGAGCTGAATTGAACTAAACTGAATTGATTGGAGCTGAACTGAATAGAACAGGCCCATAGTAAACGAACCATATTTTATTTTCTAAATATATCTAACTTATTAATTATTATGAAGTATATTACTACGTATTTTATTTGCACTTACTTGAGGGATTGGTCCCAACCTACTAAGTAATAACCACATCAACTTACCTAGCTTGATGGCTAATGCATTATAAAACGAACAAGAGTCATTGTTGAGATTGGGGTAATCTAGTACATAAAAATTGTCATTTTGATAAGATGTTGCATTCAAGCTTTATTAAATCCATGTGAACGGTAAACTAGAACAACAAATATTTGGGCTGCATTTGAATCATAGAATATGACATTAAGGGTTTTAAAAATGTGTAAATTAGCAGTATTAACAACACTCACGGGTTGCCTACTGTTTTTTGTCCTCCAAGACGCACAAAACACCAACCCAATTACCTGTTTATTGTCTTACTTTTAATCCGTGAGTTGTTTCTATTCGAGAATATCTTTTGTCACCTTCTTTCAGTCGTGTGATTACCAACGCCTAAATCCGTTGATTCTTCTACTAAGAATCTACCGATCAAATTACCAATTGTCTGTCTTTGTCGAGTTTCATTGTTATGGAGTGTCACTGTGTCAGGATAATATAAACTCTTTGATTAGAGTGATTTCCATTGATCAATATTTATAGGGTTACAATGAGAAACATAAGATATGTATAGATATCAAAGATAATCTTATATACAAAATATATCCTAAACCTTGATTTAAGTAGCTTTGTTTATGGTCGTTATAGTCGAGGTTCATACTTTTTAAAATGTGTCTTTCTCTTACCTTTGTGCATATATAGTTTGTATAAGGGAAGGAATTGATCATTTTTCATTTTGTATATCTACACTATCTCAAAATTTATTCGTGCAGGATAACAAAAGTGGTAATCGAACTTACAAAAGTTGAATCATTTACGGTTTATACATTTAAATTATGTTTTTTACGTCTCAAAATTTCCCATTTTCTCCAATATAAGACAACTAACTTATATAAATTCACTGATAATACGATACACAGCATTTTATTACTTTACATCTACGTGTGATATGATTGAAACTTTGCAAACAAAAAAAGATAAATAGAATCTAAAATTATACTAGAACCCATGTATCATAAACTAGGCCAAATTCAAATGATATGATTAATTAAAAACTAAAATATATGATGAGTGATCAAAATGGATTTTAATACCATACATACATGTTAAAAGTATATATTGAGAAAACAATACACCTCTTTTATCTTTATTTAGTGTATGTCCTTAGTGATCATACTTTTTCTATATTTTAATTTTCCTTTTAGTGTGTCCATTTTGGTTGGCTAGTGATTTGGTCCGTTTATAAAATGCGGTGATAATGCACTAATGGTGATCGAAATAAATTTGTAATAAATAAATAGGACTCCAAATATATTTTTAATACTCGTACACCGTACCCTCCTTCCTTGCCATACTGAAGATGATCTTTTAAATATTTGTAATAAAACATGTGTTTATTCGGATCCATTATCCATATATTGGTTGGTTGGTGGAAAATGGAGACAGTGAAAGTTCTATCCCATACTTAAGCTCAGACCTATTTGTGCTATATACTTCTGCCACGAATTTTCCACTTCTCATCTCACCATTACTGTCAAGTTTATTTATGTATGGTTGATGTTGCACGGTGTTGTGGTCAACTTATATTATCGAATTTAATTTTGTAAGGTGTATCAAGCAAAGTTTAATCTATCGGTAACAATATGAATGTGTGTCACTGTTTATGACTTAAAGGTCGAGATTGAATTTCACTAGGAGCTAGTTTGGGGAGATTATTTCATTTTTGTTCCTCACTTTCAATTAGCTAGCTAGCTTGACTTATGTTGCTCAACTAAGCTGAATTAGCAATATATTAGTATGTGAAAAATATTATTTTGATAGTGTTCTTCTCCTTTATCTTATAAAAAGATAATATTAAAATTACAAAGTGAATAAGTATTGAATTATTTCTGTTATTTGATCGTGCTCTACTAACTAGAAGGATTAAATAACAAAGTGAATAAGTATTGAGTAGTAGAGATTCCAAATCATCAACTTCTTTTATGAGTATAATTACTTTACAACTATACACATTTGTTGGCTTGTTGCTACTACTCATAATTAGTACGAGTATTAATTATTAATAAATACACTAATACATCTTAAAATTAAAAGCAAAACAACTAAATAGAAATTCTGAGCTATAATAATAATGGGGAAATATGGGTCTATCAACTTGAAAATATGTGCTCATAGTCGCACCTATATTTCAAAAATCTGGTAAAGAAGCACTACTAATCAATGTTTATGGCCTGTTGGATAGACACACACTGAGAGGTGGGAACACTTTCTAAATCAGAAAAGCCCTAGCTATTTATTGCTAATTAATAACTCAGTACACTAATTGTACACTCATTGTACTTTTTTTTTTTTTTTAAAAACTTATGGGCTTATGACTCTTGAATAGGCTGAATTACTACATGTTTAATGTTTTCATGGGCTTTGAGAATTGGTAATCTTCTTGGACTAGAAAACCAGCCCAAATAAATAAATTTCATTGGTCTTAAGGCCCGCAGCCTAAAATCCATGGACCATGGGTATAATTGCGTTACAGCCTATATAGGCTTACAACATTTCTTTAGAGGTGTCAATTCAGACATATAGGTCGAGTTTGGTGAGGTTGAATCAAGTGAGATAAGATATATTTTAAATTTAAGTCACTTAATTGTTATGTTCAACTGTTCAATGGTTTATACAAGTTGAAATCTAAATCGAATTTTATTCAAGTCGGTTTTGAATTAAGGTCAATCGGATCAGTTTTTAGGGGTGTCAAAAACTTACCCGACCCAAAAGGTTTACTTGAAACCGAACTGTTTTCGAACTGGTTGGATCCAAAAAAAATTCAATCCAAATCCGATAAGGAATCAACCCGAAGTTAACTCGAAATCGATTTTACCCGATAATTTACGATCCAAACCCAACTTGGTATCGACTCATTGTTTATCTAAAACCAATAAAACCCGATGATTCAAGACCTAGATTAAATTTAACCCGAAACCATTTATACCCGAGAATACCTCATTTAACCCAACTCTTATTCAACCCGATCCAAAACTACCCACGACCCCATTAAACTCGACCCAAAACTTATTATTTAATTAGTTATCGACTTATTGATTATAGTGGAGACCAAAGGGGGATTTTAAATATAAAGTGTAGTTAATGAGGGTTATATTTAATTGTTAGTAGAATAGAGAAATTCTAAAACACTTGTTAAATAGGGTTGATATATAGGAGTGAAAAATAATAAGTTTAAAATTACATGATTGATTCAAAACTAAGTTTTAATCAAAATTGAATTCATTTAAACTGAGACCTGACTGAATCTAAAATTACCTGATTCAAAGTCTATTAAATCCATTTTGACCCAAATAAATCCAGTTAAATCAGGCTCCGAGCTCACCTAAACTTGATATGACCCGAATTCGAATTTGACTTGACTCGAATTTGATTTGTATTTGATCATACTTGGACTCACCTTTGACTCGAATAATATAATAATTAAACTTGACCCGACTTAATTTGATTTATTAGGATAAAATGATCTATCATTACCCGATATAAACACCCCGACCCATTGTGGGTCAACCCAAACTCCATCTGGATACCCGATTTGACACCTGCTCTTCCTTTTGCTTTAGCCAGGTGAAAAATCACATCAAACACTTGGAAAATATTCCGTTACATGTCATGATCAAAGTATCAAACATGTAATATGCTCTCAAATTCACACCATTTTATATTGCTTCCCACCTAAGTACCTGACTGCACTGTTGTGTCACTACCCTCTTCTTCCCCAAACTTTTTCACCCAACATTTTCTCTCTCATCTTTCACAATTTTTATGCAATGCTTGAATTAGAACTCCACAATGAACTGGATTTCTTCAGAATCACAAATTCGGCCTTTTTCATCAAATCACCCACTTCTTTTCTCTTACACATTTCATCGAACAATTCGTCGACATTCCATTCAAATTCTCTCTCTTCCTCTTCTTCCGCCTTACGAATTAACCACCGGCGAAAACATGTAGTGGAATCGGAAATTCGTCGCCGTTTCTCCGATTTCTTGTCTGTGAGCTTGTCGGTCAAAGATACTGATGATGGGTTTTCTGGGGATTCGTCTCAATCATTGGGGCAAAATGGGGATCGTAATTCTGAATTTATTAGGGTTTCTGAGTTACTTGAAGAAACGAAGGAGGAGGAAGTAAAGGTCAGATGTTCTGGTGCATTCAATACCACTAAACATTTGTGGGCTGGTGCTGTTGCTGCCATGGTTTCAAGGTTTATTTCCTTTTCTTCTTTCTTTTTAATTTCTGTAATTTTTTTTTATGGGTTTTAATTTGCAATCATATTAGTAGTTTAGCACTAATGCACCCGATCCCATCAGAACTCCGCAGTTAAGGCTATGTGGTCGAACAAGTTTGTGTAGTCCACCTTTTTTCAGCAAAATGTAGTTGCATGATCCGAAATGTGTAATTGTATAGCTCTATTATTATTTATGCCTTGAAAAAAAATTGAATCTTGCTGTTTATAAAGATATCAAACTTGCAATTAAAGTTAAAATCTAGATATATATGGTTAGTAAAAGCTGATAATATTGATAGATTGATGAATATTTCAATATTATAATCTATTATCTGAGACAAAGGGAGTAGCTTTATGATATCAATATTGGAATTTGGAACTCCTTACCATTTGTATTTTATAATCTATTATCTGAGACAAAGGGAGTAAGTATTGGGATTTGGGTTCTAGATAATTCCGGCTATAGTCATCTTGCTCTTAGATTAAGTGTATAGTGATTCTCTGGAAAAAAAAAAACCCTCTTTTGGGTTATTTTGAATGAATGGCAAAGATTGTGTAGTTTTAAATATTTGAGATAGCTTCCGATGTTCAATTATTTTTGCCGAAGCCATTAAAAGTAAAATTGGTGCTGAAGCTCTAGTCTTGCAAAAAGGTGTCAGGGTAATTAGGTTTTGAGGAATAAGAAATTTGGATAGTAGAGAGAATTTTTGTGTTTTGAGCCTTTGGAATTTGGGAAAGTTCAATGGAAGATTGCTGATATCATGGAAACTCTCTATTAGAACAATTCAGTAAGGTTTTCACCAATAATTGTAACAGGGAGACTGCTCATATATTGTCTAACCATAGGAAGCATATCCATTTTATCTTATTTAGGTTTGATGCTTTTAATGTTTATTCTTCATCTACCATCTGAAGGCTGAATAAGGTTGGTCCCTTTTGTCCCAAAGCAATTTCTCATTATAAACTGGCCACCAAGGAGAAGAATTCCAAAAGGGGAAAATGGGAAATTTAATTACAAAAATGTATTTATATGATGAAAGTTTTTTTTTTTGTTCTCTTATACCTGAAATGAATGACTTACAATACATATAAGGAAAAGTCATTGGAGCTATTTAAGTAATCATAGTGTTGTAATCCTTAAGTGACACTTGTTTTGTGAATGGATTAAGCTTGTGAATAACCTCTTATTTTGTTCCAGGACCTTTGTTGCCCCTCTCGAACGATTAAAATTGGAGTATATAGTTCGCCATGAGCAGAAGAATTTGTTTGAGCTCATCCAAACAATAGCAACTACACAAGGAATCAAAGGCTTTTGGAAAGGAAATTTTGTCAATATCCTTCGAACTGCTCCTTTTAAGGCGATTAATTTTTATGCTTATGATACGTATAGGAATTACCTTTGCAAGTTATCTGGAAATGAGGAGGCTGCAAATTTTGAGAGATTTGTTGCTGGTGCTGCTGCTGGTATTACTGCTACCTTACTCTGCCTACCCATGGACACTGTATGTGGTAAAAACAGAAATTTCACTTGCTTTAATTACTTCATTGTCTGAAAGTTTTTGTGCATTTTGTTTCTGGTTTTGCCAAAATATTGTTATTTGACAAAACCTTCCTTAACTTCTTCTCCTCATTACTTGAAATTTTACTCTGCTCAAAAGTAAAGAAATGTCTTTTAACTGTTAAATGTTGAATCATTCTGGTTCACAACTTGAATATGTCTGTGTCTGACAAAACTGCATCATCAACCAGTGAATGAGGATCCCTTTGGAAGTAATTAAGTAACGTGAAAAAGGAAACCTCGTACAGAAGTAATGTGAAAAAGGAAATCTCGTACAGTAAAGCAGCATTGCATATGATCCTTTTGATTATCAATTAGGATTGTTTGGTATCTGGATTAGAGAGATCCTGTATGATTATAGCATATAAGTCATTCTTTCCAGTATGAAATGGGCAAGGACAGAATCCTATTGTTATGTATTAAGCCCAAACTTATGGGGATTATCTGTGTCACAGATAGTGGAAGATGTTACTATTGTCTTCAGAAATTCTTTTGTGCACCTAGGTGACCCAAAGATAAATTTTGCTCATTTTAAGAATTTGAAAAGAGCAGAAGAATACCCTTGGGTACCTAACTGTAGGTGCACATTATAAGAATTTTCACTTTTGTCTTAAATTGACTCTCTGCAAATATAGGCTATTCCAGAACCCCCTATTAAACCAACCTGGCCATAAAGGAGAAGAATTGTTTGTAATTAAAAGAATTGAAGCATCGAGAGTCAAATATACGGAGTACTTTTTTTTCGTCCTGTGTTTCTTTAATTTCAAATCTATACATTTTCGTTAGCGTAGCTTTCAGTTTCAATGAATCTTGAAACATATTATTTGCTGGCTCTGGATTTTACTCAGATGGCTGATTAAGCCCTGCACTTCAATTTTGTTAATTAAAATAATCTGTATGCTTGTTACGGTTCAGATCAAAGTTTGTGGGAAAAGTCCTCTGCTATGGGGGATAAGTCTGTGTTTCAGATCTGGACTGTTTCCTGAAACATAAATCTTCATAACATCTCTCATCACTTGTAAAAACATAAATCACATGTTTTTGTTTTTTTTTTTACTACGTATAACTTTCTCATTCCGGTGCGAAGAGTGGAAGAGTGGGACCATGGAGGGATTAAACGAGGAAGAGGGAGACCAAAGATGACTTGGTTGGAAGGAGTGAGGAAGGATATGAAGTGCATGGATTTACGTGAGGATGAAGTTTTGGATCGTAAGGGATGGAGGAGAAAGATTTATGTTGATGACTACACGGAATAATCAAATTTGGTTCATGTTAGCCGACCCCACTTTTGGGATTAAGGCTTTGATTGATTGATTGATTGATTGATTGATTGTATAACTTTCTCATTGTTTCAGATCAGGACTGTTATGGTAGCTCCAGGCGGTGAAGCTCTGGGTGGTGTCATTGGTACTTGCCGCCATATGATCCAAACTGAAGGATTCTTTTCTCTGTATAAGGGCTTAGTCCCGTCACTTGTAGCAATGGCTCCTTCTGGTGCAGTATTTTATGGTGTTTATGATATATTGAAAGCATCTTATTTGCATTCACCTGAAGGGATGAAAAGAATAGAAAACATGAAACAGCAAGTAGGAGACCTTAATGCTCTGGATCAGCTGGAATTGGGTCCTGTTAAAACACTGCTTTATGGGGCAATTGCTGGGGCTTGTTCTGAAGCTGCTACTTATCCGTTTGAGGTTGTTAGAAGACAGCTTCAATTGCAGGTGCGGGAAAGAAAGTTGAATGCTGTGGCAACTTGTGTCAAGATAGTAGAGCAAGGAGGTGTTCCAGCACTGTATGCTGGATTAATACCAAGCTTATTACAGGTAACTCATTACTTGAGCTGGGAAGTAGAATGTAAAAAGAAGATTTGTGTTATTATTTATATACTGTAAAAATAAATATAAAAAGTGAAGTATCATACATCACTTGTGGCAATCAAGGAAGCTATCTGACTATATGCTGTAACTTTTACAGGTTTTACCATCTGCTGCCATTAGCTACTTTGTCTACGAGTTTATGAAGGTAGTTCTCAAAGTGGATTCATAGTTCTGCTATTTTGCAACAATAGAGCAGCAAGTCATTCTTAGTTGCTTGGAAGTTGCAGTTATTACTTTCGGCTCAGCTGATGAATATGGACATGTAAACATGAAGAAAGCCAGTATAATTTCACCATGCTTAGTCTAAAGTATCTTCTCACCGACAGTTCTTTGTCAGAGCTAACGTTGATGATTTGCTGGAGAATGAGGATAACATCGTGTCATGATTATCTTCCCTTATTGCTTAGGAGTTCAGAAGTTTGGAATGATTCTCAAGTAGTTGTCCTTATAAGATTATATTGTAGCTGTTGGACATGAACCACATGGCCACATATATTTTACAAACCAGATGTGGATGCAGCTCACTGGTGTCAAATTTTAGATGTGTTGGATGCATTGTTGTCTCCAAAGACAACTGATACAGAGCTTCACAGAAGTTTTGATGGTGTACTTTGCTCACAGAAAGAAGTATATGTGAGCATTCTACAATTGGGTTCTTAATTTGAAGTTTACAGTCAACTCTTCCGCTGACATTAGATGTAGAGCCTTGGTACTAATCTTGTGCAATGTCATAGCTGACATTATTTGATATAGCTCTATCATCGAACCAAAGAAATGTAACTTGTCATCATCACTTAAGAATAGAATCGTATCATTGGTTGTTCGCTCTATTACATCATTTTCAAGTTGGATTATAGACTCGTGTGTCAAGAAATATTGAAAAAGGTGTGTATAAGAAGAATGTAGATAGGGTAAAAGGTGTGTCAAAATAAAGTAGAATCATGTAAAAGATATTAGATATGGGAGTAGAAATATGAAAATCAGGTAAAATTTATGAATTGAACATTTATATACCCGAAAATGGAAAGTGAGTCAACAATTATGTACACATTTACATAGAAATGCATCCAAGCCAAATTTGCATTTTTTGTTACCTTGACTATTAAAGAAGTTTGGAGTCTTACTCACCATGTCCTCTAAAGTAATATATTTATCAGTGCACTACATCAACTAACACACCAATTTCTGAAGCTACAATTACAGGGAAAGCCTTACAGACAAGATCTAGTTTGAGTAATACTCAACTCATTAAAGAACAGAAAAAAAAAAATGATTGTACTTTGAGACTCCCATCTATACAAGTGAGAAACCACACTTTGTGGTCTAGCTCACAAAGTCAAGTTATAAAGAAATTTCTACCCTCATTGCTTCACATTATGATATATATCATAGTATCTTATACCAAGCAAAGGTGCAAAACTACATACACCTTTCACTGTTGCCATCCATATTGCTGATTTCGAATATTAGTTATTGGGTTTGGACCTCTATGTGAAAATCCTGGCGGTCCAGCTGCATAACAAGGAGTGGTCGATCGGTTAATCATATTACTTGCAGCATATGGACCAACCCGCCCGTGAGGAGGATATGCCCCTATAGAAGTACCGACAGCTTGAGCCTGGACCCCATGGGTCTGGTTGTATCCAGCAGTCAGATTTATATTGGGGGGATACCTATTTGATAATCCAGCATCAACAAGAGGTTCACAATACGGGTTGCTAGGTAAGGTAGGTAAGGGTCGTTGCAACTGGTTCATGGAAAGGTTGCGCTCAGGCTGATGCTCTTGTTGGACCTGCCCACTGTGTTGAATAGGAGGAAGACGAGCATGTGGTGGTGGGTAACGCAAATTCTGTCTTTTTGCAGTATCCTCATTCAACTGCTGCTGTTGTCTCTTTCTCTTTGTTTGGAACTCATGCGATGCTTCATATTTGGGTAAGCTGCACCATCAACAACTATTCACAAAACTCATCACAGCAATAGTTCAATCACCTAATTAGAAGCCAGTATAATGTTCTACATGACTTAGAAACTATGACATTCATTTGCAGTATACAAATACAGTTATTAAAGATAAGAAAAACAAAGAAAGACACCTCTTTGGGTCGCAAGGTAACGGCTCCATCTGGAAATATTCAGCAGCAAGTGCATCTTTGGCAGATATCCTCTGTATACAAAAGAAACTTAATCCTCATGACAAAGCATTAAAAGGAAAGTGGGAAATAGTTTATATCGCCATTCAAAAAACCAGAAACTATCAAGGGGGCTGCAGATATAGAAGTTTCAAACAAAAAATTCAGGAGGAGTCTAACCCTCACTGTCATCCTAAAGACAAGACAGCACACAACAAAAAGGTTTTTGAAATCTGAATATAGTAATTATACCTTAGATGGATCAAGGATCAGCATTTTGTCCAGTAAATCAAGTGCATGTGAGTCGAAACTGTTAAAGGCAGCAAAAAAAGTAATTAAGTTTAGGACACTGTAGCAAAATACATAATGGGTTAGAGTAGGTAATGGAAAGATAGCATCAGATATAGACTAACGTACTGTCTCAAAACCTCTCTCAAACGTCGACGCATGGGCCTTGCAGGCTTGAAGTTATTATACCAACGAATCTTGGAAACACCAGGCCAATTTACTTCATCAGGACTTCCACAAAGTTCAAAAATTTTGTGCAGTTGCTCTGGCTATATAATGGAACACAGGAAATCCATGTAAGAAATGAGATTGATAAAGGTGCATCCAAATAGGAAAAAGTAACATCATGAACTATATGCAAAGATATATGATGCGCTCCACCTAATGCATTCTGCACAGGACCAAAATTTCATTAAAGTTCATTTTCTTAAAGCAAGGTCTCATTGAAATAGAGCCTATGAATCTATGATGCATAAATTTTGGTCCAAACAGCTCCTAAAATACATAGCTTCTACAATAACATTCAAAAGTGCAATCACAATTATTCACCTCAATTATTCAACTTTTCTGGAACAAAGTGAGTCCTACTTAATTGTAGACTCATCGTCTCATACATGACAACAGAATGAAGATCACTACTAGTCTCATGCATCTTTCCATCAAATATTCAGCAAAGAGGAAAACGTGTGGACATTACCAAAAAAGTTTTAAGTTTTAACCAATCTCCGAATGTCAAGCTCTATACAAATAATACTGAAAAGAATGTATGCAGCAAGTCTGACCTCATTTCTTCCTGACATGATGGGTTTTCCTTGCAAAAGCTCGGCAAAGATACAACCAGCAGACCATATGTCAACAGCTGGACCATAATTTGTGGCTCCAAGCAGCAACTCGGGAGGCCTGTTCAAACCATATCAACTAGAATCAACTAAATGAGACATGGAGTACATTTGGGAGAATGGCACAGTATTAATACATGAGTGTCATCGACAACAAGACCTTCTATCCTTTAGAATTTAGATGTAAAGAATTACCTATAAGGTAAAGTGACTACACGATTAGTAAAATTTTCTTTGCGAAGATAAGAAGAGCATGAAAGCCCAAAATCAGCAAGCTTCAAGCTTCCATTATTATTTAGTAGAACATTGGCCCCTGCAGGAATTTTTTTAAAAAAAAATCTAAATTAAAAGTTTTAGAGAAGGGGATAATCAGACTCATATGATACTTACCTTTAATATCCCGATGCAGCACTTCATTGGCATGACAATAATGGAGCCCAGTGAGCAACTGCTTCATATAACACTGAGATAAACAACATAGGGGGGGGGGGGGGGACACAGTTTTAGTAGGCACAAGAACAATCCAAAAAGTCACAAATTTAAGATACTATGAGTGTACACATACCTTAATCTGAGGAACAGTAAATCTCAGGCCAGGACGATCTGAGAGGCCTGTCAAGTCATGGTCCATGTACTCGAACACCAAGTAGACGCCACCATTGTACTTGTTATTGTCTGTTTAAGAGGGAAATCAAATTCATAGGCACGTCAAATTACACATGTTAATGCAATCGCTCAAAAAATAACCAGAGAGATATTTTACCTGAACTCTCCTTAGTTGCAGCTAGTTGGTTATTTCCATCTGAATAAAATTCGAAATAAATATACGAGTTAAGCTACCATAAACAAAAAACATCAAATCATTAGATACTGTTCAACTAACTAAGATATGTTAAGCCAAAGATTATATACCTTGAGAAATCACAACCTCTTTTAATTTTACAATGTTTTCATGATGCAACCTGGTCAAAACTTTGATCTCCCTAATTGCACTAATAGGAAACTGCATTAAAAATAACGCCGGAATTAGAAATGTAAAATGACTCATACATGCCCACAATTAGTCTTTCTGAAAACAAGTGTTAGTAAATTGATCATCCTCTCTTCATTTAATGTAAAAAAGACTTAAAGCATTTTGTTAGTGAAAGTGCTCATTACAGGAAATGATATAAATAGACAAGAATATACCCCCTCCTTTTCATTTTCTGTTCTTATTTTCTTCAAAGCAACAATTTCCCCAGTCATGACTTCTTTGCCCATGTACACCTGTCTGGCAATCAAACCAAATGCAAATAAGATAGCTCCTCCCTATTCCACATTGTTGTCTTTACAGCACCAACAATTGACAGATTAGCTGAAAATGCATAATTACAGTACTGAAGGTCAATCATAGCTTTCTACAGTTGAAAACAAGCCAATTACTTGCACGTTGCAAATTCTCAACATATGAAAAGCTTATTCCTGACACTTGGAAGCGGATTTGCAATGCTCATGAAATGCAAGAGACGTTATGGACACTCAAACACTACCTAGACTCTTGGCCAATTCAAACTAAAATAATTTGTATCTAAACTGACGGAGGTGAGAAACAAATAATACACTAAAAAGGTTAAGAAAATCTAACAATCACTCGTAAACTTTAAGTTCTGGGAAAGTAATCTCCTTGATCCCAGAATCCCAGATAAGAAAGTGGCTATTATTGTTGATAAAGGAAGTTAAAATAAAGAAGAGGATCTTAATATTATTGCTTATGGGTATATCAACAGCTTGATAAGTATAAGATTGACGATCTTTGGACTAAAAATCACCACAAAATCTCAGCTATACTTGTTACTCTGTTAGGATTCAAAAAGATAGGATTATATATAGAGATTATAAAGATAATCACTCTTTCACCCCTTGACCTGATTTCTTCATACTCATCTTCCCTTGTCAGTGATAAGACATCAGAATTCTAAGAGCTAAAAGACTTCCATAATTTTAGGAATGCAGATTTCAATATCATAAT
This sequence comes from Chenopodium album, assembly GCF_948465745.1. Taxonomy (NCBI): domain Eukaryota; kingdom Viridiplantae; phylum Streptophyta; class Magnoliopsida; order Caryophyllales; family Amaranthaceae; genus Chenopodium; species Chenopodium album. The sequence continues at coordinate 90,744,673 of NC_137834.1, forward strand.
CCCCTGCTGATTCTTTTCAAATTGTCATATCTAGAGAGATTAAAGACACCCTAACAAAAGTAACAAGTCTGTACAGCAAAAAAAAAAAGAACTATAGCCTTGAGGCAAGCCAATAAAAGGGGGGCTGTGGGTGTTCACATGCATCGTCTATTTGTCTCTTCACTCCGATTGCATTGTTAGTGGCACTTCAAATCACCTTCCACTGAAAGCTAAATAAATATAAAGTGCTCCTCTCATCCATTAGCATGCAATAGCAAACTTTATTTTAAAGAAACCTGTCTAAACTGGACACTTAAAATAACGAATCTAAGCGTTAAATGACATGTTGGAAGACGATGATCATGCTAGTAGGAGTAGTAGGGCCTTCAGAACACGCTAAAAATAACATTATCCTAATATGCACCCGGTTCTGATTTACCTTATGCTGGCCAACTGTAACTACAGGTAACCACTAAAAAATGCTGCATTAGTCTTGAAGTTTATTTCAAACCCTTTTGCCATAACACACTTTTCCAGCCTTGAACAGGTCTAAATTAAGTCTAATCAGTTTCTGCCATCATTGTTCCTGTACTTTCTGTTATAGCTATTGTTGTTACACTTCAACCTACAAGTCGATCACCATTACAGTCTCCATTTTCCATTATGATATAAAACAGAAGACTACTTTTAATCAACCTTTACATTAATGTTCCATAGCCATCTAAACAGAATACAAGCTAATCAGTGCTTAAATTGTCCACACTTTAGCAGTGATCTGCACCATTTCAGGGTCACTTGAGTAATCCTTCAGTCAATGTTTTTACCACAGAATCTCCGAATCTTAATTACACTCCAATCTGATACATATACTATCATAAACCTAAATTCTATTTCCTTAAATTTCCTCCCTTCCTTTTTAAGGTCAATTTTATCACTTTATAGGGTTATTTTTTTACTTCAACACAAACATGCATGATGCATCAGACTAGATTACGCAAGAACGAATTAGCCAAAAAAAAAAGGTCTCTCTTTTACAACATTATCTTATATGTATACCAAATTTGACAATGCACAACATGAAAGTTTACCATTCACACCTTTTTCTCATATTATCTTTAGCTAAATTGTTTATCAATACAGCAAAACCAAAACTTGAAAAAATGACAACTCTCCCCCCCCCCCCCCCCCCCTGCCACACACAAACCCAACAGCCAACCAACCAACCAAAACGTGAAAAAATGGCAATGAAGTGAGTTTGTTTACTTTCTTCCTCATTTTTATACTGATTCTGAATCTTTTTTGATCTTTAAAAAATGAATTCTTGTTTTCACTTATAATTCTTTCAACAACTTATTCACCAAGACATTCAAACACCCAAAATCTTATAACAAGACCTTAAATGATGCAGAATTGCAGATAAAAAACTAAACCATTTTTATAAAACAAATCATCAAAAACCCAATTCCACAAAAGATCTAAAATGATTCAAGAACATACCCGGAACCCCAAATCGCTAAAATTGATATAAAAACATAAAATCAAAGAGGATGTCCAGTAAATAAACAATGAAAATGGAGACAAAACAAAGAAGAGAAAATTGAAGTTACCCATAAGTTCCTTCACCAATTTGCTCCAATTTTTGGAAGCAATCAAGAGTGCGAGAAGATCCCCGCAATGGCGGAAGTTCATCGAGATTTAACTGCCCAAGTTGTGCAACAGTCATCTCTCTCAAGTCTCAATTGTCTTGTTTGCTCTAATTTCTCAGGTTTTTCAGAATTTTTTCACTACTTTGTCTTTTGTCTACACTATTTCTTTAACCCGTAACTCCTGTTGTTATAAAATGGGGCTGTCTACGCTTTGTATTAGGGGGGAAAAGAAAAAGGTAAAAAGAAAAGGGTCACCTTGAAACCCACGAATATTTTCTTGACTAACTTTGCGGTTGAATGGATCGATCATACGATCCAAACTCGTGATAATCCCATACGGAGTTACGGAGTACGACTGTACGAGTATTTTGTTTTATCTTAGACATGTTTTAAGCTTAATCCATCTATTATAAGTACATCATACTTAGGTTATATGGAAATTGAAACGATCCTTTTTTTATCCTTGCGTTTAAGACGTCTTGTCTGCAAATTCGGATTGAGTTGGCTTATAAAAAGTTCTAAGATGATAGGGCACTTTTTTATGGAAAAAAATGGTATTTATTCTATGTATTTATAGAATTGTAGAAATTTATCTATTTGCAAGTTAGATATATTTGAATTTTCTTAAAATGTATCAACTTTTCAAAATTATTAACAATATAAAGTAAAAGTATTAATGGTCGAGAAGTAATTGCTTTTCAATCACTTAATTGTGAACTTGATCCAATTTAGGCCTTTCTAAATTCTAACTATGTTTAATTATTTAACAGGCTATTGGTAGTTTTGGCACTACTATATATGTTCATTGTTTCACACACCACCCGATGCTTTCCCCCAACCCGCCTAATAACCAAGACTTCTCATTACGAGTCATGAGTCTTGTCGTTCATCACCTTAACAATAATGTAACAAACAAGGTGAATAATAATAAAATTATAATTGTAAATTAATGCAAAGTCATCAGTAGATCAAAGGTACATCTAAAGATGACACTGGACCAAGCCGGCTCAAAGCCCGACACGAAAAGGCACAGCATAACACGGGCACGACAAAAGCACGACACAACACAGTACTGTGTGTGGGTTGAGGGTTGCCTTTATTTGGGAGAAGCACGGCTCTCCCGGGCCTGACACGACATATCATACTAAAATCAATGCAATTTTGCTTAAATACGCAAACCTGGCACGATGACACGTGAGACTAGGCCTTGCACAGGCCAACCTTTTAAAAACTTCGATCTGGCACGACACAAATTTTTAGCTGGTCTTGTAGATCAGCCATAGCCCATAGCTAGCTGGTTCTGTGCTACAAAATTGAACATTTACTAGAAAAAAAATGAACATTTTAGTAATTGAACATTTACTATTAAAAAATGAACATTTTCTAGCTTGGAGCGTGTGGGGGGGGGACCCGCCTTTTCAGAACAAGAATACTCCATATTGCATCATAGACAAGCGAGTTTATAGGCTCATTGAAGAGCATGGAAATTATAGCAAGCTCGTCTATGGGCTCTCTCATAAATCCCATCAGTCAAGTCCGAAAAGATGGACTCCACCGCCTGATGGGGTCATCAAATTGAACACATATGTTACTTTGTCTAATGATGGTTGTGTGGGATTGGGAGTCATTTCTCATGATCATGAGGGAAATGTTTTGTTTAATGACACAAGAAGAGTTAAGGCGTGGTGGTCTATTGAAATTGCAAAAGGTAAGGCAATGACAATGGCTATTCAATTGGGCAAGCAATAAAGGCTTCACAGAATAATTTTAGAATGAATATCATACGACATGGAAATGAACAGATATTTTATATTAAAAATAAACATCATACTGCATAAAGATAAACATTTAATTATTGAAAAATACAAAATTATTGTAAAAAATGTTCAGTGAAAAAATGTTCAGTGAAAAAATATTCATCTTTGTTATAGTAAATGTTCATTTTTAAATGAGGGACCATGAATATAAACCTGATCTCGAGACCATCCTTCAACAATTGCTGGTACGACACGAACCTCGTGAATCGGGCCTGACATGAGGCACAACCCGATACGGCCTAGGAGGCTAGGACCATCTTTAGATACATCAAGCCGTTCCACATGGTGTCTAAATAACGAGAAAATATCCTACGGTGTAGTCGCTAACTCTGTACTCAAAACGCGGCTCCGCGGTCTTTTGTTTGTTTTTCCCCTCAAAAAAATCTTCTTTGTTTGCCTTCTTCCGCGGTGGTCACTGCATCATTTTGTTTGAATTCCATCATCTTCTCATTTCTTCCCCAAATCAAACGCCTTAAAATTTCAAAACCCTTTCTTCATTTTCGCTGATTATTATTAGGGTTTCTTATGGCTCAATCGAATCATTTGGAATTCGGCAATCAATTAGGTGAGATATCTTTCATCTCTTTCTCTCTCTTCAGCTCTTCACCCGAATCAATTAATGTTATTGTAAATTAATTTAATTGCAATTTTGCATTGTATAATGACGTAGAATTGTATTATATTCATTTTTTTTTTTGGAAAATTGTAGGAGTGATTTCTTAATTAATTGATTGCTTGTATATACGATGCATGAATTTCTAAAGAGATGCAATATTGTTGATTTCATTTTATTTTTATTAGAAAGGGTTGCATGTGTAAATTGGTAATGATTAACGAGTATTAATTTTTGAACTGATGACAAACCATGCATTGATCAATTTTTGATTTAAGTGGTCAATATATCCACTTTTAGCTTATTATTTAGTATAAGATTGTTTATATGATTATATCATTCCTGTTATTATTAGTTATTTTGCTTAATGGTTACCTTTTTTTGCATTAATAAATAATTTATTCTTTGATGTATTGTATTCAAGAGAAACAATTAAGATTGATGATGAGGCATGAGTTGTTGTGTCTTTGATTTTGAGTGAATATCAGAAAACATTCTCGACAACTCAAGGATATTTTTTTTTAGATTCTTAGTGCAAAAACTATGGGAAAATGGGTAATGATGTTTAAGTTCATAGATATGACATCTAATTATGAAACAAAACACAAATTGAACGACAAGTCCAAGTCTAACTCCTATAATTTAGCACCAAGCAAGAGCTTGATTGAAGTCAAAAATTAAGGATCAATAATGATAATAACAAACCAAAGAAGGTTACATGAAGAAAAATGTTTTTTTTGGCTATTCTGTCACTAGTTATTGTAGAACCAACTCCGTATACTTACAACTTCTTTTGTAGTGGAAGACATTTACACTTTGTTTGGATAGGAAGAAATGGAAGGAAAAGAAGAGAAGAGAAATGGAGGGGGACAAAATCTCTTGTTTGGGTAAAAGATTGGGGGAAGGAAGGGGAAGGAGAGGGAGGGATCCATTTTCCCTTTCTCTATAATAACCATAATCTCTCCAAAATTGGAGAGATTTGGAGGGAAAATGGAGCTCACCTCCCCCTCCCTTTCTTTTCCCTTCCCTTCCTCCATTTTCCCTCCCCTTCTTTTCCTTCCTTCTTTGCTATCCAAACAAAGCGTTAAGGTATAGGAGAGAGATTGCTTTAAAAGGATATAATCCAAGCTATTATAAAAACAAAACAATATCTACTCATAGGAGGTTATAGTAATAGTATCATCTCAAGAACCAAAAGCAGTGGGTGTAGCACAATTCATGAGCATATATTACAGAAATTGTATCCTAAAATAAAATGTAATTTTTTAAAAAAGGGCTATTATCTAGATTGCTCAATTTTTAGTTGTTGAAGAGAAGGTGATATCGCGGTGAAAAAAGTGCTTAGCAAATGGAAAGCCGCTTTTGACTTTAAATGGGGCTTTCTGTAACGAGAATTTGCATAGGTGATTTTCTTTTTTTTCAACAGAAAAAGTGTTGTTCCTTTTGTAAGAAACAAAGAAAGATAATTGCAGTGTTTTTTGTCTTTATTTTTTTTGAAGAAGAAAAGGGATTAAAATATGGGTGCTTGCATGTTTTTCCTCTTGCTAAAGGTGATTTCTTCGGTTTAATTTGTTGTTGGCCTGTTGCCTATCCCTTCTGCCCATTGTTTCTTGTGTGCAGTGAATTTGTGGGTGTGTGTACATGTCCATGGTTCTTGCATGTGAACTGTCGAATCAACTCCTTTGCTTTTATCTTATCTATCATTTCGAATATTTTGGCACTGACATTGTATTGAAGTGTGTAGATTCTCCGGTTCCCCTTATTCTCATGGTCTCATTGATCGTGCCTAGTCTGTATGTGACATCATTATATTTATATGACATCATTATAGTCAAATCACACACATCACATCATTATACTTATATGACATCATTATATTTTAAAATTTCATGAATTTCAAAATAGAAACAAAACTCATTCTTGGTACTTTATAGACATCTTTATAGGTGTCTTATGGTTTCAAACCACCTTATATGACCCCAGGACTCACCCCAAACATTCACTTCATTTTTTGAAAAAATGTCAAAAATTGACCCAAAAGCGTGAATTATAGCCTTCAATTTTGGACATTTTTTCACTTTTTTGGACCCGGAATTTTTTCCCCGATATACTTCCCACGGACCCTCTGAGAGTCCATTTGGATGGGTAAAACCATCCACTATGCCTTTGAACTGTCAATTTACCCATTTACAACTTGCACCGATTTCATAAACTCAAGGCTACCTCGGACATTTATGACAACATATAATGATCATATATGGTTTCAAATGACATTAAATGACCCCGTGATATATTCCCTAGTATTTCGAGACTTTTCGACATCGGGCCCTGAAACCTCCGAAATTGCCCCAAAAGCGTGAATTATAGCCTTTAGTTTTGGAAAATTTTGACTATTTTTTACTCGGGAAAAAAAATTGATGAGATGCTTCCTATAGACCTCAGTATCCTCTGTTAGTCCAATTGGGTGGGTGGAACCATCCAATTCGCCTTTAAGCATCTAATTTACCTGTTTTCTTAAATTTGTACTTTGTGTGGAATGCAGACATTGAACAAATTCTCTTTGAAGCTCAACATCGGTGGTTGCGGACACCTGAAATTTGCGAGATTCTTCAGAATTATAAGAGATTTAATATTGCACCAGAACCTCCCAACTTGCCTCCAAGTATGACTGTTTGCTCTCCTGTCCTTGACTCCTTGTCTTATTTTTATTTGTGGTTTAGTATCTAATGAATTTTTTACATGTCATGGTAAAGTCTATTGTTTCTGTAGCTTGCAATATCCATGATCAGAGAAAATTAAAACATCTGGAGGTTTGAATTTTGTGCTGTTATGTGCCCAACTGCCCCCATATATTATGTTCTTCTGTTTGATTGCAAAACTTCTGTTTGTGCTGATTAAACTACAATTTTTTTTTCTCCCTTTACCAGATAATATTCTAGCACTTTAATTTGCAATCAATTCTACATAAATGTGTTTCATGTGTCTGTATATTTTCATATTTGTCATTACTACTCTTCTTTGAATCTCTCTATCCAGGTCTCCAGGATATATCTGATTCTGCTGCTATAGTTTTTTTCTTCTCTTCTCTTTGTGCATTCTTAATCCACTCATTACTTATTGATTCTAGTCATATAATTTTGTTATTATTGTATTATTATCTAATATGCTTTTCTTAGGTTGAATTGCTTTTCAACTGGTGCATCAATTTTGAATTTTTATTTAGGAATGTCATTGACTCATTGCTGATATGCAATTTCATTACAGGTGGTGCACTCTTTTTGTTTGACAAAAAAGTGCTAAGATACTTTAGGAAAGATGGTCATAGTTGGAAAAAGAAAAAAGACGGAAAGACGGTTAAAGAGGCTCACGAGAGGCTGAAGGCAAGAGGCAGATGACTAGTTACTTTTAGGTCATTCGACTCTGTGTTAACTTATTATGTTTCATTTTGATATTATTTTCTAAGTATGAATTTGGAGGTTGGGGGGGGGGGGGGGTGGGGTGGGATAGGGGAGGGCTAGGTTGTAGGAGCACTTTTTTATTTGGCAAGACAAACTTGTCGTCTTGATATGCTGTCATCTTATCTGCCAGAAATTCCTTAAAATGCCTTTTTCTTTCACGTTAAATCCCACTTTGTGGTTATTAGTAATGTCAATGTGTAGGCAGGGAGTATCGATGTGTTGCACTGCTACTATGCACATGGAGAAGACAATGAAAATTTTCAGAGAAGAAGCTATTGGATGTTAAAAGAGTGAGTATAACAAGCTCTTGAATTATTGAACTGCTAGTCATATTTGATTTCTGGCTTGCACATATGGCCATCTGGGCATCCTCGCTTTAATTTTTGTACTACCTTAATGTCCATAACACATTTACACACTCAATAGTATACAATTTGCAATATTATTATTTGATTGAAATCGAAACAGTAGGACTCCTGAGTTCCAGCTTGTTGACTAGGCAACGAGATTCTCATGCTGAATCATTCGTAAACTTAAAATTATGTCAGAGATTCGTGGTCTCTTTGCTTTTATTGTGTGCTGTGTTTGATGCGTCTCAGTTTTCTTAACCTTCTTTTTTCTGCAGGGAGCTCTCGCACATTGTACTTGTTCACTATAGGGAAGTGAAGGTTAGCCCCCAAACTTTGTTGTTATATTCACAAGTTACTACAATAATGCTTGCATGATGCCACCGTGTCAGATGTTAAATACAAGTTGAATAGATATGGATTGCACTTCTGTAAATACTCTCTCTATTCAAAGATACCAAAAAACACCATAATTCTTACAAAAATGAAAATAAAATAAAAGGGCTAATAAATGCGTGCAACCACCGAGAGATTTTCCTATTTCTCTTAACTTTTGTATTAATGCTCCTTGTAAATCTTAAATCTGGGGTATCATGTGTGAAAAAGGTGTAATTTCGTGGTAGGGCTATTTGAGAAAGAGGTAATAGTTTCATACTTGCAACAACTCTTTATTTAATTTCGAGTTTTTAAATGATAAATTGATCTTCATCATGTAAATAAGAGCTTCTAGTATAAATGACTTTTGCAATGAATGTGTTATTCCTTTAAAGTTGTATCACTTGGTAGCTATGTTACTCGGACTCTTTCATTTATCTCATGTGTCCGTGTCGACATGACACGTGTCAGACACAGACACCGACACCGACACTTGGACACTTGATTTTTAACTAAAAACACAACTTTTTCCAAGAAAATGGGCGAGTCCGATGCTTGGACACCCGTGTCTAATTTGACAGTTCATCCGAGTCCAAGTAGCATAGCTTGGTAGTAAACTTTTAACATATGGAAGTTTTTGGCGTTACCATATATATTTGTTGAAGAGGGTAATTGGCTCTATATGAATGTGCATTTGGGGTTCTCTGTTCTCTATGTGAACGCAAAATCAAAGGAAAAACTAACATGAGAGAGCAATGACTTTTGCTTTGATTAGTAGCATATATGGGTTTTCCTGTCCAATTATAAGCTTTTCTCAAATTTCAAAGTTATCTTGTAAAAGGACTGCTGGACCCGGATTTACTGCATTAGCTCGGGTGGTAGATGGATAATACGAGAAATAGTGTTTTCGCCTCTTGTGCAGTAGCTGCTCTTAACTCTCTTCACAACTCCTGTTTCTGGTTCTGTTGTGGGAAGGAGAAGATTATTAATTAAGTCTTTCACAATCCATTTGTAACATCTATAGTAAACCATAAGCGTTTCTGTGTTGTCTGTCATTTATTAGGGATACAGGACAGCCTTTAACCGCTTTAAAGAGACTGAAGAGGATATTGCAAATACCCAAAATAAACAAATTATATGCAATTCTGAGGCAGAAAGTTCCTTAAATTCAGGCCTGCAGCAAAATTGTTGTCCAATGCTTTCTCAAAACAATGATAGCAAAAGCCCTCAAGCATCAAATTATGAAGATGCTGAGTCAGGTATGCTTTCTGTCCATTACATGTTCTGTAAATCTTACACTGCCTAAAAAGCTTCTATGAAAAATCAACTTCTGTAATATTTTCACTTACAGCTTAAAGCACACCTTTTTTTCTTTCTTTTTTTTTTTTTTTGGTATTCCTCTATGGAGTGAGTATGTAATAAAAAAAATGTCCATTGACCTAAATTTGATATAAACTGACATGTTTCACAACACTTACTACTTTACTAGCAAGTTCAAGACATCTGTTGGAGTCGCTGTCATTTAGTTTGATAAATGAGACCCTGCTTGTTCATTTTCTTTCTGGAACTGCCTTGTTTTTTGTTTCTTATTGCTCAAATAGTTTCTCATTTTCTTTTGTTTTAATTCTCAAATTATAGCCAAGTCATTAAGGATATACATCATCTGAGCTGTGGAATTTGCACTGATTAACAGGGAATCAAGCAAAGTCAACCACTGTTTCTTCTCTGGAGATTGATGTAGATAGACCAGTACAAAAGCATCAGAATGAGCCATGGGGATGGGAAAATGTTTTGGAAAATCATAATGTCAGAGTGCAATTTGCATCATTAGAATCCTCCATCTTAAATGTACAATCAGATTCTGTGCACACCAACTCTAAACAAGAAAATGTGATCACAAAACTTTTGTTGACAGATCCCTGTTGTGAAACCCAGGCATCAAGGGATCTTGCTCAAGGCTCAGAAGAGTGGCAGGTGATACTTCTATATGGTTATGTTATGGTTTCTTCTTGCCTCAGATAGGTTGTCCTTTAATTAATTAGCAGCAAATGTCTGTAGTGGTCCTTTTTTTGTAAAATTCATGGCCTTTCAGAATTTAGCACAATAACTTTACTACCTAATCTGATTCTGCAACCTTTGATTTTGTTACCTATACTTTTTTAATGTATTGTATTGTTACCTTCCTGAGAGTTCTGACCATTCGACTCCCATACCTCTTCTATAGCTTTATCATTATTATTTGTCCAAAAAAAAAAAAAAAAAACTTTATCATTATTATTATTTATCCCTTTCCTTTGGGTTTCATCATGCTGTGTTGGGAATGGGGTGAGTTTTTTGGTTTAATTTTAAACTTTGTAGCCAAATAAATGACAATTAGGTGGCCAAGTGGACAGCCATGCATATGGGCGATATGTCTAAATGAGTATAAGATGATTAACAGCAAGCATTATAACTGAAAAAATTCGGGGAACTCAAGCATCCCCTCAAGTGAGATAAATCCTTTATTTATAATCAAATAGCTACCATGTCTACAGAAACCTCATTCTAAGTATTTGCATTTTAAGAAACCACCTTGTATAAGTTAGAATAATTTTTTTTACTCATATATTTAAGGATATGACCATTTTAGGTTGCTGAAAGTGGTAAATTCTAAAACAATTATTTATGAAGGGTGTTTTATTTTTTTTAATTTTTTTTTTTTTTTTAAGAATCTCCCTATATCAAGGTAATTTTAAAAAAAAATAAAAATAGATAATTTTATGTTTACATCTCTGTATTATTCAGTAGTGTATCTAAGCCCTTCCCAAATCTCACTGGCTATTTTTCTTGTAATCATCAAGTAGGATGGAGAAGCTTCCACCATTAGTGGTGCTGTCTCGATAGTTTATTATTCTCTTTAGGTCCAATTTTAAAGTAAGCAGAAAGTTTTATTATGGCATGACGTATTGATGTCCCCCCATTTTCTCTCCTGCAGTGTTGTTATAATTAAGGTATTTTATATGTTTTCAATGCTTTTGGGTAGCTATCAAGATGCAATGCATCTGTACTCAGCTTATACACTGAAACACAATTATGTCGATACCTTGTAATTGATACTATGTGTATGGATGAACAGGCTATGCATGCCATGGATTATCAAACTGAGCCTTCTGCTTCAGCATGCAAAGAAGATCAAGTAGATGTAGTGAGCAATCTGACTGGTGTGAAAAATTCTAGCCACTTTTCTTCTGCTAGAACTTTATTAGATAGACCTGTCAAAGATGAAACTCTACCGAAGATTGACAGCTTCAGCCAGTGGATGTGCAAAGAACTTGAAGATGTGGAACCAGTCAAACCATCATCTGGTGCATATTGGGATGCTGATGACAAGAGAAGTGATTGTCCAAATCTTCCTCCTCAAGACGAGTTCAACTCTTACACTGTTGGTCCCTCACTTTCACAGGACCAGCATTTTAAGATTATTGATTTTGCACCAAATTGGGGATATGCTGGCTCTGAAACTAAGGTATAATAGCTTGAAACCTTTTATGTATGCCATGATATTCGTAGGACAGTTTGGTTTGTATCATATGATTGCTAATATCTTTCTGAATAGTTCAATAATAATTTTCATCTTGTATAGGTTTTAATTACTGGGAAATTTATGAAGACTCGGCTAGGTGCAGAAAATTGTCAGTGGTCATGTATGTTTGGTGAAGTGGAAGTACCAGCTGAGGTTATAGCTGATGGTGCCCTACGTTGCCATGCACCCCCACATTGTGTGGGTAGAGTTCCGTTTTATGTAACATGCTCTAATAGATTAGCATGTAGTGAAGTGAGGGAGTTTGAATACCAGGATAAGTTTATGCATGGTGTTGATGCAACCTCTTTGATTCAAATAAAATTTTGCAAATTACTCTCATTGGGTTCCAGCTATCGTCAGAATATTGTGCCTTGCAATGGGGATGGAAACTCAGATTTGGATCATGAAATCACGTCATTGCTGAAGGGAAATGACAATGAATGGTTCCACATACTGGAACTTTCTTCCAAGGAGGAGTTTTCTCTGGGTGAATTGAAGGATAGGCTTGCTGAAAAGATTATAAAAGAGAGGTTTTGTGAGTGGCTTCTATGTAAGAGAACTGAAGGTGGAAAAGGTCCCCGTGTTTTGGATGAGAATGGCCAGGGTGTGCTACATTTTGCAGCTGCTCTTGGATATGACTGGGCCATCTCCCTAACTGTAGCTGCTGGTATAAGTATCAACTTCCGTGATGTGCGTGGGTGGACTGCTCTGCATTGGGCAGCATATTATGGCAGGTAAGAGCGACTACAAGTTTTGTATGTTTTATAATCTCAGTGGTATGCATTGTATTATTCTTTCTTTTGTTACCTTCTTTAAGATTATAGTTCTATATCCTTAGTGATGGCTTTAACTAGGGATTGAGAAAATTCTTCAATTTGTCTGGTTTGATAGTCAAACTAGTTGAATTTGCAGGGTTTAGAAGGAAATTGGGTCCTTGTATTTTTAAAATTGAGATTAGTAGTCCTTCTCAATAACTGTGGTAGCGAAGAGTTTTTTTTTTTTTTTTTGCATGGTTGCGTGCTTACAATATCTCACCACCATTCCTACCCCCTACCAAAGAATAGGAAAAAAAAAAAATCTCAATCAAAATCCACAAACATAGAAGATTGCACTTTAATACTACTGTGTGATTCTCTTACAGCTGTCAGCCCTCTTTCCACCCCTTCCCCTCCTCCCCTTTGAATTTTGAAAGCTAATGTGATCACTCTGTAAGTCTGTATTGGCTTGCTAGTTAAGAATAATTTTTATCTTTGCTAGTTAAGAATAATTTTTATCTCTCACTGTTCATTTTTATTTGAATTTTGGGTCAAGGGAGCGTACAGTTGTTTATCTCATCTCTCTGGGTGCATCTGCCGGGGCGTTAACAGATCCTTCCCCAACATATCCAATGGCCAGAACACCTGCTGACTTGGCCTCAGAAAATGGTCATAAAGGGATTTCTGGATTTCTGGCAGAATCAGCCTTGAGTGCCCATCTCGAATGTCTGACATTGAAGGATAAATTCAAACAGGACAGTACAGTAGAGGTACTTGGAATGACCTCTGTATTAACTGCGACGGAACGGACTGCTACCCCGATCAGCAAGGGAGTCAATCTTGATGGACTTTCATTAAAGGACTCTTTAGCAGCTGTTTGCAATGCCTCCCAAGCTGCTGCGCGAATTCATCAAGTCTTTAGATCACATTCTTTCAAGAGGAATCGGAGGAGGGAGTTTGGTAATGATAAAAAGGAAACCCCAGATGAATATGCTCTCTCAGCAGTTACCTTGAACTCCCCCAAGCGGGGTCAACATGATGAGCCGGTGCATGCTGCTGCTGTCAGAATACAGAATAAGTTCCGCAGTTGGAAAGGCAGAAGAGAGTTCATTACACTCAGGAAAAAGATTGTTAAAATCCAGGTGAGTGTTGTCTTTATTAATACTTGGCTTTGTAGTGTTCTGCCTGAAGTTCTTAATAATTAATCAGTCCTGAATTAATATTATATTTCTATGGAAACAGGCCCATGTTAGAGGACACCAGGTAAGAAAACACTACAAAGCATTTGTATGGTCGGTTGGTATTGTGGAAAAGGTAATCCTTCGTTGGAGAAGAAAAAAAAGTGGGTTACGTGGGTTTAAATCCGAGTCATTGCCTGTGACAAAGCCACAGTCTGAGGGCAAATCTTTCGAGGATGACTACGATTTTTTCAAGGAAGGTAGGAAACAAACTGAACAAAGACTGCAGAAAGCTTTATCCAGGGTAAAGTCAATGGTTCGTTATCCAGAAGCAAGAGACCAATACCGCAGGCTGCTTACCGCTGTCTCAGAGATCAAGGACATGAAGGTACGTAGGCACTTAACTATAGCATGCAAGTGTATAATCCGCCATCACTCGTGTTTTTGTGCTAAAAAAATACAGTTGGAAATTAATTTTTTTTTGGTAGGATGGATGTAGTAATGCTATTGATGGGGCATATGCTGCAACCTCAATGGGTGATGATGACCTGGTTGATCTTGATAGATTGCTGAATGATGGCACCACACCTTAGGAAACAGCAAGAGATGTATCTAACTTAGTTGACTAAGTAGCACCAATAATTGTATATATGTTCACTATGAGAGTAGGATTATGTATATTGTTTAAGTACATATTAAGATGTTTCCAACAATTTTTTACTTTAATTTTTTTTTTTTTTAAGTTTTGACATTCAATAGAGAAATGATACAATTATTTACTAACAGAACGTTCATGTGGCACCTAGAGCTGTCAATTCGAGTAAACGGGTCGGATTTGGGTCGTGTAAGAGTGGACGGGTTAACTCGGGTTGAGTCAATTCAAATTAATTCCATAACCTATGCGGGTTGGGTTTGGGTTGGGTCATGCTTGATTCGGCTAACGTCGGGTCATACTTTGGGTCAGGTTAATAACAGGTCGGGTTACATTCGGGTCGGGTGAACAAAAGACGGGTTTAATTCGGGTTTTCACGAGTTCAAACGGGTTAGGGTAATTCTTGGGTTCGAGTCAGGTTCGGTTCAAGTCAATAATTTGCGGGTTAGAATCAGGTTGGGTCATTCTCGGGTTTGAGTCGGGTTCGATTCAAGTCAATAATATGCAGAGTATAATCAAGTCGGGTCATTCTCGGGTTTGAGTCGAGTTTGGTTCAAGTCAATAATTTGCAAATTATAATCAGGTTGGGTCATTTTCAAGTCGGGTTCAAGTCGGGTTCGGTTCAAGTCAATAATTTGCGGGTTATAATCAGGTTTCGGGACTCAGTGTCGAAAAGTCTTGAAGTTACAGGGAATACATATTGGTGTCATATAATGCCGTTTGGAACTATATATGATTATTATATGTTGTCATAAATGTTCGTGGTAGATTTGAGTTAATGAAATCGGTGCAAGTTGTAAATCGGTAAATTTGGCGTTTAAAGGCAAATTGGATAGTTCCGCCCACCAAATTGGACTGTTGGAGGGTATTAGGTACCATGGTAAACATTTCGGTAATTTTTATTTCCGGACGAAAAAAGTCAAAAAATTCAAAAATTGAAGACATTATCCATGCTTTTTGAGAAATTTTGGAGGTTTCGAGGCCCGGTGTTGAAAAGTCTTAAAATGTTAGGGAATACATCTTGGGGTCATATAATGTTTTTTGGAACCTTACATGAACATTATTAATAGTAATCAATGTTCGTGGTAGGTTTGAGTTAATGAAATCGGTGCAAGTTATAAACCGGCAAATTGGTCGTTTAAAGGACAATTGGATGGTTCCACCCACATAATGAGACTCCCGGATGGTATTAGGGACTATGGTAAACATTTCCTCAATTTATTTTTTCAAGCGAAAAATAGTTAAAAAATTCAAAAATTGAAGACTAATATCCACGAATTTTGCGAAATTTTGAAGGTTTCGAGACTCGGTGTCGAAAAGTCTTGAAATTCTATGGAATACATCTTGGTGTCATATAATGCCGTCTGGAACCATATATGATTATTATATGTTGTCATAAATGTTCGTGGTAGGTTTGAATTAATGAAAATCGGTGCAAGTTGTAAATTGGTAAATTTGTCGTTTAAAGGCAAATTGGATGGTTCCATCCACCCAATTGAACTATCGAAGGATATTAGGAACCATGGTAAACAATTCGGCAATTTTTATTTCCGGGCGAAAAAAAGTCAAATAATTCCAAAATTGAAGACTAACATCCACGTTTTTTGAGAAATTTTGGAGTTTCGGGGCCCGGTGTTGAAAAGTCTTGAAATTTTAGGGGATACATCGCAGGGTCATATAATGTTGTTTGGAACCTTATATGATCATTATTTGTAGACATTAATGTTCGAGCTAGGCTTGAGTTAATGAAATCAGTGCAAGTTGTAAGCCAGTAAATTGGTCTATTTAAGGCAAATTGGATGGTTCTACCCACTGAATGGGACTCCCGGACGGTATTAGGGACCTTGGTAAACATTTCGGCAATTTTTATTTTTGGGCGAAAAAAAGTCAAAAAATTCAAAATTGAAGACTAATATCCACGCATTTCGCGAAATTTTGAAGGTTTCGGGACTCAGTGCCGAAAAGTCTTGAAATTCCAGGGAATACATCTTGGTTTCATATAAAGACGTTTAGAACCATATATGATTGTTATATGTTGTCATAAATGTTCGTGGTAGGTTTGAGTTAATGAAATCGGTACAAGTTGTAAATCGGTAAATTTGTCGTTTAAATGCAAATTAGATGGTTCCACCCACCCAATTAGAATATTGGAGGGTATTAGGAACTATGGTAAACATTTCGGCAATTTTTTTTTCCGGACGAAAAAAAGTCAAAAATTCCAAAATTGAAGACTAATATCCACGCTTTTTGAGAAATTTTTGAGGTTTCGAGGCCCGGTGTTGAAAAGTCTTGAAATGTTAGGGGATACATCTTAGGGTCATATAATGCTGTTTGGAACCTTACATGATCATTATTTGTTGTCATCAATGTTCATGGTAGGCTTGATTTAATGAAATCGGTGCAAGTTGTAAACCAGTAAATTGGTCGTTAAAAGGCAAATTGGATGGTTCCACCCACTCAATGGGACTACCGGGCGGTATTAGGGACCATGGTAAACATTTCGGCAATTTTTATTTTTCGGAAATTTCATGAAATGCCCCTGAGTAATTTTTTTATTCACCAAATACCCATCAAAACTTTCAAATTCACCAAATACTCCTGAGTTTAAAAAAATTTCACCAAATGCCCTTAATGACTAACGGCGGTTAACACCGTTAGTCATTAATGACTAATACGCCACGTGGCAGCATCAAATTGGTTGTTGTAATATAAATAAATTAATTATTATAAAAACTTTTTTTAAAAAAAAAAACTTAAAATTTTTTTTAAAAAAATACCCCCACCGGCCACCACCCCCTAGACCCACCCCACCCCACCACCCCTGCAGACGTTGCCGACGCCGGCCGCCATCTCCCAGCCGGAACCGGCCGCCGGCGAGGCCAGCCCCCCCCACCCTCGACACCCCCTCCCCTACCCCCAGCCCCCTCTCCCTCCGTTTCCCCTCCCCTTAAACCCCTCCCCATCCCTCGAAACCCCCCCCCCTTCGCGGCCGGCGTCCAAACCCCCTCCCCGGCGCCGGCGAAACTTTTTCGCCTCACCCCCCGCCATCCCCACCCCCTTTCCCCCCTAAACCACCACCTTAAAAATCGAAAAACCCCCAAATCGAAACCCTAGATTTCGATTTGGGGTTTTTTCGATTAAAGGGTTTTTTGGGTGGTGGTTTAGGGTGGAAAGGGGGTGGGGATGGCAGGGGGTGGGGCGAAATTGGTTCGCCGGCGCCGGGGTGGGGGTTTGGGCGCCGGCCGTGAAGGGAGGGGGGTTTTTCGAGGTGGGGGAAGGGTTTAAGGGGAGGGGAAACGAAGGGAGAAGGGGCTGGGGGTAGGGGAGGGGGGTGTCGGAGGGTGGGGGTTGCCCTCGCCGGAGAAAATGGACCACCGGCGCAGGGTCTGGGGGTGGTGGCCGGTGGTCAGCCATTGGGGGTGGGGTGGGGTGGGTCTTGGGTGGTTGGGGTAATTTTTTTTTTCTATTTTTAAAGTTTTTTTTATTTATTTTTAAAGTTTTTTTTAATAATTAATTAATTAACATTACAACAACCACTTAGAGGCTGCCACGTGGCATATTAGACATTAACACTAAGGGCATTTGATGACATTTTTCTTAAACTCAGGAGTATTTGGTGAATTTGAAAGTTTTGATGGGTATTTGGTGAATAAAAAAATAACTCAGGGGCATTTCATGAAATTTCCGTTTATTTTTTGAAGAAAAAAAGTTTTAAAAATTCAAAATTGAATACTAATATCCACACATTTCGCGAAATTTTGAAGGTTACTGGACTCGGTGTCGAAAAGTCTTGAAATTCTAGGGAATACATCATTGTGTCATATAATGCCGTTTGGAACCATAAATGATTATTATATTTTGTCATAAATGTTCGTGGTAGGTTTGAGTAAATGAAATCTGTACAAATTGTAAATCGGTAAATTTGTCGTTTAAAGGCAAATTGGAAGGTTCCACCTACCCAATTGGACTATCGGAGGTTATTAGGAACCATGGTAAATATTTCGACAATTTTATTTCCAGTGAAAAAAATCAAAAAATTCCGAAAATTAAGACAACTATCCACGCTTTTTGAGAAATTTTGGAGGTTTCGGGCCCCGGTGTCGAAAAGTCTTGAAATTTTAGTGGATACATCTCGAGGTCATATAATGTTGTTTGGAACCTTACATGATCATTATTTGTAGTCATCAATGTTCGTGGTAGGCTTGAGTTAATGAAATCGGTACAAATTGTAAACCGGTAAATTGGTAGCTTAAAGGCAAATTAGATGGTTCCCCCCACTCAATGGGACTCCCGGATGGCATTAGGGACCATGGTAAACATTTCGGCAATATTTATATCTAGGCGAAAAAAAGTCAAAAAATTCCAAAATTGGAGACTAATATCCACGCTTTTTGAGAAATTTTGGAGATTTCGTGGCCCGGTGTCGAAAAGTGTTAAAATATTAGAGGATACATCTTGGGGTTTTATGATGCAGTTTGGAACCTAATATGATCATTATTTGGAGTCATCAATGTTCGTGGTAGGCTTGAGTTAATGAAATCGGTGCAGGTTGTAAATCGGTAAATTTGTCGTTTAAAGGCAAAATTGGATGGTACCACCAACCCAATTGGACTTTCGGAGGGTATTAGGAACCATGGTATATATTTCGGCAATTTTTATATCTGGGCGAAAAAAAAGTCAAAAAATTCAAAATTTGGAGACTTATATCCACGCTTTTTGAGAAAATTTGGAGGTTTCCAAGTCCGCTGTCGAAAAGTCTTGAAATGTTGGGGGATACATCTCATGGTTATATAATGCGGTTTGGAACCTTATACGATCGCTATTTGTAGTCATCAATGTTCGTGGTAGGCTTGAAATAATGAAATTGGTGCAAGTTGTACATTGGTAAATTTTTCGTTTAAAGGCAAATTGGATGGTTTCACCCACCCAATTGGACTATCGGAGGTATTAGAAACCATGGTAAACATTTCAGCAATTTTATTTTCGGGCAAAAAAAAAGTAAAAAAAATCCAAAATTGAAGACTAATATCCACGCTTTTTGAGAAATTTTGGAGGTTTCGGGGCCTAGTGTCGAAAAGACTTAAAATTTTAGGAGATACATATCAGAGTAATATAATGCTGTTTGGAACCTTATATGATCATTATTTGCGGTCATCAATGTTCGAGGTAGGCTTGAGTTAATGAAATCGGTGCAAGTTGTAAACCGGTAAATTGGTCGTTTAAAGGCAAATTGGATGGTTTCACCCACTCAATGGGACTCTCAGACGGTATTAGGGACGATAATAAACATTTCGGAAATTTTTATTTTCGGGCTATAAAAAGTCAAAAAAAATTCCAAAATTGAAGACTAATATCCATGCTTTTCGCGATATTTTGAAGGTTTCGGGACTCGGTTTCGAAAAGTCTTGAAATTCTATGGAATACATCTTGGTGTCATATAATGCCGTTTGGAACCCTATATGATTATTAAATGTTTTCATAAATGTTCGTGGTAGGTTTGAATTAATGAAATCGGTGCAAGTTGTAAATCGATAAATTGGTCGTTTAATGGCAAATTGGAAGGTTCTACCCACCCAATTGGACTATCGGAGGGTATTAGGAACCATGGTAAACATTTCGGCAAATTTTTTTTTCCGGGCGAAAAAAGTCAAAAAACTCCAAAATTAAAGACTAATATCCACGCTTTTTGAGAATTTTTGGAGGTTTCGAGGCCCGGTGTCAAAAAGTATTAAAATGTTAGGGGATACATCCCGGGGTCATATAATGCTGTTTGGAACCTTACATGATCATTATTTGTAGTCATCAATGTTCGTGGTAGGCTTGAGTTGTTGAAATTGGCGCAAGTTGTAAAACTTAGTCGTTTAAAGGCAAATTGGATGGTTCCACCCACTCAATGGGACTCACGGACGGTATTAGGGACCATGGTAAACAGTTCGGCAATTTTTATTTTCGGGCGAAAAAAGTCAAAAAAATTCCCAAATTGAAGACTAATATCGACGCTTTTCGCGATATTTTGAAGGCTTCGGGACTCGGTGTCGAAAAGTCTTGAAATTCTATGGAACACATCTTGGTGTCATATAATGCCGTTTGGAACCATATATGATTATTATATGTTGTCATAAATGTTCGTGGTAGGTTTGAATTAATGAAATCGGTGCAAGTTGTAAATCGGTAAATTTGTCGTTTAAAGACAAATTAGATGGTTCTACCCACCCAATTGGACTATCGGAGGGTATTAGGAACCATGGTAAACATATTGGCAATTTTTTTCCGGTTGAAAAAAGTAAAAAAAAAAACTCCAAAACTGAAGACTATATCCACGCTTTTTGATAAATTTTGGAGGTTTTGAAGCCCGGTGTCGAAAAGTATTGAAATGTTAGGGGATACATCTTGGGGTCATATAATGCTGTTTGGAACCTTACATGATCATTATTTGTAGTCATCAATGATCGTGGTAGGCTTGAGTTATTGAAATTGGTGCAAGTTGTAAACCGGTAAATTGGTCGTTTAAACTTTAAAGGCAAACTGGATGGTTCCACCCACTCAATGGGACCATCGGACGGTATGAGGGACCATAGTAAACATTTCGGCAATTTTTATTTTCGGGCTAAAAAAGTCAAATAAAAAAAATTCCAAAATTGAAGACTAATATCCACGCTTTTCGCGATATTTTGAAGGTTTCGGGACTCGGTGTCGAAAAGTCTTGAAATTCTATGGAATACATCTTGTTTTCATATAATGCCGTTTGGAACCATATATGATCATTATTTGTAGTCATCAATGTTCGTGGTAGGCTTGAGTTATTGAAATTGGCGCAAGTTGTAAACCGGTAAATTGGTCGTTTAAAGGCAAATTAGATGGTTCCACCCACTCAATGGGACTCACGGACGGTATTAGGGACCAAGGTAAACAGTTCGGCAATTTTTATTTTCGGGCAAAAAAAGTCAAAAAAATTCCCAAATTGAAGACTAATATCCACGCTTTTCGCGATATTTTGAAGGTTTCGGGACTCGGTGTCGAAAAGTCTCGAAATTCTATGGAATACATCTTGGTGTCATATAATGCCGTTTGGAACCATATATGATTATTATATGTTGTCATAAATGTTCGTGGTAGGTTTGAATTAACGAAATCGGTGCAAGTTGTAAATCGGTAAATTTGTCGTTTAAAGACAAATTGGATGGTTCTACCCACCCAATTGGACTATCGGAGGGTATTAGAAACCACGGTAAACATTTCGGCAATTTTTTTTTTTCCGGGCGAAAGAAGTCAAAACAAACTTCAAAATTGAAGACTAATATCCACGCTTTATGAGAAATTTTGGAGGTTTCGAGCCCCGGTGTCGAAAAGTATTGAAATGTTAGGGGATACATCTCGGGGTCATATAATGCTGTTTGGAACCTTACATGATCATTATTTGTAGTCATCAATGTTCGTGGTAGGCTTGAGTTATTGAAATTGGTGCAAGTTGTAAACCGGTAAATTGGTCGTTTAAAGGCAAATTGGATGGTTCCACCCACTCAATGGGACACCCGGACGGTATTAGGGACCATGGAAAACATTTCCATAATTTTTATTTTCGGGCGAAAAAGTCAAAAAAATTCCAAAATTGAAGACTAATATCCACGCATTTCGCGATATTTTGAAGGTTTCGGGACTCGGTGTCGAAAAGTCTTGAAATTCTATGGAATACATCTTGGTGTCATACAATGTCGTTTGGAACCATATATGATTATTATATGTTGTCATAAATGTTCGTGATAGGCTTGAATTAATGAAATTGGTGCAAGTTGTAAATCCATAAATTGGTCATTTAATGTTAAATTGGAAGATTCCACCCACCCAATTGGACTATCGGAGGGTATTAGTAACCATGGTAAACATTTCAACAATTTTTTTCCCCGGGCGAAAAAAATCAAAAAACTTCAAAATTGAAGACTAATATCCACGCTTTTTGAGAAATTTTGGATGTTTCGAGGCCCGGTGTCGAAAAGTATTGAAATGTTAGGGGATACATCTCGAGGTCATATAATGTTGTTTGGAACCTTACAAGATTATTATTTGTAGTCATCAATGTTCGTGGTAGGCTTGAGTTATTGAAATTGGTGCAAGTTGTAAACCGGTAAATTTGTTGTTTAAAGGCAAATTGGATGGTTCCACCCACTCAATGGGACTCCCGGACGGTATTAGGGACCATGGTAAACATTTCGGCAATTTTTATTTTCGGGCGAAAAAAGCTAAAAAAATTCCAAAATTGAAGACTAATATCCACGCATTTCGCGAAATTTTGAAGGTTTCGGGACTCAGTTTCAAACAGTCTTGAAATTCTAGGGAATACATATTAGTGTCATATAATGCCGTTTGGAACCATATATGATTATTATATGTTTTCATAAATGTTCGTGGTAGGTTTGAATCAATGAAATCGGTGCAAGTTGTAAATCGTTAAATTTGTCGTTTAAAGACAAATTGGATGGTTCTACCCACCCAATTGGACTATCGGAGGGTATTAGTAACCATGGTAAACATTTCGGCAATTTTTTTTTCAGGGCGAAAGAAGTAAAAAAAACTCCAAAATTGAAGACTAATATCCACGCTTTTTGAGAAATTTTGGAGGTTTCGAGGCCCGGTGTCGAAAATTATTTAAATGTTAGAGGATACATATCGGGGTCATATAACGCTGTGTGGATCCTTACATGATCATTATTTGTAGTTATCAATGTTCGTGGTAGGCTTGAGTTATTGAAATTGGTGCAAATTGTAAACCGGTAAACTGGTCGTTTAAAAACAAATTGGATGGTTCCACCCACTCAATGGAACTCCCGGACGGTATTAGGGACCATGGTAAACATTTCGGCAATTTTTATTTTCGAGCGAAAAAAGTCAAAAAAAAATTCCAAAATTGAAGACTAATATCCAATTATCCACGCATTTCGCGAAATTTTTAAGGTTTCGGGAATCGGTGTCGAAAAGTCTTGAAATTCTAAAAAATACATCTTGGTGTTATACAATGCCGTTTGGAACCATATATGATTATTATATGTTGTCATAAATGTTCGTGGTAGGTTTGAATCAATGAAATCGGTGCAAGTTGTAAATCATTAAATTTGTCGTTTAAAGACAAATTGGATGGTTCTACCCACCCAATTGGACTATCGGAGGGTATTAGGAACCATGGTAAACATTTCGGCATTTTTTGTTTCCGGCCGAAAAAGGTCAAAAAAACTCCAAAATTGAAGACTAATATCCACGCTTTTTGATAAATTTTTGAGGTTTCGAGCCCCGGTGTCGAAAAGTATTGAAGTGTTAGGGGATACATCTTGGGGTCATATAATGCTATTTGGAACCTTACATGATCATTATTTGTAGTCATCAATGTTCGTGGTAGGCTTGAGTTATTGAAATTGGCGCAAGTTGTAAACCGGTAAATTGGTCGTTTAAAGGCAAATTGGATGGTTCCACCCACTCAATGGGACTCCCAGACGGTATTAGGGACCATGGTAAACAGTTCGGCAATTTTTATTTTCGAGCGAAAAAAATCAAAAAAATTCCCAAATTGAAGACTAATATCCACGCTTTTCGCGATATTTTGAAGGTTTCGGGACTCGGTGTCGAAAAGTCTTGAAATTCTATGGAACACATCTTGGTGTCATATAATGCCGTTTGGAACCATATATGATTATTATATGTTGTCATAAATGTTCGTGGTAGGTTTGAATCAATGAAATCGGTGTAAGTTGTAAATCGGTAAATTTGTCGTTTAAAGACAAATTGGATGGTTCTACCCACCCAATTGGACTATCGGAGGGTATTATGAACCATGGTAAACATTTTTGCAATTTTTTTTTTCCGGGCGAAAAAATTCAAAAAAAAATACTCCAAAATTGAAGACTAATATCCACGCTTTTTGAGAAATTTTTGAGGTTTCGAGCCCCGGTGTCGAAAAGTATTGAAATGTTATGGGATACATCTCGGGGTCATATAATGTTGTTTGGAACCTTACATGATCATTTTTTGTAGTCATCAATGTTCGTGGTAGGCTTGAGTTATTGAAATTGGTGCAAGTTGTAAACCGGTAAATTGGTCGTTTAAAGGCAAATTGGATGGTTCCACCCACTCAATGGGACACCCGGACGGTATTAGGGACCATGGTAAAAATTTCGGCAATTTTTATTTTCGGGCGAAAAAAGCTAAAAAAATTCCAAAATTGAAGACTAATATCCACGCATTTCCCGAAATTTTGAAGGTTTCGGGACTCGGTTTCGTAATGTCTTGAAATTCTAGGGAATACATATTGGTGGCATATAATGCTGTGTGGAACCATACATGATTATTATATGTTGTCATAAATGTTCGTGGTAGGTTTGAATCAATGAAATCGGTGCAAGTTGTAAATCGGTAAATTTGTCGTTTAAAGACAAATTGGATGGTTCTACCCACCCAATTGGACTATCTGAGGGTATTAGGAACCATGGTAAAAATTTCGGCAAATTTTTTTTCCTAGGCCAAAAAAGTTAAAAAAAACACCAAAATTAAAGACTATTATCCACGCTTTTTGAGAAATTTTGGAGGTTTCGGGGCCTTGTGTCGAAATGTCTTGAAATTTTAGGGGATTCATCTTGGGGTTATGTTTTGCTGTTTGGAACCTTATATGATCATTATTTGTAGTCATCAATGTTCGCGGTAGGCTTGAGTTAATGAAATCGATACAAGTTGTAAACCGGTAAATTGGTCGTTTAAAGGCAAATTGGATGGTTCCACCCACTCAATGGGACACCCGAACGGTATTAGGGACCATGGTAAACATTTCGGCAATTTTAATTTTCGGGCGAAAAAAAGTCAAAAAATTCAAAATTGAAGACTAATATCCACGTTTTTTGAGAAATTTTGGAGGTTTCGAGTAGAGCTGTCAATTCAAGTGAACGGGTCGGGTTAGGGTCGTTAAGTGTGGGTCGGGTCAACTCGGGTTGGGTCAATTCAGATTATTTCCATAACCTATGCGGGTCGGGTTTGGGTGGGTCATGCTTAAGTCGGGTCACGTCGGGTAATACTTCTTATCGGGTTTAGGTCATGTTAATAACAGGTCGGCGTACATTTGGGTCGGGTGTACAATAGGTCGAGTTAAATTCGGGTATTCACTCGTTAGGGTAATTCTCGGGTTGGAGTCGGGTTTGGTTCAAGTCAATAATTTGCGGGTTAGAATCAGGTCGGGTCATTCTCGGGTTTGGTTCAAGTCAATAATATGCGGGTTATAATCAGGTTGGGTCTTTTTAAGTCGGGCCATTCTCGGGTTCTAGTCGGGTCCAGTTCATGTCAATAATTTGCGGGGTATAATCAGGTTGGGTCATTTCCAAGTCGGGTCATTCTCGGAGTCAAGTCGGGTTATGTCCAAGTCAATAATTTGCAGGTTAATTACAATCAGGTCAGGTTATTTCCAAGTCAAGTCATATTCTGGTTCAACTAATTATAAATTGATAATTATCATTTTTATCAAGCTATTTATATCCTTTGACTATAATATATATGGCAATATATTAGGGAACTATAGTTTATAATTTAGGAAGATTATTATCTCCTTCGACCATATAACAAATATGACTTGATCTCCCTAGACAAAATGATTTGATCAACAATTATAAGGTGGTCTAAATTACATTTAAGGTGATTTGAAATCGGGTCAGGAACAATTTGGGTTGAATTTAGGTCGAGTCAATATCAAGCCATATTGATTTCGAGTCGGGTTAGTAACAAATCGGGTTGAATTTTTGGGTCGGGTTAGTAATAGGTCTGGTAAAATTCGGGTCAGGTCAATAACAAGTCAGGTTGATTTCGGGTCGGGTTTGTAATAGGTTGGGTTAAATTCAGGTCGGGTTAGGAATGGATCGGGTTGAATTCAAGTCAGGTTTGTAACAAGTCGGGTTAAATTCGAGTTTTGACGGGTTAAAACGGGTTTGGGTCAATTTCGGTTCAAGTCAGGTTCGGTTCAGGTCAATAATTTACGGGTTACATTCGAGTCAGGTCATCTCCAGATCAGTTCATGTTCGGGTTCAGGTCTCACATACTAGGGTCAACTCGGGTCTAGGGTTGGTTTCAGGTCGCGTCAGGTCGGGTTTGGTACACCCTTTTTTCAGGTTCAGATGGATCGGTTAATAATCGGATTTGAGTCGCTATTTCGGGTCGGATCAACTTTTGATAGCTCTAGTGGCACCATTTTACTTGGATTGAGAGCATTGATTACATATTATTTATTGCAAGATTTGCACCACCACGAAGTATATTTTGAGCAACACACTTCATACGAAGTACTATACGAATATTGACTACCCTATAAAGTTTAAGAACACCACTGAGATTAAGGGTCATGATTTTTTTTGTTTTGTTTCCAAGGCTATAGTTACTAATGTCCAACTCTAATCTATAATTATTCAGTAAATAGTATTTGATAAACTCATCATCAATCAATATCAATAACCTATACTAAAGGCGAATCTTAAATGACATACGTTATTATGTGGTTAAAAAAATTCCCGCCTATTTTTCTTTCCAAATTTCTATTTTTTATTATAATATTGTTACTAAATCTTATTGTATCTTAGATTATTATTTTTATGGAAGATTCTAATAATACCTTTTTTATTTAATAAATAAATCAAGATATGTACATGGTATTTCATTAGCTATTAAAACAAATCTACCTTTTTTTATATTAAAACAAATCTAAATTTGGAAAAAATAAAATTCAAAAGAAAGGAAAATGTATAAACTAATATCACTTTAATAAGTAAAATTTTTATACAAACAAATTCTTATAAAGTAAATGTCAATATAAATTAAAAAATGCGAGACATACTTATGTGTCAATTGGATTCATTAAAGTTTAATCATAATAGTCATTGAATTAAGTAAAAAAATAAATTTGTATTACCCGTGCATGCACGGGATCTAAACTAGTTACTCATATATATTGAGATTTTTAGTCAGATGTCTTGAAAACTATGAAACGCAACGTTTCTTTTTTTGGATAAACTTGTAAAAAGCTTGAAAAATTACCATTATTCAAACAAGTGACGGAAAACTTTAGCTATATCTAGCAGTATTAGAATTATATGCAAAGTATCTGACAAACCTATTCTTATACTCCGTATTCTTGAGCAAACAAAAGATAGATTGCTATGGAAACGTTGGCAAAAGGTCTAATACACTTTATCATCCAAATAATTAGGGCAAACAAAAATTGTGGAAGAATTTCCCACCATCGATATACACTGCTATTTTCTTTTCACTCGACAGAGGGTCTTCGATATTCCAACGTCAACCTGTACAAGCCCAG
Organism: Chenopodium album; assembly: GCF_948465745.1. NCBI lineage: Eukaryota > Viridiplantae > Streptophyta > Magnoliopsida > Caryophyllales > Amaranthaceae > Chenopodium > Chenopodium album. The sequence continues at coordinate 90,772,385 of NC_137834.1, forward strand.
TAAAAGCCAACCACCTAAGCAGTATACATTTCCACAACCTAACCAATGACACCCTAATCCCAATGGTAGAAGACAAGTAGTAGAAACAAAGGAATGAAAGGATTTGAAAAAATATCAAAAATTTGTAAACAAAAATGTTCTATTAGATGGGTAATTGTGCCTAGCTAGTGTTACTTTGACCAAGGGACTCGTAAAACAAAATGTACCCATGGTCTGTGTTACTAGAGTACTCCTGTGCTGACCCAAAGAATGTCTGGACAGCAGACTCATCAATCATTTCCACATTCTCATCGTCGAAGAATAACCAGTGATTATGACTTTTGACGAGGCTAACATAGTGTCCATGATTAGGGCCACTACCCACATGGACAATAACAGCAAACAAGGAGTACTCTCTATCTGAATCTTCCACAGTATCACTCAGTTTAAGCTCAAGAGGAAATACCACACGGTAGGATAGTTTCTTGTAGCGACTCAACTGTTCAATGAACTTGAACCTCTTCAAATGGATAACTAGGATGTGGGGTGGCCTTTTAATCTTCATCCTCTTTTGCGCTTCCTGCAAACTGCCCCATCATTTACCACGGATTAGCTTCTAATAAAACTAAAAAGAAGCTCAAAGGCACCATTTAATACACAAAATTTCTTCATTACACAGGTCATAGAACACCATTTTAATGCACATCAAACTTCAAAGAGGAATAAAATGTGAACCTATTTTTAAATATAAATTTCACGATTAAATGATAGTTATTTCACGGAATACCTCTAACACTTCTACTTTGAGGGTGCTTCCTAAGATTCTTAATGTCGGAAGCTCCACTATTTATTTTTTTTATTGATTCAATCTAATTTCCTTTAGCAACAATGTCTTCAATAATTCCATCATAAATTCTAGTTTGATATTCAGCACCAACAAAAAAACCCCTCCCTCCCTAACAAAAGAACAGCACTTAACCTCTAGCAATCATAATTGATAATTGTCTTCATTCAATCCTTTGTATTCTACTGAGAAGGTAAGAAAATGGAAGGGGGAACTATTCCAAAAGGCAAAAGCTACACTGAAGGAAAATCAAACTAAATCATAAGAATTTGAGCCAGACATTCTTTTTTATTTTTATTTTTTATTTTTTATTATTTTTTATGACAATAGCGAATTAGCAAACCATTAAAACTACACATAATTAGAGAGGGTAAACCGACATCTCCTTGCTATGTCGTTAGCCCTTTGCACTTGATCTCTCTGAACCTTTAAAATTGTGCATCTTTGGAACAAAGCACCCACTTCCCTTATTTCCTTTATCATCCAACTGATCGAAACATCCTTTCCTAGGCTGTCTTGTAGGTTGTTAAGGAGAGAAATAGAATCAGAGAGGATAAGGATCCGCTGCTTACCTTTAGCTCGAGCCCATTCCATTGCTTCCAGGCAAGCCCAAGCCTCACATTGGAGACAGACAAATTGGTGAATGAGAAAAGAGGGAAAAAATGAAAGAAGAAAAAGAAGTCTCAATATCTTTAGAAGCTCTGTTACTGGGCGAGTTGGAACAGATCTAGGCAAAAGAAGGTCATGTTTTATTGGGCCAAAGTAGATCAGTGGTTGATAATGGGTGGGCCAATAAACGAGCAATGACAAAAATGGACAGAGACAAAGTATAAGTAAATATGAAACTTTACATGTAATATTTTTTTTAAGTTATCTATTTCCCTCTTTATTAAATTGAGCTGACATTTTGGCCATGTTATATATATATATATATATATACACACACACACCAAATCTTATACTCATTGGGCTACCCTATCTAATAACCAGGTCCAATTGCAATCAGAGAATATTCCCATCACTGGAGCAATAATTCAGACATTGCTCAAGAGAAGAAAAGATTTTAGCCTCTTAGGGTGGTTTATAGTCGCATAGTCAAAAGGGGTCTCAGCCACAGGCACAAGGATGGAATAGACCTTTCCAAAAACAGATGCATATCTGAAATTATGTTATCATATCCTTTAACAGTTTTTCAAATACAAGATCTGAAAGTCAATTCAGTCACTTAATTAAAAAAATCAAAGGCAAACATATTTCAAATTAAATCCAACTAAGACTTGAAAGTGGCACTCGGGAAAAAAAAAATAATAAATTTTAAAAAAAAAAAAAAAAACACCAACAAGACGACAAATAATTACCTGCAACATTTGTCACAAAAAAATTTGTCCTCGGCATTCAAAGTTTCGGTCGAACTAAAATTTTTTAGACAGCTTGTAATTGAACTATTCTGCTCAATATCAAGGCTCAGGTCAAAAAAGGTTTCATCCCTTGCTGTGACAGTCTCACATCGTAAGCATCTTGTCTCATTCGTAAGAATTCCCTGATTCAATAAGTCAGAGACGATTTTTCAGGTATATATCAAAGCTACCTGTAGGAAAAGAGGATGTATAGCAACGAAAGAAGGAAAGAAAGCAGAAAAAAACAGAGTTAGGAAAGCCATATGAATTAACTTAGAAATAATATAATGCCTTTAGTTGAATGTAGTTGGTGTAATTTGCAAGTAATCTTGCAGAGATGTCTCCTCAATCTCTTTGGATATACTTTCTTATTTAATCATAAAACTTCTATTAAAAAAAAATTTAAAAAAAAATAATTAAAAAAAAAAATTTAAAAAAAAAAAAAAAAAAAAAAAACCCTAAAACCTTACTCAAAGCATGATGTAATATAGTAATGTGCACTATCTATCATTCTATCAATGTACTAAAATGTACCTGAAAATTTTTGTGTACCCAGGTAACTAAAGGTTCTCTCTGAGAGGCAGAAGCCTGAGCATTTTTTGGTCCATTTGCAACTTTTTCAGATGATAAAGTTGCTTGGTCAATTTTTGTAGCCTGAGCTTCTTTCCCAGCTTCTATCACAGGTTCTTTCTCAGCTTCTGTCTGAGCTTCTTTCTCCAGTATGTCAACGAGTTCATTTAGCAAAAAGTTCAAGAATTCATGGGCATCCTATGCAGATAAACAAATATCAAATGAGGGAAATTCTTTTTCATATATTACTATAGCAACAAATGAGTGGAAAGTTTTTCTAGAGACACTGAAGCAAGAAAAGATCTCAATGACAACTGATTGTACATAGAAATGTGTCTGATTATATTAAACAGTAGATAGATTCCAAACACACTCCTAGACCAAGCATTCAGCTAATTAATTGTATCTCACTCCCAATACCATCTTTCAGCTAGCTCATTCAACAATCAGCATGTAATACGAGACAAATAATGATTCTGGAGCATGAAGTAATTACAGCACATATGAAAGGGGGAAAAAAAGGGGGGGGGGGGTACCTGATGCATGTAGCTGCGATAAAGCTCATTCCGCCTTTTCAACCTCTGGACAAAGCGCTTTGGAGCTATGACCCCTGTTTTCTTCTTTTGCGAACTTATCTATAATACAAAGAATTGCTGTTAGTGGTTCTCAAAAGCTAAAATGAAAATCAAATACATGTACATAGCTAGCAATGGGAGGTGTTTTTTGTGTGAGAAACATGAAAGCTAGCAACTTCGACTCCTATAGAAAGACACCATCCGTATGCCAGAGAATTATAATGGGCAAATTCATTAAACAGGCCAGCTTGCTTTCCAGAGAGTAAAATTAATTCTTGTATATTGTCACAACTGCCCATGGTTTGGTAAATGTTGTTGTTATACAGAAAGCAAGGGTAAGATAATAATTTGAGGAGAGCTTCATCAAAAAGTTGTGATATTAGTAGTAATGGAAAAAAGAAGAATAATAATGGAAGCATATAGAAAAGGAATTGTCATTCACTCATTTGTGAGCATTCAAAAGACTTAACTCCATTTTAGCTACAGGAAACAATCTTGAAACAAACAGAGAACATAAAACAGAAGTGTACTACAACAAAAGAAATGATGTTGTTCATAGAAAGCATCCCATCCCCAGACAAAAAAGGAAGCAAAAGAGACATCTATAGTGTTTACCTGAGAAAAGAGGTCGGCCAAGCATGTCAGGCAATTTTCCTCTGCATCAACAGTTTTGCTGCTATTTGCGTAGTATTCTAACAACTGTTCTCGAAATGGAACACAAAAATAAAGTGCCTGCAGATGCCGGATAAAAAAACATAAATAAGCTGGCAATCATTCTAAAGCATCCCGAACCAGAGCTCAAACTAATATAGTACTTAAATCCCAAGCTAAGATCTGAAATTGTCCAATCATTAGCCTTTAACTCAATCAACTTAATAAAAAATGAGACTATTTCGTACGGGGTGTGTTGATTCAGTCGAAACCACCAACACCAACAAAATTTGTGCCATGGCAATTTGAGTTCTAAACAGTAGACCTTGGCATAAAGTACTAAGTAAACTAGCATAAACATATTTTCCATTATCCAAGAAAACAAGAGCTGAAAGACCAAGAAGATACTCCCTCCATCCCCTAATACAAAGCCTCTTTTGGTTTTTGCGCGGGAATTAAGAAATTTGTAAATTCTTTAAAACTAATGGTTAAAAGTACATAAGTGGGGTTAGAGGCTTAGAGCGAGATAGAGAGAAAGAAAAAGTAGTTGGGAATAATTGAAGAGCTAGAGAGAGAAAGTGTTGGAAATTGATGTTAAAAGTACCAAAAAAAAAAGTAAAGGAAAAAATATGACAACTCATCAACAAGAGGGTAATAATGTCAAAAAATACATCCTTTAATTAGAAAGAGGCATTGTATTTTGGTTTACCCAAAAATAAGGCTTTGTATTAGGGGACGAAGGGAGTATTTAAAAAAGGTGATTCTGACAACATCACACAAAGTGCTGGAATAATGAACTTAACAGTCTTCACTATTCAGACAGGTACTTTCCTCATTAAGTATACAGATTCATTGATACTGTCCCCTGAAAAAAAAAAGGGCATATTTCATAGAAAGGACCCCTCAACAGAACAATAAAACAATACAGAACACGGTATTGATTTCACCAAAATTCTATCAGGGTAACAAGACTGTTAATATGTATAAGTACACTCTAGCGTTTGTTTAACTAGCAAAGCGGAACAGAAAGGAAAGGAGGAGGAATGGAAGGGGAGGGAGAAGGTAAGGTTACATTTTCCCTTCAAATCTTTCCAACATTCAAACATTGGAAGGATTTGGTTTTTTAAAGAGGGAAGGAAAATGAATCTTTCCACTACCCTTCCCTTCCCTCCTAACAAAAGGTATCCAAAGAAGGGAGGATGAATCCCTTCTTTTCTCTTCTCTTCCTTACCCTCCAATTCTCTCAATCCAAACAATGTGTTAGAGATATAACTGATAAGTGAGACAACTGATCATGGATAAGCTGATCTGCTCGTCTTTGTCATAAATGCAGCATATCATTGACATGTGAAACATGTGTGATCTTAGATGTTTTGGCTTAGGCGTTGATGGCTACATATTAAATTCAGTTTCGTTCCCAGCATTATAATATCAAACTGATATAAAATTACAAGCTTCAAATGTATGTAATATGTACATCATCTTAAGATTTTCACTCGTAATTTTCCTACTTTTATGTGCTTTTTGTTTTGGACATGTATGATGTCATATTGTAATACAACACAACCTATCTATAACACCTAAGTGTTTTATATCCGCCTAAGAGAACTCACTTACATGTGGAATTCTACTCCCTTTACCATATTCGCTACTAATAACAAGTAAAATTTAACTAAGTACCAAAGTCATTTAAATTTGTTTGAAATTAGTAGTAATGTGAGTATGTGACAACCACATTTGGACGGAAATGGAACTGTGGAAGTTTTTTTTTATTTCATAATAATTTTGACCAAATCACAATGAATCTGAGGAATTCAAATTGGCTGCTTACACAGGAGGTAACATCCCATGTATTCAAAAACACTCATTAGCCCTAATCCACAATTAAGAAACAATAAAAGTCAATGAACCTAAATGTTGCACAGATCTTATCTTAGCATTAAAAATCCAATACAACCCAGCATTCTACCATCCCCTCTGTTCCCTACCCTAAATCTTCGCTCATGTGCTTCTCAAACATCCTTCTTAATACAGCGAATTCGATATTACAATCCTTTACAGCCTAAATTGAATCAACCTAATAACCAACCATCCTCAAACAAAATCCAATATAAAAAGATTCAAATCTTCTATAATCCCACAAAAATTGAGATAAAATACAAGATACCCACATCCAAAATTCACAAACCCATATCATAAAAACAGGAAATTTACATAATTTCAAATCAAGAAATTGAATTCAATAGATTTAAAAAACAGAAGAAATCCCAAACCTGTAAAACACTGTTACAATAACAAGTGTTGCCAAAATTCTCGAGGCCGAAATAACGTTCACCCTCAGGAAATTGTTCACCAAGAGCTTTCTCAAGCTTCGAACCCGCAGCACCCATCACATCACCTCTTCATTCAACAACAAACCCTTCTTTCTCTCTCCTCAATTCAGTGCCCTGTTTGCCTTTTCTGGGATTTTCCAGATGCCGGGAATTGGTTCAATTTTTGGAGGGGAATATGAAATTTTCTTCGAAACCCAAATCAAAAAACTGAATTTTTTTTTTTGTTTCAGAAAAAACCAAGGATTGGTTGTTAGGTTTTTTTAGACGGAGAAGAATTCTTTAGAACTTTGATTTGGGCAAATGACGATGAATATACAATGAAGTTTGCAGATCTCATCCCGTTATTTTTTTTTTTTTTTTTTTTTTTTTTTTTTTTTTTTTTTTTTGGGATTCAGTTAAGAGTCTTCCGAATACTCCGAATTATTACGAGTATTAAAAAGAAGTCTATATATTCCTATGGCCTATGGTTGTGCACTCAAGTAGTGAAAACTGAAACCATTGGTACCACGGCACCACCTCTCTTTCTCTTTAAATATTTTCCTAATTTAATATATTTAATTTTTTGAATGGTCCTCTAGAAACAATTATTTTTGGAGAAACTCTAGAAATAGAGTTGGTAATAAAGAATTAGTTTATTTGTCTTCAAATAACAAAATAAATAAATAAAATTTTGATTTATTTTATTTTCAATCCCTATAGTTTCTAATTTAATTACATGAGAGTCTCATTTTATATTAGGTTTCGACTTGATTATGTAGTTTATTAGGTACTTCTTCGTATACATGTTTTTGGAAAAAAAAAATCGTATAAACTAAAGCATAACTTATACGAAGTACTTACTTTTGAGACAAGAGGAGTGAGAATATTATTGCAAATCAAGATCCAACTACAAAGTAGAGAAAATACAAGTTCATCTTGATGATAAACAAAATTTGTTTATCTAATGGTATTTTCGTAAATAAATTAACAAAAAATCCCAGTCAGCATGGCATTATCGTAAATAAGTTAATATTTGTGGGACCCGCATATTAATAAAAGTTGTTAACTTATTTACAAAAATGTCATGCTGATTAGAGTGAATTATTGATATATTTACGAAAATGCCATTAGATAAACAAATTTTGTTTTATCATGAAGATGAATGGGGGCTCCCTCAACAAAGTGATACTTTGGGATGTTTCAAAAAAAAAAAAAAAAAAAAAGTGATACTTTGGGGAACAAATAAATTTAAACTAGTTCATCATTATCCGTTGTGTCCCACCTAGCAATTAAGTGAGCCACGATATTTCCACCCTTTTTTCACATGGGACTCCAGATAAGAGTCAATAATGAGATAAATTACAAATATCATCATACGAAGTTCAAAAAGAAAAATGGGAGAATGACCTCTATTAGAGCTTGTAACAACATCTTGAACACATTTCTTGCATCAACCTCCAACAAAACTTTGCATCATTTCGTATAATGACATCCTTTTTTTTTAAAGAGAAAGTATTGTGTCAGTTCGGACTGACGAAATACGGATTTTGATATCCTCTATTCGCTGGATGATATCCTTTATTGACTATATGATATCTTATATTGGCTGAGTGATATATGATATCCTTTATTGGATGAATGATATCCTTTATTGGCTATTGATATTCTTTATTTTTCGTTAATTAGTCCGGTCCGCCTAATGATCACCTCTAATAAGGGTTGTTCATCGGTCCAAGACCGTACCGGACCGAAGACCGAAAATTAGAATTTTAAGAACCGAAGACCGGACCGATTAAGTTAGGAACAAATTAGGTTATGGTGCAATTAATTTGTTAAGCAATACCTTAGTTCATCATCTTTCCACTATTCCACTATTGACATCTAAAGTTCTCCTCCAGCTTAAAAAAAACTAATAATATATAAAACTTCATACATTAAATTTATTTTTGTGATAAAAGTTAGATATACATAACTAGTTTCTACATAAAATTACATAATGCATATTTCAAGAGTACATTAGTATTGAAGAAAATCAGCTACCACCATTGTACAAGCTATATGGAATAACCCTCTCCCATTTAACCCATTCAATATGTGAATGGATTTTTACTATTTTCCCTAGCTTATTATAAGAGGATTAGAAATTTCAAATTTACACGATACTTTTTTTATATTTCGTAGCATCCATACCGCTAGTTATGAGAAAAAAAAAAATATTGTAAATCTGTAACTTATTGATCGAAAACTAATCATGTATTTTAGGTGTAATTTTTGGACAAAGAAAATATTTTACTCATCCCCTACAAATATGTGACTATGTGAGCAAAGAGATTGAAAAAAAAAGGAAAAAAAAAAAAGAGGATAAACAAAAAAACCTTATCTTTGAAATTCAGTACAAGAGGAAGAACTCCCAAATTGAAAGCAGAGCAGAGCTAAAGAAGCACCCAAAAATGTTGGCAAGCCACTCTCTCTCCTCAACCCCTTCATCTTCTGCTCTTACAATTCCCCCAAAATCTGCACTTCTTGCAAAATCTTCATTTCATGGCCTTCGTCTTCCCTCCATTAACCCATCTTCATCCCTCCGCCTCCGAGCACAGCCATCGCCGTCGTCTACGGTGGTTATGATGGCAAAGAGAGAGGAGGAATTGAAGGAGTTAAGGGCCAAATCCAATGAAGAACTCAATGAAGAGATTCTTCAGCTTAAAGGTGAACTCTTTATGCTCCGACTTCAACGGTCTGCTCGTGAGAATTTCAAGCCCAGTGATTTTGGTCGAATGCGCAAAAGGGTAACTTTTATTACTCCATTTTGTGTTGTTTCTTTTTATCTTTGTGATTTGGATTAATGGGTTGTTTTTAATTTGTGTTTAAGAATGATGGGAAATTTTGAAGTTTGTTGGGTTTTGATTAAGTGATTGGAATGGTGTTTTTATGAGTTAATTAGGTGAATGTTGATATGTTTTGTTTGATGCTTTCTTGTTGTTCTGTTTAATTGTCGCATTACTAGTTCAAATTATGCTAGAAGTAGATAGAAAGTTTGATACTAACATTGTGGTAATATCATAATACTGATAAAATTACTTAATTGCTATTGATAAACTTTGACTGTCTTGTCTTTTGTTCAATGGTTTAAAAATTAACATGAAGCCCTGGTCTTCTAGGCCAAGGGTTTTGCGAATCATATTTGAGATTGCAATGTTTGTTGGTAATTTGTAATGAAAATTGATAATATTCACATTTGTGACTTATACAGGTAACTGGTAAGCATAGGCTTAAGCACTTTTCTGAGTCTGAAATCCTTGTTGTATTAGTTCTGATATAGAATGGTAATCAGGAAAGGAAATTTTTGCACAATCATTCTTACACAATATGGTAGTATAGGTCTAAGGGCTAACCAAACAAGACGAGTGGTCGTATTGAGGTCTTAGTATTTGCATGATTGTCATGTCTGATTTAGTTGCTGGACTTTTGGGCTGCTAAGATGTCATTGGAATTTACTCGAAAGTGTTTTGGAGCTGTAAAACTACTGAGTTATGACTCTAAGACTGGTATGTCACCTAGTGGGGTCATGGCAATCTTTCCTCACTGTCTTGAAGATGATTTTATGGGTATTAATGCTGAAATTGAGTAAAAGGACTGCTTGCTGAAGATTGTGCATTATGTTCAGATTCAGTTCTGATGCATATGGATTTAGTGTGGCGCTGAAAACCTATTGTACTGTAATTCTGGTGTACTTATCATTTGAAGAATTAAAGATAGATTTATAGGTGTTAATTTGCTGGGAAAAAAACTTTAGTATTGGAGCCATTCACAGTTCACAACTTCACATATTAGTTTGTTACCCAGTCTCTCACTCTATTCTTGTAACTAGTTTCCTAATATCGTCCTGAGTGAAAATTTACTGAGTACATTGCTTTGCTGTTGTCGATATGAAGCATAACTTCTGCATTTAAAAATATATGTTCTTTCTACTGGAAAATAGTTTGTTGAACTTACATTGAACCGTGGCCTATATGTAATGTTAATTAATCATTTCTACAACACTAGGTTGCACGCATGCTTACCGTGAAGAGGGAACGGGAGATAGAGCAAGGAGTGGGTAAGAGGTTATCAAGGAAGCTTGACAAGGAGTGGAAGAGAAGCATTGTTGTGAGGCCACCTCCTTCACTGAAGAAGTTACAAGAGGAAAAGGCAGCTGCAGAGGCTGAGAAATCGTAATGAGCTTCCGTTCTGTTAGTAATGTATCGATACAGAGGAATGAAACTAGTTATTTATGGTAGGAGTTTGATTTCAGAATCTCAAGTCAACTTTTTATTCTGTATGAGATGATTCATGTGTAAATTTTGGTTCCCCCTTTCCTTCTATATGTGGCTATTTTTTAAAATTCAAAATATGAATTTCTGAGTTTAAAATGTGAACATCAAAATCGGTCTGCATACTTTTAGTTCATGTATTAATATCATATATGCATGCCATCACTATTGTGTCCCTTTTTGCACCATTTACTCAACACAATCATGCTCATGTCTTTGCAAATATGGATTTCTGAGTATAGCCATATGCTTTGCCAAAAGAAAAATAAAATAAAAGGTTATGAGTTATGACCATATGATTGTAAGTTTATCATACACACTATTGTGATTGTTGCATGCTATGCTTCCCATTGGAGATTACTCTTGCTGTCTTACAGCTGAGTATAACATTTTGTTGCTGATGTCCCTCTTATTTTTTTTGCACCGCCATCATAAATAGTCCAAGTAGAGAGTTCACACTGTTTCTGTCGTTCCTTTGCCTTGACCATGTACGCATAACATTATAGATTTGTGTCAAGTCCGTTTATATAAAAGTATGTGGCTACCTTTCACATTAAGAGGTTGTGTGACTGTATGTTGGGTGTGGTCCAAATTTTCTAGGCCCGTTATTTTGATGGTGTATTTGTTCATAATTTGGAAACTTACAGTCTTGCAGATACATGTATCATGGTTGATATTACTCCTCATTTCTTTAGATTTTTCTACAAGCTTGTATCATGCAAGTCACTAAAGACATCTATGTTACTCGGACTCTTTCATTTACCTCACGTGTCCGTGTCGACACGACACGACACTTGTCGGATACCGACACCGACACTTGGACACTTCATTTTTAACTAAAATCACAATTTTTTTTCAAGAAAATGAGCGAGTCCGATGCTTGGACACCCGTGTCTAATTTGACACTTCTTCCGAGTCCAAGTAACATAGACTAAAGTGATCTAGAGGATTCTTGACATTTGAAGTAACTAGAAATATGGTTCGTGAATATTCAATAATATCATGGATACAAGAATGATAAGGAATTTCTGAAATCTTTCGGCCATTTCTTCAAAATTCTATCTACAACTATAAATATAGGTCATATGCATTTAAGGGTTCTTATACTCTCCTATTTTCATATAATAGATTAATAGATTAACTCCTATATGACACAAAATTTTATAACGAATTATAATGTTAATTCAAAGTTTATCAAAAATATATATATATATATATATATATATATATATATATATATATATATATATATATATATATATATATATATATATATATATATATATATATATATATATATATTTACATCCTTAAATGATTTTTTTATTTTTTTTTTTTAAAAAAAACAAATTTTAGATGGAATTTTTTTTTTTAATGAGGAGTTGACATGTGCTATTTTTATTCAACTTTAGTATATAGTTATAAGTTATAGATAGATAGATTTTGGTGCTTGTTGTTCATCAATTTTTTTTATAATTTTTTCTCAGTTTAAATCTCTATTTATCTTATCTTATTATTTTCTTATTTTTTCAATCTCTAAATCTTTAATTTGAACCATTACGACTAGATATAATAGCAAAAAAAAAAAAAAAAAAAAAAAAATAGCAAAAAAAATAACTAAAAAAAGATATGAGATTGTTAACATGAAAACTCTAGGAATACAATTGAATACAATAATATTGTTGGATTATATAAGTCGGGTTTTTTATATCCGTTGCAATCTACCTTGAACTATAATAAGTGAATCAAAGACAGATTTCTCTAATTGGTATTATTAATTTATAATTACCTTAAATTTATGTAAAAAACAAAAAAAAAAGTTTTTAGATATTAAAATATTACAAGAAATATACAAAATGAAATATAAAAAAAAATCGTGCATCATATGAAATAGTTTGTACTAACCTAATGTATCCTTCCCGCTATTCGTATTTGCTTACGATTTTCCTTTTACTCAACAATATAAGCCACAAATAGTTCAAGAAACGAGATATTTTGTTCCATGCATCCAAAAAGTATGATATATATGTGATAATCGATTTTAGATGATAGGGGTAAAAGTGTAGAATTGTAGAACGTTACTACCAATTCTACTTAGGGACAAAGTATGGTAACATGGTTTCAAACATGGCGAGTTATGATCATATAATTATATACCTAATTATCTTTGTAAAAAATATCTTGCAACTACTTCATCAAATTACTGTCTTTAGCATCCAATGTTAATACCTATAAAACTATATTATTATTCATCATAATTTTCAATGTTAGTACCTACTTCCAAAGTCTATTATGTAGATATTTGCATAATTTGCTGGTAGTTTAGTATTGAGTCATTTTATTTTGACATAATGTAATGGCTTTTCTTCCAAATTTACTTTTGTTTATTTCCAATTTTGTGATGCAGATCCTCATCAACCAAGTTATGGATGAAGATTACTTTGCTATCCAGAATTCAGGTTAGTATATGTACTGACTTTTATTATTTGGATATTACCTTGATAAGTCTGCGATTAAGGGGTGACTAATGTGCATATTAATGCTGTTTTTACTTAATATTGATATCTTTTTCTTAGAAAAATAAGTGTTACTTAGTAGTTTATTCTATTCAAAATATTGCTTTTCATGGTTCATATATTCATATAATTAGTTCCTTTGATTTGCCTTATAAATTATAATTGATTATAAACTTTACCAAATTAATTAGTGGATACTTCATAAAACATTAGTAATTGATTTATTTCACTTTTTATGTTAATACTAAATTTTGATGTAATGTCATGTTAGAGTTATGTCATTGCCAAGGTAAAAGGTATACGTGATAGAGATTTATGAAAGATAACGCCTTTTAAAATGTAAATATACGAAATTAAAAGTCAACCAAGTTTTCTAGTATTAATAACGATTGGAATAGTATTGATTGATCAAGTTATAAACTTACATCTGATTCGGTTGAAAGTCAAAATGTCATGGTAGTTATTTTTCAAAGAGGAGAAAAAGGAGCAAAAGCATTTCAGCAAAATTCTCAATGATAAAACAAAGAAGCTTCGTTTTGCATGTTTTTAAGATTGGGCTAGAGAGGCTAGTTTGGCAACATGAAAAAAAAAAAACGATACTTAGCCATTGGGCCAAGGACAAAGGGCCAAAACTTCCATTTTCAAAATTATTACCTACCCTTTTGGCCTTTCTTTATTTCATGTTGTACATATCGACATACCCCAAGTCGTAGCCCGTAGGGGATTCTAAGACCTTTTTTAATTCACCTTATTTTTGTATTTACTACGTATTTTAAAATAATGAGTTTATATAAGTTTGATTCGAGAAAATTAAGAACTACTTAAATTCGATGTATAATATACATAAAAAGTTTAAATGTTCAGCTACATTTAATAATTCTTGTTAAATTTAAATGAGTGAAAAATAGATGAATAAAAATATAAAATCATTCTAATTTAATCAAGGACATTTTTTTTGAATAATTTAATCAAGGACATCGTTTTAGGGCATTTAGCTTTGTCATTAACAATGCTATAGGACTTTGAGAGAAATAAATGCTTCAATTTGGGGCCATAACAATTTTTTCCTACTCAATTGACCATAATTAAGGGCTTAAATTAAAATGATACAAATGAATTAGCAGATTCTGTTTCAATGACGTGTCTGATAATTCTTTAGCAAAAAAAAAATCAGGTAGCTAATCTGATCTTAATAGCTGATTAATTATTATAATTATCAAGTTAACATATTCGTATGTCTAGTTGAAGGGTAACATGCCTTCATAATATTTGCTCATTCTAGTATGCCTTTTCTTTTACTCTATACGTCCTCCTTGATTGCTTTTCAAGGAGAGTATGTAATTAGATTCCTTATGCAATGCAAGTTATCTGCAGTTGAAAACCTTTCCTCTTAATTATTAAACTAGAATTATTATAGTAATTATTTCGAAATTGTCAGATAATATATATTCTATGAATATTCTCCATCATAAATTAAATTCAAAATAATCAAACTTGTAAATTAAACTAGAATAATTGCGCTTATTAGACTGGCCTTCCTCCTTATCAAGTCTGACTTCATCTAATCCATGAACCAAGCCTATCTCTTGTGTGGTCATCCAAAAAGTTTCCCTCTTCCATTCTCTTTTATCTAATTTCCAAAATTATTGGTTGCTTTTACTAAAATTACAACCTTTTTTTTTAATTTATTTTTTAATAAAGAGTTACAAGGACAGGGTTGGGAATCGATTTCAAAATCTCCTAAAACTGGGAAGAAAGCTCTAACCACTTGAGCTATCCCTAACTCGATCTCCTTAAATTACAAGATATATATAAGTACCAATACAATATCATTAACATGTAAATCGCCTTTTTAAAAATTAGGCATCACTGGAGTTGAGTTGGTAATGGTATTAACAATATGAATATAATGCCAACATGTTTGAATGAGATGTTACAATTTATCTCATCATTTGTCTCTTGTTTTTGTTGTTTACATGATGATTAACTGTTGTCAATCTCACAATATTTTACTGTCCCTTAGCCTTAGCCTTATCTGTGTGCATTGATGTCACTCCTTATGGAAATTAAAGTGGGCCAATAAGATTTGTAGTAGTTAATGGCTTATAAGAATGAGTTTAATTGTTTTAATTTTTTTCCTAAACTACAAACTTAAAAAGACACTGCTTTAACTAATTAATCCTTATACAATTTGTTATCCCTGTTTGTTGAACATAACCGTTGAGAAAATTGTGACAAACTCATATAATAATAAGATTATAAGTATTAATCTTCTTCTTATTTACTAACTTAGAAGAAGAGTCTTTTTGAAGATTAATAAGAATATCAATATTTTCAGCTAATTTTAATTTTGAGGAATTATAAATTAATAATCTACAATACCCAATTGGGAATAAGATCTTCTGACACGTCGTAATTATTGTTAAATTAAAAGATGTTTATTTGGTTGACCTCTCGTACAACATAAAGTAATGTTTTTCGATATTATTTAGGGTTGTTGAAGTGGAGCATTATTTAAGTATTTATAGTTATAAAAGCTTGATATTGTTGTTTATGTTGTTAAATATTGACGCATTCATGTCTATATACAAATTGTACGTACTCACGTGTGTAGGATTATCTTTGGTGCATTACGAAATTACACTAATTTGTCATAGGTTATGCTTTCGTAGATTTTCATATTTAATAATACATACTCAACCAATTTGGCAGCACAATCAGTATCATACTATGTAAACTATGTAAAATAAAGCATCTTCATAAGCATAGTACTATACTTTATTCCATATTCAAACTTTATTAATTATCCCTATTTTTAGAGGTAATCACACCTTTAACAACGTTTATATCTTCAAATATGACTGATCTTATGTTTTAAGGACTCCAAACCTTAAGCATATGTGGAGACTTGCAACATCACATACAACTTCACAATTAAGTAGCAACCACGAGGCACGAGGTACAATTGTGCCACTTAGGTCATACACATTGTCCTATGGTCAATTAATTTAACACAAACGTGTCATGATATCAACACGACAACACTGTACATCTTTTTTTTTTTCGTTTATATATTGTATTTCAAGCTCTAGCTTAGGATATATGTAATATAGCCAATTAATACAAGATCGAGGACTCGTATACGCTATCAAGGGACTGCACACACTATTATGAATAGATCGAAGGGAGTATAATATATCAAGTCAATCTTATTTTAATGTATAGATCGAGCGATCATATAATAAAGAAGATACCGGCCACTAGGGTAATGTACGTGTACATGTATGCATCAGTGCATGAAAATAAATCAAAGTCTGAAATTGGATGTGTATATACGAGTAGTATGTAGGTAGTGTATCAGGTAGAAACCCAAATGAACAAGCAAATCAGTTGTTAAGCTGACTCTAACAATAATCACTATATCTCATGGAATTAATTTTTATTTTCATGACATCATTCATGCATAAATATTTCATTTTAATTGGAATGATTATTTAATAATATTTAATTAAATAACTACTAGCAGCTTCTTATATTTTTAGATATAAGATCCATCCGACAAGGAACCTTAGTTGAACAAGTAATCTCCGACTTAGTTCTTCCTTTGTCTCTCACAGATTGTCTTAATCTGGACACTTTGCTCACAATGCTCACTCATTTTCCTTTTTTTTTTTCCCTCAAGAGAAGATTAATTTCCTCTTTCATTACTCTTAAATTCATAATTAAAGTCTATTCAAAAAAATCATACTTAAAGTGATGTAGTAGTGTAGTACATAATAATACAGGGTTATGCACTTAATTAAGTTTAATTAGAAAAATATAGAAAAGGTCAATTGATAATATGAGTGATGCATTAAATCAAATACTACTACTCCTTACCCCAAAAATAACACTTGTATGTGTTATTACAACTCCGTTTTTTATTATGTGCAATATTTGTTTAAAATGGATGTTTCATACTATTATTTGTAACAAATGTTCTATTTTCTTTAAGAGTTGTTATTTTTCTTGGTCTCTTGCTCCATCACATGTATCTCTTTCATTTACTCTCCATTTTAACACCCACAATCAAATTTGTCCAAGTTTCCATGCAACCCTCTAAAGTAGCAAATACGAGTAATTAGGAATGGAGGTAGTATATATTTGGTTGTTATGTACTTATGTGATAAAATTTTATTATACTTGTATATCTGAAAATGCTACCATTTTGATATGCTTGTATAGTACTTGGGGTATTATGTTCTATTGGTGAAAAAAATACGTTAAAGTCATCAACATATAAAGCTGATATTTATATAATTTGGCCTGGGAAGGTTAATATGCTGTACACTTGTACATAAACCATACACTTATTTATATTAAGTACATTTTTTTAATAAATTGTCCTTCATATGTGATATTATTGCTTTACTAGCAAGAAAATACAACATTAAAAACTTCCATATAGTCGGCAATTAAAAGTGGAGGTAATAGTAACTGACTAACTACTTCTGTTGTCGTAAATCTTGTGTCCACAGCAAAATAATTAAAATGAAATAAATACTTGATCAAAATTTTCAGAAAGAATGATCGATGTGTTGCTAATAAAAATACTACGGAGTAATATTTCAACTCAATTTATAAAAATAACCCCCTAAACTAGTAAAATGCACCGGCCTATATCTTGGCCTATTTTAATTTTGAAGGATAAATGTAGCATAGGATAAATGTAGCATAATCTCCGTAATAATTAGGGACAGGGAGGGACTATTACATTTTCCCTCAACTGTACTGTTAGTTCCGAACTCCATAGATAGTTGTTGAGTCCATGAAAAAACCTACATGTGAGTGATGTGTTGTCCCACACTGAAGAGTGTAGAAAGTGTTGGGAAGTGTATCCCACATTGAAAAAATAAGAAAATTGTGTCCACTTTATAAGATTAAGGGGCTACGGATTCCCTTATTGCCATATAGTTTTGAGGTGGAACCTCCTTAGTTGTATAAAGTGGACAGTTATGATGGGTGTGACTCATACCCGTTTATCAATAGTACATGTAGTCGTTGGTTTAATCATCTAGAAGAATACACTGCACCTTTAAATTAATTTTGTTTTGAGTTATATTACTATAGTAGCTATTTGGTTACATGCGGTACGCTAGGTTGTTGCATTGAATTTAAAGTATCTTGTTGAATAAGCTACTTGACCGTAATATAATATTGCTAGATTTTTGGAGATGTCAAGTCTCGGATGAATCTTTTCTTCCATGCAGAGACAAAGGAGAAGATGACAAGGCCATGCATTGACGGAAACTATTGTATTTTACGGTCTTCAGGTGAAAGAACTACGTTGTTTCTATCTATTTAACTATTTTACTACCACGTATTACTTTGCTTTGCAATTTGATAATAATATGGTAGAAATTTATTAGCAAGTTTGCTGCACCAACTTCTTGCTTACCATCTTCATTTTTCAAGGTCGATCAAATGTGTCACATACTCACATCCAACTTCAAATATCTTTTCATGTGTGCTAATTTAATTTGTACCAAGTATAATTTTAATATACATACGATGTGAATTATTAACCAATCTACATGTTTACACTAGCTAGTTTATTCAATTTGGGATAAAGGTATGTATGTTATGACTTCGCGGATCATCCTGGCTATGGAATAGACCAAGTTAAAAAAATAGGTGGTTGTATGTTGTACACTTGTACTCACTCAATCCCTTAATTAGATTCCTATTTCTCTCTATTATGTGAGGAATAAATGCTACATAGAAGTAGAATCTAATTAAGAAAATGAAGGAGTAGTAGTAGACTGGTAGTAATGTTTAGAGACGAAAAGCTAGTCCTACAAATTGAAGTATATATGATTATAGATTTGTAGCTGAGGTAGAGGTTTTCTCCTGGTTGACGCAGTGCAATGCAGAAATTAAATCTGCAATATTAATAACGTTGACTTCTTTAGTCAAGGGGATAATCAAAGGCTTATTAATGGTTGGCTTGAAATTAAAGTTTAAGCAAGCAAGGTACTATGAGTATACCTGGTTATTGGGCGGGTCGGGTCAGGGTCGGTGCGGGTCGGTTGCGGGTCAGGGTCAAAGAGGGTCACATTTTATAGGGTCAATATAGGGTCGGGCCAATGCGGGTCGCGGGTCGATAATGGGCGGACCTACAAAATATCAATTAAAATAAATATTGGACAAAGCCATTATTAAATACATATGAATACAAATTAATCTATATAATTATTTTTACATTATGTATTTTCTTTATCAACTAAATTGGAAAAACTTGTTGGCCCTATATTGACCCTACCCAATAAGGGTCCTGTCCATTAATAGCCCTGTCAATTAAAAGCCCTATAAGCATGGCCCTGACCCTATTATCATTGGGCTACCCTGTCCAATAACCACCTCTAACTATGAGTATCAGAACTAAAAGTATCTTTAATCATGTACGATTTAGTAAATGAGACAAGCATAATAAACAAATGTAATACATTTACTTTTTATCACACCAGACCAATATATAACCACGTGTAGAAATCGCGTTAGAACATTTTTAAAAACAATAAATTTATTGATTCTAGAAAAATATGTGCATTGAAATGTAAAAAAAAAAAAAAAAAAAAAAAAAAAACCACAAATGAGACAATCACAAGAAATTGAAATGAATGCATTATTAAACATTTATGGAATTTTATTATTTATTATTATTTTCTAAAGGATGAGTATTTTCATCAATTCTTGGCTCAATCACCACACGTGTACTTCTTTATTTTTATTTGAGCAGTACGTGTACTTTTAATTAAAACAATAATATGATCATTTTTGGTTAAATACTAGCCAATAATTTAGCTTTGCCTTTATTAGGTGTAATACAACATAATAGGTGCAATAATTAAATTTGACGAACAACAAAAAATAAAAAGGAAAAAAAAAAAAATCTTCATCTTTGACCATTAAACTTTATTAGCTAGCTGAAAATTACTTGGTATACTCGTATCAGACTGAAACATCATATTCATAAGCAAGTTTCGTTTAATTCATTGGTACCCACCTGAATATCTCTTTTGAAACCTTACCTAAGTTCTTGGGATGTTGCTTTTGGATTAAACGAAGATTTCCTAGTTTAATCCCACTAGTGTAAATGATTAGTTGCTTATAATACATATTTACAGATGATTAATTACACTGATTCATATCAAATGCGCCGCTTGTCAACTTTCTAGATAGCTTAGCTTAATTAGGTATGTAGCTTCTTAAACAATTTCTCCTTCAATAATATTTCTTGATTTATAAAGTTTTTTTTAATTAAAAAATGTTAAAGGTAGATACATACTAAATATATTAATAACATCAAAACATATGTATGTGTAATTTTTGTCATAATATCTATCTCGTTCGGAACTGGTATATATTACTATTGACCTTTTCTATGAAAATTTGTATAATCAACGAACTGGTACATTTGTTGATCGATATCTGAATAATAAATATGTTTGTAGAATAAATATCATATAATATATGTTGAATTGAAGAACATAAGGTCTTCATAGACAATAATCATGTCAAGATATTGACCATTATATTGTTTATATGGTAGTTTTCTTTGTTGTAGATAATACAAAGTTTAATCTTAACCTAGAGAAGATTGATTTAAAATTTGCGTATCTAAGAGTAAGGGATAGTTTAAGGGGTTAGAACTTCTTTCCCGATTCCAAAAGATTTTGGGATCGATTCCCACCCCAACCCGTTTTGGCTCTAAAAAAAAATTCCGTACCTTCCCTTAAAAAAAAAAGGTACGTTGAAAAACATGGACCGGGTGAACTTATTGAAGAGCTATGGTCCATGCAATTAGTGACAAAGAAGACGCAAATTTCAATTATTACGTGCATGCATGGAGGGGATCGGATTTTCCTTTGTATTTATGAGCCACGATTGGTCCACGATGAAGGCTATATTTGTCATTCTATTTTTCCTATTTTATCCATCTCAAAATTAGAGAGTTGTATAATTCATATTACATTCAACTGTTTTTTCTTATGAGTAAACATGTTATTAATGTACCATTAAGACATAAAATATCTACATACGAAAACATTCTTTTTAGATTGGATAAAATCGTAAGACTTTGCTTCTAAGGTTATTAGGTGGATTCTCAAAGGAGACGTACATGACTAAGGCTCCATGTAAATGAATCGATCCTAAAACCATCACCAAACGCGATTAATTTAATAGTCATAATTAATTAACTAAACTAACTGACCACAAATTTTAAACTTCGTTGACAATTGTTTTGACTAGTAATGTGAAATCTATACATGTTGATGAAATACGGACTATTTTGCAATTATTAGGCGACTAAAATAACGAGTATTAATGTTTAAAAACAAATTTCCAAAGATATTTTGTAAGAACCATACATATCGTACGGAGTAGTAAAGAGTTTCAAATTATAGCTATTCTAGCTTTCATCATATGATGAAATTGTTAGCCATTCAATTTAGTTATTACTAGTTTCAATTTCAAAAGTAGCAGGTACATACATGAAAAACGTAGACTAAATACGAGTAATTAAAGTTCAAAAATAAGAACTAGGGTGGTGGCTAAGCTTTGATTAATTTTAAAGAGGGTTATAATAGTAATTTTAACTAACATAGAGAAGAGTAGTGCTGGTATAGACAAGCCAATAAGAAGGCCCCACGTAGTAAGTTAAATAAGCAAATAAAAAAAAGAGAGAAACGAGTGAAAGGAGTGTCTTGTGGTTGTGTATATAAATAGTAATCCATAGTTGTTGGTAGGACTCCAAGGAGGCAGGCAGCCAAATCATTTTTGTAGAAACAAGCAAACAAATTAAATTATACACTGAGAGAAATTAAACAATAAGAAAGCTAATATAATTACTAGTAATTATTACTAGTATTATATAGTATGGGAAGATCACCTTGTTGTGATGAACTTGGTCTGAAGAAAGGTCCATGGACTCCTGAGGAAGATCAGAAGCTTGTGAATTACATCCAAAAACACGGTCATGGTAGTTGGAGAGCTCTTCCTAAACTTGCAGGTAGATATATATCCCTTAATATCGTCGTGCAGTGTTTGTGTTAAATAAATTAATTAATCCGTTAAAAATATGATAACTTTCTCTAGCTAGGACCATAAAAGACGTACTATTTTCAAAGTGACAGGTAACAATATCCAAAAATGTGTTCATATTGTGAAGTTTGGTTTTGTATCAGGTTTGAACAGATGTGGAAAAAGTTGTAGGTTAAGATGGACAAATTATCTAAGGCCGGATATTAAGAGAGGCAAATTCACACCCGAGGAAGAACAAACCATACTAAATCTCCATGCTATCCTCGGTAACAAGTAAGTCTTTTAATTACTCATAATTTCAATTTTCTCTAGCTTTCTTGATTTTCTATTCAAGCAGTTTGATGATCAAACTTTGAAAGTATTTAAAATTTAAACTCCATTTTCTTATTTTGTGTTACATGCGTTATAAGTTAATAATTAGTTCTTTTAAATTTAAATTTGATGATCCTTGATTTTATAATGTGGATACTATACATTTTTTTTTTTTTGGTGAAAATCTCCATACAACCTCCTTTTTTCTAAGAGCATAGCTCGGAAATTAAAATTACAAACTTCTTTGGGATAAAGATCATCAAATGATATACGATAGATTAGTGGATTTTAAATAGTAAAGCTTATTAGTTGGTTAAAAGTTCTAGGATCGTACCCAAAATTTGGGATCAAATCTAATCTATATAGTTATTGTCTTTGTGGCTCTCTTTATAGTTTTATACCAAAAGAATGTTTAAAATTACATACTTTCCCTAATATTCATTTTCTCATGTTTAGGTGGTCAGCAATTGCAAACCATCTACCAGGACGTACAGACAATGAAATCAAGAATTTCTGGAACACACACTTGAAGAAGAAACTGATTCAAATGGGATTCGACCCGATGACCCACCGGCCTCGGACCGACATATTCTCAAGCTTGCCTCACCTGATAGCCCTAGCAAACCTTAAGGAGCTAGTAGAGAACAACTCTTGGGAAGAACAAGCAGTAAGACTACAAACTGAGGTGGCTAAACTTCAGTACTTACAATACCTTTTTCAGCCACCTACTAATTATCCCATGCCTAACCTAGACATGGACACCCTTAATCTTTTAAACTCTCTACCCTCAGCATTTTCTACCAAGGATAACAACAATAATAATTTTAACCATAACCTAAGCCCGGTTTTGAATACCGCGAATTTGGATAGTCCAAACCCTTTTGATGCCATCCATGATCACTTGCCAAGTCTAAAAACCCTGGAAACACCAACTAACTTTATCAACAAAGACAATAATAATGGTATTAGTTTGGTTAGTAATGATCAAGATCAAGTTGTTTTTCATCATCAGCCTTGTGAGTTTACAGTCTTAAGCAAAGGGGAGAATTCTCCGACTTCTCCTTGGCTTCCTTCGTCGCCTTCTCCACCTCCGGTAACCACTGCCGCCACCTCGGCCCCACTTATAGATGGTTGCAATACTACTTCTGCTACTAGTTTCTGGCCTGATCATCTCCTCCTTGAAGACTCCTTGTTTAATGATATTCCTTAGTATAGGATATTAGTATTTAAATTAATATAGTAATTTTTATATAGCATATTTTGGATTATTTTCATATACTGAGTCCTGTGAAAAATTAAAGGTATGTACTATATTTGCACCCTTAATTAGCCTATTCCTTTTACGGTGTATAATATTTTCTAGTACAAATATACCCCTTTGAACTTCATTGATCATCATATTATGGTGATTATATTGATATATTATAGGAAATTTTACATTAAACCACCTTTTATAACACTTTTATTGCAAGAAACCACCTTATAAATTTTTTTTCGCAAATACACACCTTAATTGTAAAATTTTTTACATTCACACACCTTTTCCCGGAAAAAGGCCATTGACTTGGTTTTCAGGGGTTGACCCGACTACGTGAATGTCACGTGTCCCCCTAAAACCACTAATCCTCACTTTGCTGTATTCATTTGCTGTATTTAATTGCTAAAGTTTGCTGTTTTCATCTGCTCTGTTTGCTAAGAGGAGAGAGAAACAGTTAGAAAGAGAGAGAGATTAGATTGAAATAAGGAGGGAAAGTGAGGATTAGTGGTTTTAGGGGGACACGTGACATTCACGTGGTCGGGTCAACCTCTGAAAACCAAGTCAATGGCCTTTTTCCGGGAAAAGGTGTGTGATTGCAAAAAATTTTACAATTAAGGTGTGTATTTGCGAAAAAAAATTTATAAGGTGGTTTCTTGCAATAAAAGTGTTATAAAAGGTGGTTTAATGTAAAATATTATATATAGATCAGATAGCACATACTGTTGGTATGAATTATGGATTACTTTTTTTTTTTTTTTGAAAGAATGAATTATGGATCACTAATTAACTAAAGTAAACATGAGTTGTTATACAGAGATTAATCAATATATACCTCTTTTTATACTAAATCAATATAATTAATTATTAAGATTACATTCGTTTTTAAGTATTTTTTACAATATTTATTTGTCCTACTTTGACTAATGTTTGTGATTTATACATAAGAAAAAATATAGTCTTGTGGGTACTTGTTGGAATCATCTCTAATGAATAGATTATTAATTTTCAATTGTTAGAATTTATACTTATTGATAATTAAAGATATTAATGATCAAAGATTAACATCGGCATGCGTGTCTAAGAGAAATGGAGCAAGTATTTAAAAACAGATGGAGTAATTATGTATGCTAGGGTCTGGGTGTATGACGGAATTGCTTTTAACCCACCTAGCTCGTGTATACACAGATGCCTATGAAAATACATCCATGAATCACTCCCTTTGCCCTAGAGAGATTAATTGCAACTAAAAGCACGGCTGCTATACACCATAGATTTGGGGGGCGTTTGGTTCAAACAATGGTATGAGTTTGGAATGAGAAATGAAACCTAGGTGGTATGGGGTTGGAACTTAATACTTGATTTCATGTGTTTGGTTTTTATCTAGGAATGACAGTTTTCTTTTTAATTTTAAATCTAAAGACCATACCCACCTCCCCCCTTGGGTTTCAAAAACCCATACCTTGGGGGTTTGAGGTATGAGTTTGAAAAATGAAATTTCTAGAAACAAATACAAGATATATGTATTGGTTATTCCAAACCCATACCTTATACCTAATATGATAGAACCAAATGCCCTAAAGAGGATTTTTTTTGTGAAGAACTACCTTATACAATTTAGTTTTTTGTAAAATACTACTTATAAACACTAAATGTTGTAAGAAACTACCTAATAAAATACTTAATGTTATAAGAAGCTACTTTTTGCCGGATTATTGCATTGAATAAGGGACGTTTAAAGACACAATCAATCAATTTTTCTCCTTTTCCCACCCAATATCTCCATAGCCCTCCTTGTAACCCCTAATTCCCCTTCTCTTTCATTGTAAAATCAAACACATGATAGTAACTTACTGTATTTGGTTTTATAAGATTGTTTTTCACAAAATTTGATGTATATAAGGTAGTTTTTTTTTTAAAAAAAAAAAAAAAAAAATCTAGATTTAATTAATAAAAGGCGGAAGTGTTAACACCTCGGCCAACTATGATTCTATATACTCTATGTCTTAAATTACCTTAACATGGTGTCGTGTACTTAATACATAATACGAATGACCAATTTTACTCATTTTAATTATTGTAAATTGCTGTTTGTCAAAAAAAGAAAATTATTAATTATTGGGATACCATTCACACTAGTAATATCTTTAGGTGCAAATTCGATCACTTAATTAGTGATTTGGTAGCAAACCACTTTTTACTTTATCTTAATAAAAGTGATTAGTCTTCCAGTCCAGCTATATGCCGAGAGTAGTCTACATCATATCACACAGATTTGAGGTGTTAATTAGTACGAGTACCACTTATAAAAATGGAAATATGTGGTAGACTAAAAAAAAGTTCATTATAGGTGAGAAGACATTATGAAACTTCAAGCTTGGGCAACATGTATGAGCAAACAAATATAGCACGGGTAAATAGTATACTTCGCATTAAGCTACTTTGTATAATAATAATTTCGTATAATCAGGTTTTCCACTGCTCAACAGCTACAAAGTTCATCTAATTAAGTGGCTGAATGCATGAGGCATTAAGGCCGGATAACAAGCGTACGTATTCATATGTAAAATATATTGCATCTTCTAAAAAATCATGTTTTGATACTAAATAAAATTAGCAATAATATTATATTATCATATGTTGTTAATTTGGTCTAGATCATCAACAATCAACATTATAAGGAGTTCAATATATATCCATCTTAGATCTTCTATAAGATAAGATAGAAACTAATGTAGTAGTATAACTTGTTTTTTTAATAGTCCGTAATAAAGAATTATTCTCCATTTAGAGACGTTGGGATAGATATATAATTTAAGAAAACTTTGAGTGAGACTATTTAATACATTTGTTTTATGTTAAAAGGTGCTTTTGATTTTTTTTTAATGTGGCCGAAATTATTTCCCAAAAATCAATTGGTCATGAAAGAGTGGATAGGAGGAAAATAGTTTTAAATTAGTGGTCAAAGGTATGTTATATTTAGTAACGTGTCAATCATTTTAGGACTGACAAAAATGAGAATTGTATCACTATTTTTTAGTGAAAAATTAAGTTAGGTGTATACATCATTGTTATGTATAAGAATATATAAATCGATTCCACTCATTTACTCCGATCCTTGCTTTCAAGTGGCATATTTCACGTTGGTGGTCACACCACCGTGATACGAGTATCTTAAGTAAAGTTTGGATTTTTGTTTATGTTATAATCATATAATGTTAATACTAGTAGGCCAGGTAGTGTTACCACGTATAGTATAAATTTCTTGAATAGCTTCCGAAAATAGTCACCAACCACGATATGTTTCTTCAGTTGCTGGTAAGACGAAAAAGCCACAAAGATCCATCATTTTTCATTGATGAAGATTGATGACTCGGATCGGTGTACTCATATACACCTTTATTTTACAGTAATATATAGGTGGATTTTTTAACCCTAATCTAGATGACTAATTTATAGAAACTTGAGCGATAAACAAGGTGAAAAGCCAAGTAATCTGCTAGCTTAGTAGAACTGTAGAAGCTACTATAAGCTTGCCATTAAATCATCAGAGTTTTCATCACAGGTGAAACACAAACGCATGTATATGTTTTCGTTGAGCCCATAAGAAAACCCATATGTGAGTGGCGTGTTGTCCCACATTAGTTGACTTTATAAGTGAGTGTTTGTATTGAGATGTGTATCCCACATTGAACAAATAAGAAAGTTGTGTAGGCCCGTTTATTAGTTTCTATGGCTTTGCTCCATCTCTTCTCCCAACTGGCTGCTGTCATCGTATCAAAGAGAGAAAGTTGACTCTTAGGTTAAAGTCAAAAAGGTGACGTACAAGGATCCACTAATTATATGAAACAAGGCCCAAAGTAGTTAGGAACATACAATTTGACAACATAAAATATACCATAAATTACCTTGACTTGTATACTATTCACATTCCTACCTAATGAAATGAGATCTTGGCTTATCTTAGTATTTTATAAAGTCCTTACTACTCATTCTGATGGTTTAAGTTTGCTATAAATGTGAAATCAGGCTGTTAAATTTGCCTTGATACATATTAAAAAATGATTTATGATTCTAAATTTTTGCTCAATTTAGGGTAATAACTTTTATCCATAGACCTTAAATAACTTTTATTTATATCAGGATAACTTACATTAGATAACTTTAATTTTCATTCATTATATGGTAATTTTTTATCCTTTTTAAGTTAACTTTGAAGCAGGTATTGTACACCCGATTTCTTAAAAATGTCTGTCTTTACTATTAAGGTTTGCTATAAAATCTCCATTGCATACATGAATAGGGGAAGAAAAACAGTCCAATGAGGAGAGTCAACTCTATCCAGCTAGCCAAAAATGAAGACCACAATTTGGAAACCTATAATATGTATGATAATATTATATGATAAATTAATATCTTGTTAATATGCGTTACGTTGTAGAGGCCACTATCTATGATTTTAAAACTTTAACTCGTACGGACTAAATGATTTCGAATCAAATTATACCGCAATATTTTGCAACAATCAAACAATTTTGTATCTTTTTTGTGTTTGACTTTTGTCACCTAAGCAAAGTCAAATTAAATTAACTGCACCACCACTGAACAACTAGAATAATCATACACTTATTATGAGTATCATGAAGTAGTTATTTACATTAAAGAAAAGCCCTATTGGATCGAAAAGCACTTTTAAATGCTCTTAAACGTCACCTTTTCTTTTCTATAATTCTTAGGTGTCAAGTCTATTATGTGACCTAGCAAATTTGCTAATAACTTCGTATAACAATATCGTACTAATGGTAATATTTAAAAGCTCAGTCATCACATTTTAAAACTCGTAAAGAGTCACAAAAGACGTGGAAACGTAGACATAGTACACTAGTATTTGATTCCACAATATATGTTGAACAATGATAATATAATTATTTTTTCGCATTATTATTTATTGCATGGTAACCTTTAATTTATGAGTGTCGTTGAATAAAAATGTGACTCATTACTTTATTTAATGGAGAAAATTAAGTTCTATATGATTCTTTTCTTGTCTTTAATAAAGACAATTAATCTGATCTCCATTATTGTTTTTTTTTTTGTTGTACGACGTTACACTTAATCCCTCTCCTTAATTTTATCAATGTACTTGAGTTGATTTATACATATAAGCAACCACAGATGTACCATCTACTTGCTTTGTCTTTTCCCAGTTGAGCATAAAATTATGTTTGTTTGGAATCTCATCCCCAAAACTAACTCTTGGAGCAAGTGATCTGATTAAGGGTCTGTTCCGATTGACTGAACTCAGCTGAACTGAACTGAACTGAGCTGAGCTGAACTGAACTGAACTGAACTTATTAATTAGTGATTTCTAACTACGGATTAGTGATCTTTGATTATTTATTGATTATTTATTACTATACATATGTGTATATACAAATGTACATATTATTATTATTAATATTATTAATATTATTATTATTATTATTATTATTATTATTATTAATTTTGATTATTATTATTATTATTTATTGATTATTATTATTATTATTATTGTTATTATTTATTGATGATTATTATTATTATTATTTATTGATTATTATTATTAGTATTATTATTTCAATTATTATTGTTGTTATTATTATTATTATTATTATTATTATTATTATTATTATTATTATTATTTATTGATGATTATTATTATTTATTACTTATTGATTATTATTATTATTATTATTATTATTATTATTATTATTAATATAATTATTATTGTTGTTGTTGTTGTCGTCGTCGTCGTCGTCGTTGTAATAAGAGTTTAAAAGAATGAAATTTGGCTTTATATCATTAGCAATATCATTAGACGTAAATTAAGAGCTGAACTGAACTGAACTAAACTGAACTGAATTGAGCTGAACTGAGCTGAACTGAACTGAATTTCAACGGAAGAGAACAGGCCCTAAGTTGTTATGAATAATTATGTACTGCATATTTGAATGTAAGTAAGCCAAGCCTGCATTTATATAAAGTTCATTTTTTGAACAATTCACATTTCGTGCATGCAGGGAAATATCAACTTTGAATCTATTTTGACTATCCGGTCAAAAATAATTTTATACGAGTATCAATCAATATCATTAGAGCTTGATCCCTATATAACCTTTGATATTTAGAATGTCTCTTAAAAGTTATATGTATCCTATTCTTACCTTTTTTGGTAAGTGATAGTGAAGGCCGAATAGCTCAAGTGGTTAAAACTTCCTACTCGGTTCTATAGGATCATAGGATCGATTCTCGTCATTTGCCCTTGTGTCTCTCTAGTCTCCACACACCAAAATAAGGGCCTGTTCATATTTACTGAACTGAGCTGAGCTGAACTGAACTGAACTGAACTGATTGGAGCTGAACTGAACTGATTGGAACTGAACTGAACTAAGCTGAAATGAATATTTTATGAGAGAGGAAAATTAAGAGCTGAACTGAACTGAACTGAGCTGAACTGATTGGAGCTGAACTGAACTGATTGAAGTTGAACTGAACTGAACTGAAAATAAGTAAATATGAACAGGCCCTAAAACTTTATTTTGGTAGCAATATAATAATGAATTAGGTTTGGCTCAATATCCTACTATCATATAACTAACATATAAGCTAAACTTTTAGCCAGGTCATGACTCATGAGGTAGCGACACTTGGCGTTCCAACTATTCCCCTATGTAGTTTTAGACACTTTGTCCTTAATTTGGGGTTTAATTTAGAGCATGTAACAAACTTATACATCCTTTCTACTCTACAATGTGATAGGTTTTACTCCTATCCATATATGTCTGCCTCATATGATATTTTGAGTCACCTTTAAAAGTTGTCCCATTTATCCCAATTGCAAACTCATTAAAGTGAAAAAAGCAAAGATACTTTCATCCACTTACAAAATGTTGGTCCAACGCTTACTAATTAAGTACTTCGTATTATTTTCCCATCACTAAACAAAAAAGGACGAAAGGAATATACTTATTGGTATCGGGTCAATAAAATAAAACATGAAGGGCGAGTAATAGGGGTGAACATGGTCTGGTTTGGTGCGGTTTGAGTCTAAACCAAACCAAACCGCAAAATACGGTTTGGTCAATTTTCCAAACCAAACCAAACCATATTAGTATTGAAGCCAAACCAAACCAAACCGTAATAATGCGGTTTGGTGCGGTTTGGTTTGCGGTTTATGATAAGACGACATTTTTTCCTAAAAATTGTCAAATATTAATAAACTTATAATAAAGTTCAAATAATTAGCCCAAAGGGAATAAATTATACTACAATTTTTTAATAAAATAACAACCAACTAATCAAGTGCTAAGTGCTAACACAATAACACATAATAAAAATAATACATAACTAATTAACGGTGGAAAAAAAATAATACATTTGTCCAAAAAAATAATTCATACTACATCATACTATGACCTATTGAATTTTAAGTATTGATATTTGAAATTGAGTATAGAGTATAGTAGTATACTGACTGTATAGTCTTCTAATGATTTTTCATGTTTTTTTGTTTTTTTATTTTTTTATAATATATAATAACTATTTTAATTGATTTAAAAATTATATAAATATTAAAATGCGGTTTACTGGTTTACGGTTTGGTTTGGTTTATAATTTTTGAAAAACCAAACCAAACCGCAAACCGTATTTCCCAAAAAATCGAAACCAAACCGTATTTTTCCAAACCGTAAACCAAACCAAACCGCTAAAATGCGGTTTGGTCTGATTTGGTTACGGTCCAGACCAAACTGTGTACAGCCCTAGCGAGTAACATGTCCATAGCAAAGTTGTAAGGCCCAAGGCCCTTAAAAACACAACTGAAAAAAGACGAACGATAGCCAGATCGATGCTCGCTCTCATGTCTCATTGCTGCCGGCACAATCGTCACCGGTAACCATCGTCTCTGTCACTTTTCCGGTAAGTCTCTTTCATCAACTTTATCATTGCGTATATATTTTTTTCTAATATATTCTTCAATTGGTGACTTCACTAGAAAATTGCCTTTGTGTTTGACTCTTATGATTAATGAACAACAACTATAGCATTAATCAACAAATTTGTGACAGCAATTCGTTTATGAAATTGGATAACCCAGAAATATTTTATCAGCATTTTTGTATCTATTACTATTATGCCGCGCAGTTTCTATTTATCTTTTGTTCATTTTTAATCAATTGTTGTTCAAGGTAGTGTATAATTGAAGAACCCTTGAATAATCGAGTGACATTAATTGATTTTTGATAACTTGTTTGTTGTTTCTCATTATTATATAGTTTGGTATATATTAATACATGATTTTGTAACAGACTAATTGTTGAATAATGAATGATTGTTGTTCATGGTAGCATCTTATTTAGGAATTGTTGGTGTGGTTTAAGAACTATCTTTAATGGCAACTTTTGGTTAATATTACCTGCATTATTGCTATAACAGTTTATTATCGTCAATGACGGTCACACCCTCAACAATGGAGTCCCTAATCCTTAAACTCCACGATATATCCGCTGTTAAATTTGACAATTTCAAGCTGAAATCTGGTATAGCCTCTCCAGTCTACATAGACCTTCGCTTAATTGTGTCCTACCCTAAACTCCTCTCTCAAATCTCCCAAACCCTCATTTCTGCCGTTGGCTCTGCCTCGCCCCCTGCATCCTTTGATGTCATCTGTGGTGTCCCTTACACTGCCCTTCCTATTGCCACTGGAGTTTCTGTAGCTAACAACATTCCTATGCTCATGCGCCGTAAAGAGGTTAAATCATATGGAACTGGCAAAGCTATTGAAGGTGTTTTTTGTCCCTCCCAAACTTGCCTTATTATTGAAGACCTTGTTACTAGTGGTGCATCTGTTCTTGAGACAGCTGCTCCATTGAGAGATTTTGGCCTCAAGGTTACTGACGCTGTTGTTTTGATTGACAGGTGAGCTGTTTTTAACTTTGTAAGAAAATTAACACAAAATGAGATAAGAAGATTTCTTATCTTCGTGTGGATACTAGTTGTCATATACCTTTTTGGACCGTCCCAATTTAGCTGCAACATACGGACACAAAGTATCCTTTGTGCCACGGTTTTTCTAACTTGTGCCTGTAACTTTTGTGACAACTAAATTGGGATGGAGGGAGTACTTTGTATATTTTCTTTAGTTATGTTATGTAATTTGTAGGGGAAAAGTAGACTATAAATTTTGTTAATGGCTAATGTACATGGATATTGGCATATTAGGGAACAGGGAGGAAGAGAGAATTTGGCAGAAAATGGGATAAGATTGCATTCCTTGTTGAAGCTGAGTGAGATGGTTGGAGTTTTGAGGAGGTTGGGTAAGGTGGAAAAAGAAACAGAGAATATGGTGTTGAAGTTTATCAAGGAAAATAAGGTTTCTGTGGCAAATTTGAGAAAAGAGAAAGTTGGGGGATTAAACATGACCTACGGGGAGAGGGCCAAGTTAGCTAAAAATGAAACTGGTAGGAGATTGTTTGAGATAATGGTAAACAAGAAGACGAATTTGTGCTTGGCTGCTGATGTTGGTACAGCTGCTGAGTTACTAGACCTGGCTGATAAGGTGACAATTTCTAGCCTTTGCATATATTTGAACTCTAAAGCTAACACCCTACATTAGTACATTTTTCTTATGTAGTCTAGGGTGGATTAAACATTAAGTCATAAATAAATTCCAGTCGCTGTATTTTAATCTTAATAGTAAAGATTCTTCGTACTTAGGCTACTTAGCAATCTCTAAGGCTATGCTTATATTCATTTCACTTAACCTGTTTGCTCACTGTGTTGTAGGTAGGACCAGAAATCTGCTTACTGAAAACTCATGTTGATATATTGCCTGATTTTACCCCAGACTTTGGTACAAAACTTCGATCGGTATGTATTGATCTATCTTTATATTTATCCTAGTTTTATACATTTTATCCCCAGATTTGTTGCCACATACCATCATCACTCAGTATCCTGTTCCAACATATCCATGCTATTGTGCCTATGTGGACCATGTTTATTTGGACTTCATGAGTTACACAATACACCTCATTGAAGTTCAGTAAGAATTCTTCTGTTAACAGGACCAGCTGCATTAGTTTTTGCCCTTTTGCTATGGAATTGACTTCAAAATGTATATTTCTGTTTTCCACATTTTGGTGCTTAAATTTGTATCATTAATTTTTATGCATTATGTGTGTCACAACTGTCACTTCTTGTTTCTCATGCAACTGTTTCGTCACTTTGGTAAATGAACTTGACAGATTGCAGACAAGCACAATTTTCTTATTTTTGAAGATCGCAAGTTTGCTGACATTGGCAACACTGTAACTATGCAATATGAAGGGTAATAGACCATAATTTTCCTGTGTTTTACAGTGAATTTTTTCAGTCTTCTTCTTTCACTTGCCTCCTCTGAGCTTATCACTTTTCTTGTTGCAGAGGTATTTATCACATTTTGGATTGGGCTGACATTGTCAATGCTCACATTATATCTGGCCCTGGGATTGTGGATGGCCTTAAATTGAAGGTATGCTTTCTAGAATATGATTATATAGAATGCCTGACTTTCTAAACTGAGAGAATATTTCCGCTCTTGAATTTCAGGGCTTGCCTCGTGGCAGAGGGCTCTTGCTGTTGGCTGAGATGAGCTCTGCTGGTAATTTTGCTACAGGAGATTACACAGCAGCAGTGGCAAAGATCGCTGAGGATCACTCAGATTTTGTCATAGGATTCATCTCAGTTAATCCAGCATCTTGGAAATGTGGACCCGTTAACCCAGCCCTAATTCATGCTACACCTGGAGTTCAAATGGTGATTGGTGGTGATGCCCTTGGACAGCAGTACAACACTCCGTATTCAGTATGTTACTTTTTTTCCCTCTAATTTCTCAATTTTGGGTACCAGATTGTTCAAATGACAACAGATATATTAATTACGGTCTGAAATGTTGAGAGAGTATTAGCTTTTAAAATAGATTTAGTACTCTCAAATTCAGATTACTGAAGTGTTGCTTGTTGTGCTAAAAGGATGGCTATGTATATCTAGCTGCTTTATTTGTGAGGCCATGTGTTTGATTCAAAGTGGTTAAATTGTTGCAGGTTATCCATGATAGAGGCAGCGACATAATAATTGTTGGTCGTGGGATCATTAAAGCTGCGAATCCCAGAGAGGCTGCTCGTGAATATCGGTGTCAAGGATGGAATGCATATTTGGCCAAATGCACAAGATAAATGGGTATGTTTGTAGTTTCTCAGTTTTGCATTACTTTGGGTTAACTTTTATAGTATTATTTATGGAAGATCTGAAAAGCCCTAGACACATTGGTTTGACAACAGGGTTAAAATCTGTTCTAGGCTTCTAGTTAGGCAATAGATTTGGCTGTGTGTTCCATAGCTTCTGTTTTTGTTTTCACAGGTGGTAGTTGACAATTGCAGCATCAAAAAAGAGGATCTGGACATTATTCTGGTAAATGTGAGATTTTGAGCGTTGAAGTGGATGGAGCTTGGAAAAGGAAGTAGTAAAAAGGATAGGCTGGAAAGCTAGTATTGGCTGGGTAGTTGAAGAAAGGGAAGTAAACGTGAACTTCTGAAGGGTCAGAAAGAATATTTTGTATTCCTCCTTTGCAGACTGAAATAAAGGCCATCTTAAAAAGAATGAAAGTTGCTGCAGGTTTAATAAAAGAAGTGGTGGTTCGAACCAACTCATAGGAAGCAATTAGAGCACTCAAATTAAATTACCCCGAAAAGCTGATGAACCAATAATAAGCTTAGTGACAGAGTTAGAAGACTTGCATATTCTTCTGGTTGTTTCTGCTGCTCAAAAGTAATAAGCTGTTATGGCTGATGAACCAACGAGTTTAATCTAGTGATTATGACTAGAGAACGGGAGTTAGTTGTCTCGCTTTGTCATGTGTTGTCCCCGAAAGAAATAGAAGAATCCAAATGTAATCAGGTTGGTTTGTGTTTATATGTCTCATTGTGACGAGTTGATTACCATCATGAAGTGTTCACTTGTGGAAAATCAGGTAGTAATACTACTACATTTTATGAAATCGGATACATTTTGTTGCTACGTCACAGAATTAAATGTTTGTAAGATGCAATTAGTGATTAAAATTTCAATTCTTTGAATAGAAGGAGTTGGATGTAAACATGGATCAATTTTGTATACTTTCAAGTTCTTACTTCTTAGTGATCAGGTATGTCTTTGTCTCAATATTCGTTTCCAAATGCTAAAACTTTCCTTATCATTATGTCAATGATGTTATGATTCCCATTATCATTTTTTTTGTAATCTTCTATGTACACTGTCAAGTGGAAGCACGGACACACGGTTGTTGATAACCTAAGATTACTCCATAAAGCTTCAACTCTACTTTCATGAATTTTGTTGAACTAAACTGTCTAAATACGACACCATAGCTAAACTTTTTAAGATTTTTTTTGGCAACATATGGAATAGAATAATTGTTTGTTTGATTGACATAAAAAAATACGAGTAATAGTGTACAATAATATTTTAAAAGAAACTCGAATAACCATATACCCTACCTTTTCAACCTCCCAAACACTTCCAATCTCAAATTCTCAACAAACCCACAACAAATCCAGAAAATGACAGATCCCATCAACACCCTCCACCTTCCACCACCGGAATACACCGCCTCGGACAATCCCCTAACCAACCTCACAGCGATCCGCGACCGAGTCGACTCACTGAGTCACATCCTATCCAACTCGGTCAACGGCACCGCCCCCATCTCAATAAACCAATCAAACTCAATCTCTGCCGAGCTATCCTCCGCCATCCACGCCGTCGTCATCAACGGCGCCGCCCTCCTCACCACCTCCACCGCCACCTCATCCTCCCCAACCCACGTGGACGGCGACGATCTTGAGATCGTGGAGCTAGACGTGATGGAATTAACGGCTGAACACTCCCACACGTGTCAAGTTTGCGGGAAAGGATTCAAGCGAGACGCCAATCTACGGATGCATATGCGAGCTCATGGTGACAAGTACAAGACCATGGAGTCCTTATCGAAGCCAGATAAACACAAACACTCCGACATTTATGGTCGGAATACGAGGTTCTCATGTCCATATGCCGGGTGTATCAGGAACAAAAGACACCAGGAATTCAGACCGTTGAAATCGGTTATTTGTGTCAAGAATCATTTTAAGAGGAGTCATTGTCCCAAGAAGTTTCCGTGTCTTGGGTGTAAGAAGAAGCGATTTTCGGTGTTGGCGGATTTTAACTGTCATATGAAAAACTGTGTAGCCGCGACAGCGGTGGTGGCGGCGGAGGATGAGAATTGTAAGTGTTCATGTGGGAGGATGTTTTCGCGAAAAGATGAGTTGTTTGAGCATATGTCATTGTTTGAAGGGCATATGCCAGTTGCTGAAGATGATAATAAGTTTGATGTTGTAGAGGAAGAACAGGATGATTTCGGATTCGGATTCGGATTGATTGAGGGTGATCAATGTTTGCAAGATATGGATTATTTGTGGTCTTCATATGAGAAAGAGTTGCTCCCTTTTTAATGATTTTGTTGTGTTACTCCTATTTTTCAACTCTGTTTTGTTCTGTTTTTATGATTGTTCAAATTATAGTTACACTTATTTTCCCTCTTTCCATTCTATAATCAATGGAATTGAAATTATTTTTATTTATGTATGTACTCGATAATTGACCTTTCGTAGTTTATCCTATTTTTATTGATTTGAGCTTTTCTGATCTAATACAAGGAAGGTTGGTCAATTACCCCTTTCAATGAAATGTACGGATATTTTAATTGACACTTTGACTCGAACTAAAGAGTTTTGAGATATTTCTGTCGAAAAAGAGGTTATACGTGAGGGTTTTTGAAACTAAGCCTACTAAGGCTTTTAGGCAATATGATCATCAAACTCATCAGCATTACATCAGCAAGAAATCGTATCAACTGACGCCATTGTTAATGCATTTCTTCTGCTCACGGGAAAAATATTGAAGTATAGTTCCTTTTATTTGAATGACAAGTTCTAATGTTTCCCAGACAACCACCGAGGTCTACCTCACTTTTTGTTCACTTTTGATCTTTATTCATGCCAACTGGTTTTCTTGGTTTGAATTTATTGCATTTATAAAAGTAAATATTTAACTCAACTTATGCTAAATAGCACTGTCAAAACGGTTTGACAGTTCGGGTTCGGTTCGGATTGAAATCGGTTCGGTATTAAATCGGGTCGGTTTGAAATCGGTTTAAATGTATCACGGGTCGGTTTCAGTTCGGTTTAAATAGTTATCGGTTCGATTCGGTTTCGGTTTATTCTTGAGCGGTTTTAATTCGGTTCGGGTTGTAAACGGTTCGGTACGGCCGGGTTGCGGTTTGTTAACGGTTCGGTGTTAACGGTTTTTATACCGGTTCAAACAGTTTCGGGTTGGAAACGGTTTCGAGTTAGAAACGGTTCGGTTCTTTTTCGGTTCAGTTTTATTTTGGTTCGGTTTGTTAACGGGTTTGCTTTTTATACGATTTAACGTTATTCGGATCAGTTCCATTTCACGTTTATTAAATTATGGTTCAGAATGGTTTTTTATTTCAAAAAGTCGGTTTTTAATCGGGTCGTTTGGATTCGGGTAGTTAAACAATTTTGGTTTGAAATTTCATAGTACTTGCTTACTAACCTTTTGTTGGTTAACAAGTTTTATATCAAGCCGAGACTTCATCACTTCATATTTAGGCATTAGGCATTATATTATATACAAATTCTCATCGATTTTAAAAATACATATCATTTTATTTTCAAGTTTAGTCATATTGATGTTACTAGTTTATTACGAAGTAACTTGGATTATAAAAGTTTAGTGTATTAATGAATTATTATTGTTTTACTATCACATTATTAGCTGCTTCTTATTCATTCATCTAATTGATGTGTCATAATCATGATTTGATGAGTTATTGTGAGATCAAAATTACAGTTTGATTTATAGACAGTCCGGTTTATAAACGGTTCGGTGCAAACGGGTTGCAGTTTGTTAACGGTTCGGTGTAAACGGTTTTTACCTCGGTTCAAACGGTTTTGGGTTGGAAACGATTTCGGGTTAGAAATGGTTCGGTTCTTTTTCGGTTCGGTTTGATTTCAGTTCGGTTTAAAACTGGTTCGGTTTGTTAACGGGTTCGGTTCTTATACGGTTTGACATTATTCGGATCAGTTCGGTTTCGGTTTTACTTAAATACGGTTCGGGTCGGTTTTTGGTTTTACAAAATCGGTTTTTAATTGGTTCGGTTCTCATTTGGGTCGGTTGGTTTCGAGCAGTTAAACGGTTTCGGTTTGAAATTTGACAGTACTAACGCTAAACCTTTTAGTTACTAAAACATAACTGTAAAGTCTGTAATGTTTATAATACAGCTATTCTTTTGTAAGACCTCCTCTGTTTCTGTTGGTAAAAAAAGTTGGTGTTAAAACTGTCCGTAACAAAATCGCTCCTGTTAATTCTGCAAGAAAAATCTGATGCTCCGACACGTACACTCTACGACATAAGTATGTGTCCAAATGTCCAATAAATGTCCAATGCGACCTTGTAATTTTGGCATATACTTTCGATCAAGTCAAATTTGCATATACTTCGTACAATACTTGTGTATCTTCTTGACCAAATGACCAGGGACTCTACTTTTTGACATTCATCCAATGTGCACGTACGCATAGTTGAAATGCTGACTTGTCAAATTCAATGATTTCAGGAAGGAGTGAATGAATGATATACTATATATTATATCACGAGAATGTTATTGCATAAAATTTCTGAAAATCTGAATTTCAATTCAACTAATTTGATTCTTTGCATAACCCGTGATTTCATAGAGAAAATTCAACCTGTAAACATGCATATATAAACACACACGTACGCACACATGCATATACAGATATACTCATCCTTCAATTACAACTTCTTAGCAAACTTATCAATCAAATTTAACCTTAGTCCAAAACTCGAATCGAAAAAGAAAAATATGTCGACTTCCTTAGAAGCATTGGCAATGGCAGGAGAAGATTATGCTAGCTTTGGGTTAGAAACTGAAGAATGGGAGCGCGCCGACTTAGAGGAAACACCGGACCACCTCCTGGCTGATGAAGATGAGCAACAATATTGCAGTTTCATAAACTTCAATAACACTAATGATAAGGAGAAATTTGAAGTATCAAAAGGCAACTCAAAGTTAAGAGTGTTAATAATGATAATTACAGCTATTATTAGGCTTACCATGTTCATAAGAGTGGACAACATCTTGTGAGATAAACATCTCTATAATGCTTTTCCCATGTTTTGCTACAGTTACAACTCAAGCTGGCCTAAATTTTGCTGTAATACCTTGTTCATACGAAGTATAACTTAATGTAAATTAATAAAGCATTTCTTGATTTTTAAGCAATATAAAAATTTATGGAGTATATATAATTGATATTTTAATACTATAAATTGTTTAACAAGAACCCAAGTGATTATGTTTTACTTGTCATTTACTTATCATTTACTTTTGAACTTGGGAGACACAATCCAGATCCACTTTAGTTTTGGGATAATTGTCCCGAATTAAAAATTGATCCAAAATAGTGTACAATATTTTTAATTGTAGATTGTTTTGTACTTTCTTGGAATCGAAAATGATAGAAGACGAGATGATTCCCATGAATCTCATGAAGTCATGAGACCACGAAAGGCCACTTAGGTGGATAAAATAATCTGCTTTACCAACTAGCGGTCATATATGGTTCCAAATTACATTATATGACCACAATATGCATCCTCTAAAATCTTGAGTTATCATGATAGAAGCCTCATAATCTTCAAAATTGGTCTAATTTCGTGTATTATATAGCCTTCAGCCTTGGACAATTTGGACTATTTCAGACACGAAAGAATCGGAAAAGTGGTCGAAGTTCTTCCTATGGACCCCACGACACTCACTGAGGTGGAAGGTCATTCGGATGGTTGGAACCTTTAAACTGCCAATTTAACCATTTCTACACATGCTTCTCTTAATTAATTCAAGGCCACTACAAGTCTTTATATGACCAAACAATGCTCATATATGGCTCTAATAACATCATTGCACATAACCTACAGTTTTAGACAATTTTGATATCGGGTTCCGAAACGGCGATACCTCCAAAATTGGTCCAAAACTATAGATTATAACCTTCAGTTTTAGACAATTTTTTACTTTTTTGGATCTAGAAAGTAAAAAGATCGAGATGTTTCCTATGGATCTCATAACACATTTGTGATACCATTTCAGT
Source organism: Chenopodium album (assembly GCF_948465745.1). NCBI lineage: Eukaryota > Viridiplantae > Streptophyta > Magnoliopsida > Caryophyllales > Amaranthaceae > Chenopodium > Chenopodium album. The sequence continues at coordinate 90,813,499 of NC_137834.1, forward strand.
GATTGGAAGACTTAGAGCTATCCACTTTGCCTCTAAATAGTCAATATGGTTGTCTTTGTATACACCTTCTTTCATTAGTTATAGGCCACCATAGGCCTTTATACACCCAAGTATTGGTCATACATGGCTCAAAACAACATTATATGACCCCCTAAGGTGTCCATTATGATTATGTGAGCTTTCGACTCCGGGTCATAAAATCTTTGAAAATGGTTCAATTTCATGTGTATTATAGCCTTTTAGTTTGGCTTTTAAAAACCATTTTAAACTCGACAAGATTATGCATGAAGGTGCTTCCTGAAACTTACTTGGTGCTCGAAATGATCTCATTCATGCCTTGGTCCACCCTATATGTTCATAGTTTGTACTCATAATACACAAGTACCTTGGGATAATACACACTACTTTAGGCACTATCTTTGCCCTATTGTGTTCTAAGCAATGCTTATAATCTGGTAGACCATAGATAAATGAAGTTAGAGGAAGATAATTCCTTGAATTATACCCTAATTAACTTAACCTTTGTCTAAATATCACATGCATAGATTTCCATTGATTCTTTTATTGGTTTTTAAAGTTGTAATTAGTTGTACATCACCTTTATAATGCTGTTAGATTGCTAGCTGCCTAGCCTATACTATCTCCTGCCTTCAACATTATACTTGTGATTGCCAAAAACCAGCGGCACCAACAATTTAAAACCACGGTTTTTATTTCCAAATCAATCTAGATGCACAACAAACATAATACGTAAGTATATAATTCAAGTTAAAAAGTGGATGCTTTTGTTAAAAAATATGGCAAGATTCCTCTATTAGAGGTTGGAGGTTCGAAACTTATTTGATAATTAGTTAATTACACTCTTAAATCCAAATAATATTATGACCGATTATATAGACTTTGTATAATTGATCATGTGTGATTTTCAAAACTTTTGGTTTCAATTTGGTATACCTTGTTTATTTACTTATTTATTTAAAAAAAACAAATGGTTTCACTTGCAAAACCAAAATATTAAGATTTATTTACATTAATAAAACTATGAACTTCAAAATTGAAAGAATGAATTTTTATGCTCCGTATTTCCTTTCTCAACAAATTTTATAAGAAAATATAGCAAAAACATTAAATGTATAGTACAAGTGATCCTTCAAATAAATAAGGAGCCACTCCTCAAAGTAGAAAGAGCTAGTCATAGAAAATTTGAAACAAAATTGAATAAAAATAATAATGGGCCTACATAGTTAGTTAGTGAAAGACAGTGACCCAAAAATAGCCAATATAGTCATGGAAAACTTTTGTATACACCCGGTTTTCAGTAATTTACTGAACATCGGGTACACTTTTGTGTCACTTTTGTCAAATTTAGTGTCACTTTTGTCAAATTTATCAATGAAGCATAAATAACTTATATATATGTCAGGGTAACTTTTGTGCGTTTTAGTGTAACTTTTATACATTTTATTGTCACTTTATAACGGATGTTCAGTAATTTACTGAACATCCGTTTTATTTAAAAGTTTGTCTATAGTCATACTAGACTACTAGAGTTTAGTACTAGTACAATGCAAGAGAAGAGACGGGATAATAAATGGATAATGTATGCTTCCAAAAGATTTAATTTTCTGGCAAAATACATGGAAATATGGCAAGGATAAGCTGATTTTCTCAATAATTGGAATATGGCTCATCTTGCAGTAATTTGGTAAGAAATTTATGGTACACAAAATATCTTTTACAAACACATTTTAACGATTTTTTTTTTTTTTTTTTTTTTTTTTTTTTTTTTTTTTTTTTTTTTTTTTTTTTGGGTATTTAGAGAGCCACAAGGACAGTTGATGAGAATCGATCCCAAAATCTCTTAAAATCGGGCGGGGAGTTCAAACCACTTGAGCTATCCTTACTCGGTAATGATTTATTTATTATCATACAATTCGTAAAATAATAATGTGTCATTTAGAGTGATACAAGAAAGTTCATACATAAACTTACTAACCCAAGAAATTGGATTACGGAGTATAATTTTGGGACAATTTAAGATATATCTCTCTCGTTTGACAAGGTTAGTCGCTCAATATACAGATAAGTCTGTTACTCAAACCACTTGTAATTAATAATACAACAACTCTGTAATAGTTAGACTCTTCATACTTATAGTAATGTTTGTATCTTGTTGCTTTGGATAACCTAAATTCAACTCCCATCGACCACAGGTATCCCTTTCGATTCCGATTTCGGTTGCCAGCAACACAAGTGGACACAATTAGTATAGCCATATAAGCTTAAAATAGCCAAGGATAACCTTCTATATATGGAAGAAGAGTAAGCTTATTTGCCCATATTAAATCACAAAAATGGTTTTAACGTATAATGTCTAATATATAATGTTAGGTTCACGGGTATATGGTTAACATGAAATATCTTATACAGTAATAATAAAAACCAGAAAAGGTGTAACTACTATAAGTGCAAAAATTAAACAGCTTCCTTTTTACAAAGTGGTTTTTCAATTACCTCAAGTGCAATGAATGCATACATTCACCATTTGCCCCCCCTTATCCTTCTTCCTCCTTATAAATATATCCAACAATCTTGCATTCCAGGATATCAGCGATCATAAAATATCTTCAAAGAATACAAAGCTTAAAAAAAAAAAACAGATAGAGAGAGCAAGAGCGAGAGTGAGAGAGGTTCCGAGGTTTAGTCATGTCGATTGATGCATTAGCCATGGCGGGTGTAGATTACAAAGAAAGTGGCATCAACTTTAGAGAGATGGAGTTTAGAGACATGGAATCCATACCAAAATATCTTCTAGCAGAGAATGAGTTCGGTAACAAGAAAGATGAGAAGAAGCGTGTAGTGGCAGCTATGCTTCAACCAGATAGAAAGCAGAACAATGCGAAAATCCAACCTTGGAGGAAGGTATCAACTACTAGAAGTTCTGGATGAAGAACCGCAAAATCTATAGCCCTTCTTAAACCCTACGACAAAGAGGGGCGGTAGAGTGGAGGTCTAACAAGATGCGGAGTACATAGTATTAGTAAACTAATAACAATAATGATCTAATTTTTCTATTTTGTTTTTTAACTCTTCCATGTAATTATGTAACTTAATCTTGCAGAAATGTGAAAATATGATCAATTAATTCCTAGAAGACATCCCCATCCTAAGCATCCCATCAATATTCAATTGTGTAAAGAAGAGTGATCAAATTTTCAAGCAGTAAAAAAAATAAAACTAAAAAAAATAAAATCATCAGCAATCATCATAATACAAGAAGTCATCAGATAGCAATTTATATTATCCCAGACCATCCAGACTCTCCATTTGCCTTGCCAATCGCCATACCCAGGTAATACACAACACGCGTGACAACACGTATGGGGCATCATATATGAATTATACGAAGTACTTAGCTAAAATGGTAGAAAATCTAGTAGGAAGAGAGAAGAAAAACTTATTCAAGAAGGATCCGCAAAATGAATACCACTCAAGAGTCGTGCAACTTAAAGCAATCTCTCATAGAAAAACCTAGTTGATCCCAGGATTGGATCGAAAAAGGGAAAAAAAAAAAAGTCATAGTTGCTTTTGTCCAAAACTAACCTCCTACTCGGTCACAAAAATCCCAGAATACTGCTACGATCCCTGGAAGTGTTGATCATTGTAAGCAATCTGTTTGAGACAAACCTAGTTTATATGGAAATTGGATCGCAAATATAAAATCTGAGGTTCTGATGCCCAAAACTAGCCTCCTATTCAGTCAGAAAAATCCTAGGATACTGCTTCATATAGAAATTATATCAAGAAATTGCCCAGGGAAAGGACTAAGAAGCCCGATCCCTGGAAGTGTTATATCATTGCTCCATTTCTCAAACTTCAGAAAGGAGGCATCACTGAAGCATAAAAAGCTGAAACCATTCAATAATTGTATTGCCCAAGAGAGCCTTCTAACAGTTGCTTTGGAATTATGAAAGCATACATCACTCAAGGTTTTCCCTGAGAATCTCACACACTACTAAGAAGAAGAGTTGCTATTTTGGCTATATACACACAGTAGAATATAAATCAGGAATGCCAATGTAACAATTCCAAAATCTGCACATAATTTCTTTCAACAAGGCAAGGAAGAAAATCTATAGAGCAGGCTAAACTACTTCTATTAAGGAGGTTAAGACAAAGCAAGCATTTTTAATTATTCTAAAATAGGGACCCAGGGATACCTTCATCATTAGCCCTATCTTCCACCGGACAACTCAATAGCATCCTGATTATGAATAGAATCATCACCCCAGTCGAATCTTCTATGCATTCTTTCATGTTCTTGCCTGCGAGTGACTTCCACAGTCTGCCATTCCTCCCATCTTGCAGCAAGCCCCTCTCCTTCAAGCATTCGCACCACCTCAGACATTGCTGGGCGTTCTTCTGGTGAAGCTTGAGTACATAACAATGCAACTTGGATCATCATCTCCACTTCTTGAATGTCATAGGTCTTATTCAGATTTTTATCAACAATTGCATCTAATCTTTTTTCTCTCTGCAACTTCTTAACCTGTGATCATTCAAGAGCACAAGAATTAAAATTTAAGTAATCTAAATCCATAGAAAAAAAAAGATAAAAAAAAGTAAGAGAAAAAGAAAAGGAAATCAAAAGCACATGAAAGATCAATGTGAGATCCTCATCGAAGGGTAATAAAGTACATACACTAGTATCATCACATAGACAAACCTTCTATCCCAAATAGATTTAAGATATTTAGTAAAGATCTCAGCCAAGGGTGCCAGTGAGCTTTGCAGGATAAAATAAGTACAAATGATGGATTAATATAGTTGTCATGATTATATATGCCAAAATTCATGTTAAGATTGTAAATCAACACATAGTTAATACTCATACTATTAAATGAACTACATACTATTAAATGAACTACATACTATTAAATGAACCACATAAAAGGACAGCACCTAAGAGATAAATGGTTTCAGTAAACTTACATGATCAAGCAATAAGACGTCATCTTCTTCTTCCAATCGTGAAAAATCGATGGCCCGTTGACCTGTCACAAGCTCTAGCAGCATAATTCCATAACCAAAGACATCTGTCCTCTCAGAGGACTTCCCAGTGGACAAGTACTCAGGTGCTATGTGACCCATTGTCCCACGCACCTGAGTGGTCACATTAGTTTTCCTAACATCTACCAGTTTTGCTAAACCAAAATCACCCACTACTGCTTCAAAGTCTTCATCTAGCAATACATTAGCAGCCTTTACGTCACGATGGATGATCTTAGGGTTGCAGTGTTCATGCAGATACTCTAGTCCACGTGCAGTGCCCAAAGCTATTCGTTTTCGCGTAGGCCAATCTACAATAGACTCTCCAGGTTTCAACTCTGTAGAAAAATAGGCCAGATAATAGCATGTTACAGACCGTAAATATAGCAGTGCAAGATATACAAATATCACATTAAGACAACATACAAATACAGAAAATTCATTATTTTAATCCCGTTGTCAAGGCAAGAGATAACATTTTTAGTAGGTCATTTCAGTGTAATCTTGTACAGCAATTGAAAGTAGCTCCAATATGGAAAATAAGACCAGCAGGATTAGTCGAATAAGTTAACACTCATGACTTCTACTCCGTAACTTCTAACCCTACTGGTATATCGATGATTTACAAATAGTATACAAAAGCTATCAATATTATTAGAATAATGCATAGGGAGCTGCAGCTAAGTTTCAAAGAGTAATCTCAGGGTTGGAGGTACCTTCTAAAAATAGTTCAAAATTTGTTTTTCCAGGATACTATGCACCAAACTGGGCAGATATACTTGGCACTATTCTTACAATTGTTCCAGTAAAATTTGGGATAACTTTAAAACAAGTTAATAGTGGAATTACTTTAAGAAGATAAGTGAAACTTAAAATTAATCATGCCAACCATCCCTCCCCCTCCAACAACCCCAAAAAATGAAATATAATACACATTAAAGAAAAAAAAAAGAATAAAGAATGAAAGAACAGAAAGAGAGGGCAGGGGGCATAGAGGTGAATTTGTTACTGAAGGTGTTCAAGTTTCTTTGACTCAAAGTTTAATTAGAAGTTGAAAAAGTACCACTTATATAGTTATATCACAAAGGAAGGGAATATTACCCCGCAAACGATAAGCTACACTCAGGTTTTGCATGAATGGATACACCAATAGTCTCTCTGTTGGTGTAGTGCAGAACCCTATTAAACGTAATAGATTCCTATGTACAGCAACACTTATCATCTCAACTTCACGCTGAAAAGCTGCATCTCCTCCAGGGCTCTCATAGTCGGTTAATCGTTTCACTGCAACCTTTGTGTTGTCTCCTAGCACACCTTTGTAAACCTTGCCAAAACCTCCTTGACCGAGAACATTTTTCTCACAGAAATTGTCTGTTGCTATCTGCAGCTCCCTATAAGCGAATCGTTTCAGCTGCCCAAATGCAATTGTACGATCAACTTCACCTGAATATAATCACAAACACAGAAAAATAATTAGGTTCTCTGAGCGCATCAGTTCTACTGCCATACACATTAATAATCTGCATCGTTATGCATAATGAGGCTTCAGATATAAAACACAGACATATTCAAACTTTTCATACACATGGCTCTTTAAACTTTAGAGCATAATATTCAAGCTATAGATTAAAACTCATCACACAATCCTCAATTAAAAATAACCTTCTTAGTGTAAAACTAACCAACTGTATCTAACAAAGTAGAAATTAATAACTAGGAAATCCTAACTTTTCTTTTACAAATCTAATGGTTATGATAGGTTCTCAATTCTCACTAAAGGAGTGGTTCTAATAAGATCCTTATTTCCATATCTATGTGATCGCTTATTCGCTTGGTTGATATCTATGTTCGTGAGAGGTTGAAACCTATGTATATCTATGTGGAAGATGTACGAGTATACAACAACTACCACTCAATACCAATCAGACTGATGATAAGGTTGGCAGATGTCAAATATGCATAGTAATACTTTAAAATAATTTAACTATAAGATAACAGATTGACACACCTTTTATAGAAACCTTATGAAAAAATAAATTGAGCAACTTAAAGGAAGATTATGAAACCTGCAACATCAACATAGATTTCACGCCTGTATCTTGTAATTCTGCTCTTGCATATGAAAAACAGCACACAGCCAACCAGTATTATACCAATTAGCCCTACAACTACTCCAACTATAACTCCAACTTTTGTTTTATTTGAAGAACCTGTCAACACAAAACATTATCAGTTCAAAGCAATAGCTTCATAACTATAAATCAAGAGTCGGCAACTTGGAAATACATAAATACAAACACACAATCATCAAATCACACCAAATGCACAAGAACCATTATACCTCCACTATTAGCTTCAGCTACACAAGGATGGCGAAGATCTCTACCACAGCTCAATTGATTCCCTGAGAAACTGCAATCAGGGAAACAAAAGATGTTAAGTATAAAAGAGCATACATCTATGCTGCTTATCCATCCATTCCTTATTGTGTATTATTAGTGCTTTTGCCGCATTACTCAAACAGTGAACATGTAAAAAAATATCCAGTCATTCAATCAAAAGAAAGAATTAGAGATCATACTTGTATTGAGATATTAGAAAGAGCTTCTGAGGAATTGGGCCAGTGAGTTGATTTGACGAGAGCTGGCTGTAACAACATTTACAGGTTTGTCAGACACAAAAGGTAGCTACAGAGAGATTCTAGCAATAACTCAAACTCATATCTTTTATTCCAAGTCCCAACAAAATTGGGAAGGGGTTGAAATGAGAATATAAATCGGTATTAATACTACAAAATATAAAAATATTTCCACATACAGGCTAATTAAGTTATCAAGGGAAGCCAGCGAGTCAGGGATAGTCCCAGAGAGGTTGTTATAGCTCAAAGTCCTGCATCAAGAAAGATAATTAAAAAAAAAGGATAAAGCAAATTCATCATATTCAATACAGATGTAGCATTATCTCAAGACAAAACAGCAAAGATGGTACTACTCACAAATATTTAAGATTTTTAAGATTACCGAGGGAGGATGGTATTTCACCAGTCAAATGATTATTCTCTAAATCCAGGCTTGTTAGACTTGACAGATTTCCAAGTTCCTTAGGAATTTTGCCAGTAATAGCATTCCCTTGCAGAGACCTGCATAGTCAATGTATCTAAGTTACCATGGAAAGCAAACAGGTAGCTTAAATGCTAAGAAATATAAATTGAACATTAGAAAACGATATGGTCAATGCTTTCAAATTTGATCTCAAATCCAGAACTTCTAAAATAAAACAAATCCTAGATATATTTTAAAATTTCCAATCACCACTCCCTAAGTCTGAAGATGACATTTGAACTGATGATTCGCATGCAGTCATAGCGCATAAGATACTTAAATTATTATCTTATAAGTAAAACTAAACAGGTGAACATAAGTTTGAAATTTTTTTCCCTACTAAATGAACAGACATAAGTTATACAACAAGATTACATATTATTTTTTGAAGGGAACAAGAATCAATAATTAGTCAGTTTAGAAATTTTCTAACAAGAAAACCATCACAAATGTACAGATATATGAGATATAGCATCTATAAAACAAAAGCCTCGTCAGTGGGTAGTACAGAAAACAACATAATGAAAAGTAAAACCTACAGAGTTGAAAGAGTCTTCAGAGTGCCGACTTTAGGTGACAATGATCCAGATAATCCCATGGAAGACAATGTCCTGTGACCAAATAACAAAATGAGTCTTCTATTATGATCCACGTGCATGCATAGGGTAATAATGTAGACGATGCATCAAAAGCACTTACACAGAAATAACATTGTTACTAGGGTCACACATAACATTTGACCAAGTGCAAGGATTAACCATATTGGGGTTCCAATCACGCAACTGATTGTCTGAAGCATGCAATGATTGCTTCACTGCAAAAAGCGCCTCGCCTTAAAACAGAGAATAGCATCAGTAACGATCAACATTTGATTAATCACAAAATTAAGAATGCTACGCAACATACTGGCTGGCTGACTGCACTAATTACAATATCAGAATCAAATCTACCCCCAATGCCTCAACAATAGATAGTATTCAATTGGAGTAACAGTCAAGAGGCTAATACCTTGAAAATCGGCCAAACTGCAAGGAAGCAAACAAATGAAGGCCAGAACAGCTAAAAGGAGCTCCATCACTGATGCCACCAGCTCCAGCTACTAATCCTCTAAAAGTCAATCACACAAGTATCCCATGGAACAGCATTCCTGTGGCAATACTAAATCGAATCGTTACAAAGATCCAGTGCGGAAGATAATTGGTGGATTCATTTATTAACCAGGAGCAAACAAATTTAACATATGGCATACATTCCTCATCTACTCATCTAGTAGATTTCAGTTTCACTCTTTTTTTTTCAGAATTTTCGCATTTTTGCCTCGATTCTCCTCAAAATAACTTCTTTCATCAATCTCTATCACTCTCTTATAAACTCGATTACCCAAGTTAAATATAGCTACCAAAAGTTTAAGATTCAAGAATTTATCCCCAGTTAATGTCAACTCACTCAACAAACAGTCTAAGTAAAGTTTTCAACTAACAAGGCTTCACCCACCATTGACTAAATTCCCGCATCTTTGACCCACCAAACTTGATTTCCAATTGACACAAAAAATTAGCCTCCCAAAATTATACATCCGTCAAAGTTACATCTTTGTAGCACCAATCACACAACTAACTCAAACCAATTATTTTAATTCAAGATGCTTTGATCCAAATCAAAACTTCCTGGGTAATAAATAATTAATCAATTTAAATTTCCAACTCAAACATCAGAATTTAAAGCACAAAAACAAACATTTCCCAGAAACCCCACTAGTTACCACTTCAAGTTTGAAACCGCTTACCAGAAATCAAATTAAACACAAGTTGAGATCATATAAAGAATAACTGGAAAATTGTGTACCAAATTTATGAATTAAGCATAAGAAATTAAGTAGACATCTTCAAAAATACCCAGAAAAAAAAAAAAAAAAAAAAAAAAAAAAAAAAAAAAAGAGAAATTAATTAGTAATTACCGGAGTACAGAGAAGATGAACTATGTCTGTTGGACTGGTAAAGTAGAGGGTTGATTTGTTTTTGACCCAAAAGAAAGAGAAATTAAAAAAGATCCGATTTTTTTGATTTGGGATGGAGGGTGGGAAGAAGAAGAGAATGTTCTGCTTCTTTCTGATGTCTGACTGGCAACAAATGTTTTCTGCAAAACAAGATTAGGGCGTATGATATTGTCTGTAATTATATTATTAGAGTGCTGTTAAAATGGGATTAGGCCAACACTTTGTAATTATTGCGCTTTCCACTCTCAGTCTCGCGGTAGTCTTCGACAAGGAGAGAGAGCGTGTGACGGGGGAGTAGTAACTAGTAAGGTGTGAGTGTGTGACTTTTGTGTTATAGGATTACTTCCTGTGCTTTTTTACTTTACATGTTTCTTTTATCACGCTTGTCAATTGCAAAACTTCAATGATTAATAACTTTAATTATCCATAAGTAAAAATTATAAAAGTTATATATTATGATAGTATTTCTTGAGATGAATTCAAAAATATCCAACATGAACATGTTTTTCCTTATAAATTATTCACAAAAGACGGTCAAAGGAGGAGTGATGAATAGTATAAAAGTCAAAGCGCGTCAAGTAAAAAAGAACGGAGGAAGTACTTTATAAAGGTGCTCAATTTTAAGAGTGGAAATTTTACTAAGGCAAGTTGTCCATCATTCGTGGTTTTCGGGAGGTGAATCAAGCAGCGGATTTGAGTAATATTTTCACGGCTATTAGATTATGCTATTGTATTGGATTTATCTCCGTCCATCTAAAATTCTCAGCTTATTTTAACATGAATATCTTAATTGATTTGGACTTATCTTTCATCTAAACTTGTAATTATGTATCAACTATTAGCTATTCAATTAGGTGAATATAAAATCTTAACCTACAAAGCACGCTGCTAACTTGCAAAGATTGTTATTTGTACCTGGCTCCATAATCATCATATTAACAAAAATAATAACATATTGGTACATTTTTGACCCAATTGTATTACGTGTAAGATGAAAAAAAAAATCTTTAGCTAACTTGCCATGACAATTGACAAATGACTTCAACAAGCAAAATTATTCCGTTCAAAAAAGTATCAGAAAAACCAAAAAAGCAAGCAAAATTACTTGTATAATCAATGATTAATGCTCAAAATTTTTATAAAGCAGTCAAAAATTGACTAATTGACACTCTAATATTGATGAGTGCTGTGTGGCCAGCATGCCTAAAGATAGGCAAGAGACCACCATTGTCTATAGTCCAGCCACAAATATTAGAGAGATTAGTCAACGATACAAAATGCATGGCCACAGCCTACATAATTAATTACTACTTCGTACAAGTACTATTTTTTTAAAAAAATTAGATTGTTCATTATTTTCATACTAACGTGAATAATATGGAAAGCAAGTATTGTACTATCTGTATTAGATCCTGTAATATCATCACCAATTCACCATCATCATATGTAAATCACAAAATATATTTGTAAGTTGTAAGTTTGTAACCACCTCGTATTTTAAGAAATATATCACTAGCATCACACGCCCTTTAAATGACTTTTTTTCCAATAAATTTTTTTAATGGAATGAACAAGGGTCTTAAGCCAAAATCTTTTACGAGTTAACTCGACCTAGGTTAAACTGGGCAAGACAATTTGAGAGAGTGGGGAAAATGTAAGGAAATCCCCTCTCTCAAATTACCCCTAGTGTGATTGAAGCTTCAACTTCTTGGTTTAAATGTGATCTCCTTTCTACAAGTCAAGCCTAAAAGTTTTAATTTAATTAGTGATGAACAGTGATGTATGACACTCGTTACAATACATACCGATTATATACATTAAATTTTCCGCTAAGACGAACAGAGATAAACACATCGTTAGGAGTACAAGAATTATGCTAGCAATAGATTAGTAGATTGTAAAATTGCTATGCTTCCCAACTAATCTCCCTAAAGCTAACTCCATACACAATGCATGGTTTTTGGAGAAAAAGACCATAAGCCCAACAGCCCAACTGCTAGTACATTTTAGCTGAAAGAAATGACTTTTTTTGAGTAGGAACTTTTTTTGTTACTGGACTGAACCATATTGCATATTGGACTTAATCAAATGGGCTGGTACAAGATCATACCATAATAAGACCATGGCCCAGTTCAACTGGACTTTTTCGCACTTTTGGGCCTCAATTACATGAACTTCAATTAGTTCACCACTTACAACCAGTTAAGTTGTTAGGTGTCCTAAACTCTTTTATTAATTTTAATTTTTATGTGGTAGTTGGCCCTCCCAACTGCTCACTTTAACTGGGTCCCATGCAATCAATAATAGAAGAATAAATATTCTTAAACTTTTACAAGTGTATCTATATAACTAATTTGCTACAAATCTTACAATAATATAATCTTAACAAGTCCAAGTATTAGTCAATATTTGGTCGTTTTCATTCCATAACTTTGTTATTGTAAAAATTAGTAAAAATTTACCATTTTGGCATGTTGGCAAGCTTCATGGCCTTTGCACTGTTTTTGTTTACCAAAATTATAGTATTTCTTTAATTTAATAAAGATATATATACTTATATACTTATATTCCATTATCTTCGATATTATGAGTACCTAAAATATTACGGAGTGTTGTTTTATATGTACAGCTATATATTTTTTTTTTTTTATGCAAATGAGAGGCAAAGCCTCGGAAAAGAAACTAAAACAAACTAATTAGAAATTAAACGTGGCCAAGCCACTCCAACAATATCATCGTGAAGAATACGTCCTAGCTTGATAGGAGGGAATTGAATCAACTCGATATTGTTGTTCTGGGCTACCCCTTGATTTGCTAACCAGTCCGCAGCACGGTTTGCTTCACGATAAATATGGATTATTTGTACTTGCCCATTACCCTCTTCTATTAGCTTTTTGCAGTGGCTATATGAAATTATTTTAAGTATCTTTTGATTCATGTACTATAAAAGTGAATCATTGAGATTATATTCAATTATTCATTTAACTTGCATACTTCCAATTATAGATTTTTTTTTTTTTTCCTAATCTGATGAATATAATTGACAATCACTTTCCTTTTTTTTTCTTATTCCAAAAATTATACTCCGTATAAAATTTCTCAAATGTATAAAAGGTGAAGCAAAAACTATTGTATCAGATACTTCATAATTCAACTCAATTTAACATTCTTATAAACCCACTAAAAAGTAAAAATGATGGTTGATAAGATTTGAACCCAAGCCGCCATTACTTTGAAATTATCGACATATAATAAATAGACATAGAATTTAAACATTGTAGAATCAATAATAAATTTAGAGACTATACTAACGGTTAGACAATAGAAAGGAATACAATATTTTTCATATCTCCATTAAACCAAAAGCTAATTCTAGATAGGTTCATTAAAAACACATTTACAATTTTCTTCGCATTAGTTGCCTATCTTGTTAGGCATAAGTCTTTTTCTTTAATTTATTTTTCACGAGCATATTATCAAGTATTAATGACATTATAAGTATTAATGTACGATGATTATGATATTATGAAAATTTCTCTAACTTAAAAGACAATGATCATTTTAAAAAGGAAATTTTGACAATTATCACCTTCTGTTTAGTTCATTTTAGAAATTATCACCTTGTATTTTTTTTTTTTTAAATTACCACCTTCTATTTTCAAAAACATCAAAAGTTACCACCTTCTTGCCTCCCAACTACCACATGACGTCATTTTGGTCTCATTCTTTCCCTTTCCTCCCTATTTCCCTCACATTTCTCATTCTTATTTTGGGGGGCAAGAAGGTGGTAACTTTTGATGTTTTTGAAAGTAGAAGGTGGTAATTTTAAAAAAAAAATACAAGGTAGTAATTGCTAAAATGGACATAACGGAAGGTGGTAATTGTCAAAATTTTCTTTTAAAAATGGCGTCGGCACATAGTTTATTCTAATTTTCTAAACATAAAAAAGGACATATATGTCGTGTTATAATTGGTCAATTATAAAGCCCAAGATTTCTTGGTAATTGGTATGTTTTCCCATTTCTCTCTCCTCTAGCTCAACGCCTCTACCTTCCTCTCTCTAAACGTGATTCTCATCACCAAGTAATAAATTTATTACATTCTTTACTTGCTCCAAACTTTCCAACTTTACCTTAGATCAAAATCATCAACCTTTCCAAAATATTCTCTAATAATTTCTTCTTTCCTTTGTATCATCAATTAGTTACAATTAATCTGTTGGTTAATAATAATTTGAATCAATAATCCTGCATTCCAAAAAAAAATAAAAAATGGCAAAGTGTTTCAGCTTCACGTCATCAAGAGACACATGCTACAAATATTCATTCGAAAACGCGGGATTAAAATCGACAACAAAAGATCTAGGAGAAGGTACAACAATGCATTGTTGGGCACCAAGAAAGCACAAACAAAACAAATCAAACCTTGTTTTGTTACATGGTTTAGGTGCTAATGCTATGTGGCAATGGGATTACTTTATATCTCCATTAATCCCAAAATTTAATGTGTATGTCCCTGATCTAGTCTTCTTTGGTGAGTCTTACACGACTCGGTCCGACCGGACCGAGTCGTTTCAAGCTCAGTGTGTGATGAAGATGATGGAGGACTTAGGAGTGAAAAAAATGAGTGTTTGTGGGGTTAGTTATGGTGGGTTTGTAGCGTATAGTATGGCTGCTCAGTTTCCTGATGCTATTGAAAAGTTGGTGTTGGTTTGTTCGGGTGTTTGTTTGGAAGCTAAAGATATGGATGAAGGGATGTTTAAGGTTAAAAGTGTTGATGATGCTGCCTCTATTTTGCTGCCTCAAACTCCTCAAAAATTGAAGGAATTGATGAAGCTTTCTTTTTATAAGCCTCAAACTCGTATTCCTAATTGCTTCTTATCTGATTTTATTCAAGTAAGTTTTTTTTTTTTCTTCTTATTTCCACTTGTATTTTATTTATTGTTTGAAAATTGATCATATGAATACCCCTCTGTTTACTATACAGTACTCTTATTGATTCTATCCGACGTTCTTAGTACCGTATCAATTTAGAAAACGTATTAAATGTTTATATGTTACTCTTTACTAACATCTTTATTTTCGTAAAAAGATGGATTTTTTTTATCTACTTTATTAAAAATAGATCTCCTTTAGCTACTTTTTCATGTTTATTAGTGAGGACTAAGGAGGATTAGATGTGTTACATGTGGGTGGCTGCAAATGTGTGTATTCGATTATTGTGATACAGTTTCTTTCTTAGAAAGAGATGAAATGAATTAACGCTACATGACAATTGTGTCCAACACAACATGATTCCGTAATGATTTCTTTATAGATTGGTAGCTTCACCACACAACTCAAGAAAGGGAAAACTTATGAGAATCGGATTGCAACTTGTTGATAAATAATTTGTCAATGAATTGTCTTCCAAATATTATTGATTGGTTGTAAGATACTCTGTAGTAGACTGTGCCCACGTGAGATATGGGCAAGGCAAGTAATTGCCTAATTTTTTTTGACAATAAGTCCCATGGTAGTATATACTACGACTCTACGAGTATATAGCATGATATTTCAAGAGTTCACACGTCCAAGCTAGGGTCCAAGTTTGGTCCCAAGGCCCTTGGAAACGAATTGGGGGCGGACTGGCGGAGGGTAGTGGAAGGGAAAGGGGGGTCATTGTACGCGTGAATCCCTTTATGGTCTATTTAGATTTCGCTATTTTTGAAAAAGAAAGATGACTAGAAGTAAAAAAGTTTGTGCATTTTGGTTGATATATGTGTAGGAAGTAGTGATTTTATTGTCCCAAAACATGAGTTCTCTTCATTTGTTATACAAATTTGAAGATTGCCAGAGTTTTTCTACTAGCTTTGACCTTACTTAGCTTGTTTCATTCGAGTTTGGAGTAAATCTTGGAAACTAACTTAAACTAAACTTCCTTGCACGTTTCATCAGGTGATGTGCACAGAAAACCGGGAGCAAAGGAAACAATTGATAGAAGCCTTGCATAAGGATAGAAAACTTGCTAACCTTCCTAAGATTAATAAGGTAACCAAATGAACAACCGTATGTATATCTTTCATTGTTAGTTGTACTCGTCCAAAAATCTGATTATGTAATTGTTACTCGTGTTGGTGTAGACCACATTGATCATATGGGGGAAACACGATCAGGTGTTCCCAATAGAGCTTGCTCATAGATTAAAAAGGTACGTATTATTATCTTGTAGCATCAATAATGTCAAATTTTTAGTACATCCCATGTCATGTTAATTAACATGTTTGATTTACTTATTCGGTCTCTCTTATGGTGTGTCTATATGTGTAGGCATATAGGTGAAAGCGCGGAACTAGTCATAGTTGAGAAAGCAGGGCATGCAATCAACATAGAGAAGCCCAAAGTACTATACAAGACCATGAAGAAATTTCTCTTTAATTCAGTTCCAAACTCTGAAAATAACGGCATTAGGAAATAATAATGCAGCTTGGAGAGTTGGAGGCCAGAACGAGGATCATGTATCGTACAATCTTTCCATTGATGGAAGAATGAAGAGATATGATTTGTGCCTATATAAGTATTATAGTGTTTATACACAAAAATTGTGTATGTACGAATCTTATATACTACTCCGTATAAATTGATCGGGTTTTATTACGGTCTATGAAACATGTGTATGATACGATGGCATTAGGATAGGATAAGTAAACCTAGTTATAGCCATAATTGCGCTTCACAATCTTGAGACAAACCAATTCCTCCTGAAAAATACTTTCTCCGTTTCTATTTAGTTGACGCGTTTGATTTAGGCACATATATTGAGGAGAGGTGACAGAGTGAGAGAATGAAGAAGCAAGTGGAGTAGCTTGTAAACACAAGGTAAAAAACTTGCGCCAAAAGGAAATGTGTCAACTAAAAAAAAAAAAAAAATTCCTAAAAAGGAGTACGTGTCCATTAAAAAAAAACTTCCTAAAAAGGAATACGTGTCAACTAAAAAGAAACGGAGGTATCATGAATTTATTGAAAAAATTCGACCTGCCGGAGTCAAACTAGCGACCTAAGGATTATCTAACAGAGTATACCCGGCCAAAACCTCCAAAATTTCTCAAAAATCGTGGATATTAACCTTTAATTTTGGAATTTTTTTGACTTTTTTTCAACCGGAAATAAAAATTTTCGAAATGTTAACCATGGTCCCTAGTACCCTCCGGGAGTCCAATTAGCTAGGTGGAACCATCCAATTTGCCTTTAAACGACCAATTTACCTGTTAACAACATGCACCGATTTCATTAACTCAAGCTTACCACGAACTTTATGACAACATAAAATGATCATATAAGGATCCAAATGCCATTATATGACCCCGAGATATATCCCCTAAAATCTCAATGCTTTTTGACACCGGGTCCCGAAACATTAAAAAAATTTCAAAAAGCGTGGATATTAGCCTTCAATTTTGGAATTTTTTGACTTTTTAATGTCCAGATATAAAAATTGCCGAAATGTTTACCATGGTCCCAAATACCCTCAGAGAGTCCAATTGGGTGGGTGGAACCATTCAATTTGCCTTTAAATGACCAATCTATCGGTTTACAACTTACACCGATTTCATTAATTCAAGCCTAATACGAACATTTATGACAACAAATAATGATCATATATGGTTCTAAACGACATTATATGGCCCCGAGATGTATTCCCTAGAATCTCAAGACCTTTCGATATTGTGCCTCGAAGACTCCAAAAATTCTCAAAAAGCATGGATATAGCCTTCAATTTTTGAATTTTTTGACTTTTTTTCGCCTGTAAAAAAATTGCCGAAATGTTTACCATGGTCTCAAATACCCTTAGGGAGTCCAATTAGGTGGGTGGAACCATCCAATTTGCCTTTAAACGACCAATTTACCGGTTTACAACTAACACCGATTTCATTAATTCAAGCCTACCACGAACATTTATGACAACAAATAATGATCATATATGGTTCCAAACGACATTATATGACCCCAAGATGTATTCCCTAGAATTTCAAGACTTTTCAACATTGTGCCCCGAAGACTCCAAAAATTCTCAAAATGCTTAGATATAGCCTTCAATTTTTGAATTTTTTGACTTTTTTTCGCCCAAAAATAAAAATGGAAATAAAAATTGCCGAAATGTTTAGCATGGTCTCTAACACCTTTCATGAGTCCAATCGGGTGGGTGGAACCATCCAATTTGCCTTTAAACGGCCAATATACCGGTTTACAACTTGCGCTGATTTCATTAACTAAAACCTACCACAAACATTTATGACAACATATAATGATCATATATTGTTACAAACGGCATTATATGACCCCGAGATGTATCCCCTAAAATATAAAGGCTTTTTTTACAACGGGCACCGAATTTCTCTAAAAGCGTGGATATTAGCCTTCAATTTTGGAAATTTTTTACTTTTTTTTCGCCCGAAAATAAAAATTGGCGAAATGTTTCCCATGGTCCCTTATACCCTCTCAGAGACTAATTGGGGGGTGGAACCATTCAATTTGCTACGATTTAATTAACTTAAGATTACTACGAACATTTATGACAACATATAATGATCATATGGTTCCAATCGGTATTATATAGCCCCGAGATTATCCTCTAAAATCTCAAAACTTTTCGACACCGGGCGTCAAAACATCTCAAATTTCTCAAAAAGCGTGGATTTGCTGAAATGTTTACCATGGTCCCTAATATCCTACGAGAGTCCAATTTGGTGGGTGGAACCATTTGATTTGCCTTTAAATGATCAATTTCACGATTTGCAATTTACACCGACTTCATTAACTCAAACCTACCACGAACATTTATAACAAAAAATTATGATCATATATGGTTCCAAACAACATTATATGACCCCGAGATATATATTCCCTAGAATTTCAAGACTTTTCGAAACCGGGCCCCGAAACCTTCAAAATTTCTCAAAAAATCGTGGATATTAGCCTTCATTTTTGTAATATTTTGACTTTTTTGCCCGGAAATAAAAATTGCATAAATGTTTACCATGGACCCTAATACCCTCCGAGAGTCCAATTGGGTGGGCAGAACCATCTAATTTGCCTTTAAACAGCGAATTTACCGGTTTACAACTTGCATCGATTTCATTAACTCAAGCCTACCACGAACATTTATGACAACATATAATGATCATTTTTGGTTCTTAACGGAATTATATGACCTCGAGATGTATCCCTTTAAATCTCATTTCTTTTCGACACCAGACCCCTGAACCTTCGAAATTTCTAAAAAAACATGGATATTAGCCTTCAATTTTGGAATTGTTTTGACTTTTTTTAACACAGAAATAAAAATTGTCGAAATTTTTACCATGGTCCCTTATACACCCCGGGAGTCCAATTGGGTGGGTGAAACTATCCAATTCTTTTTTAAACCGTCAATTTACCGGTTTACAACTTGCACTGATTTCATTAACTCAATCCACCAAGAACATTCATGACAACAAAAAATGATCATATACGGTCCTAACGAGATTATATGACCACGAGATGTATTCCCTAGAATTTCAAGACTTTTAGACACCGGGCCCCGAAGACTCCAAAATTTCTCAAAAAGCGTGGATATTCGCCTTCAATTTTTGATTTTTTTTTTACTTT
This sequence comes from Chenopodium album, assembly GCF_948465745.1. Classification (NCBI taxonomy): domain Eukaryota; kingdom Viridiplantae; phylum Streptophyta; class Magnoliopsida; order Caryophyllales; family Amaranthaceae; genus Chenopodium; species Chenopodium album. The sequence continues at coordinate 90,833,271 of NC_137834.1, forward strand.
TTATCGCCCAGAAATAAAAATTGCCTAAATGTTTACCATGGTCTATAAAACCCTCCCGAGTCCAATTGGGTAGGTGGAACCATCTAATTTGCTTTTAAACGTCCAATTTAACTATTTACAACTTGCACTGATTTCATTAATTCAAGCCTATCACGAACATTTATGACAACATATAATGTTCATAGGTTCCAAACGGCATTATATGATCCCGAGATGTATCTCCTAAAATCTTAAGCCTTTTCGATATCGGGGCGAAACCTCCAAATTTTCTCAAAAAACGTGGATATTAGCCTTCAATTTTTGAATTTTTTGACTTTTTTTCGTCCGAAAATAAAAATTGATGAAATATTTATAATGGTTCCTGTTACCCTCCGGAGTCCCATTGGGTGAGTAGAACCATCCAATTTGCCTTTAAACGACAAATTTACCGATTTACAAATTACACGGATTTCATTAACTCAAGCCTACCACGAACACTTATGACAACATATAATAATCATATATGGTTCCAAACGGCATTATATAACACCAAGATATATTCCCTAGAATTTCAAGACTTTTCGACACCGAGCCCTGAAACCTTCAAAATTTTGCAAAAAGCATGGATATTAACCTTCAATTTTGGAATTTTTTTTATTTTTTTTTTTGCCCAGAAATAAAAATTGCCGAAATTTTTACCATAATCCCTAATACCATTTGGTAGACCATTTGGTGGGTGGAACCATTCAATTTGCCTTTAAACGGCCAATTTACCGATTTACAACTTAAACCGGTTTTATTAATTCAAGCCGACCACGAACATTTATAACAACATATAATGATCATATATGGTTCCAAACGACATTATATAACCCTGAGATATATCCCCTAAAATCTTAAGCCTTTTCAACATCGGCCCCTGAAACCTCCAAAATTTCTCAAAAAGCATTGATATTAGCCTTCAATTTGGAATTTTTTTGACTTTTTTACGTCCGAAAATAAAAATTGCAGAAATGTTTACCATGGACCATAATACCCTCCGAGAGTTCAATAGGGTGGGTTAAACCATTCAATTTGCCTTTAAACGACGAATTTACCGGTTTACAACTTGCACCGATTTCATTAACTCAAGCCTACCCCGAACATTTGTGACAACAAATATTAGTCATATATGGTTCCAAACGACATTATATGACCCCGAGATGTATTCACTAGAATTTCAAGACTTTTAGACACCGGGCCCAGAAGATTACTAAATTTCTCAAAAAGCGTGGATTTCACCTTCAATTTTTGAATTTTTAGACTTTTTTCGCCCGGAAATAAAAATTGTCGAAATGTTTACCATGGTCCATAATACCCACCCGGAGTCCAATTGGGTAGGTATAACCATACAATTTGCCTTTAAACGACCAATTTATCGATTTACAACTTGCACCGATTTCATTAATTCAAGCCTGCTACCACGGACATTTATGATAACATATAATGATAATATATGGTTCCAAACGGCATTATATGACCCCGAGAAGTATCCCCTAAAATCTTAAGGTTTTTCGACAACGGGCCCCGAAACCTCAAAAATTACTCAAAAAGCGTGGATATTAAGCCTTTAATTTATGAAATTTTTTACTTATTTTCACCCGGAAATAAAAATTGACGAAATATTTACCATGGTCCCTAATATCCTCCGGGAGTCCCATTGGGTGGGTGGAACCATCCAATTTGCCTTTAAACGACAAATTTACCGATTTACAACTTGCACCGATTTCATTAACTCAAGCCTACCACGAAAATTTATTACAACATATAATAATCAAATATGGTTCCAAACGGGATTATATAACACCAAGATGTATTCCCTGAAATTTCAAGGCTTTTCGACGCCGAGTCACGAAACCTTCAAAATTTCGCAAAATGCGTGGATAATAGTCTTCAATTTTGACTTTTTTTCACTCGGAAATAAAAATTGCCAAAATGTTTACCATGGTCCCTAATATCCTCCGGGAGTCCAATTGGCTGGGTGGAACCATCCAATTTGACTTTAAACAACCAATTTACCGGTTTAAAACTTGCACCGATTTAATTAAATCAAGCCTACCACGAATATTTATGACAACATATAATCATCATATATGGTTCAAAACGGCATTATATGACCTCAAGATGTACCCCCTAAAATTTTTAGGATTTTCGATACCGGACCCTAAAAACCTCAAAATTTTCTCAAAAAGCATGGATATTAGCCTTAAATTTTGGAATTTTTTAAATCTTTTTCGCATGTAAATAAAAATTGCAGAAATTTTTACCATGGTCCCAAATACGATTCGGGAGTCTAGTTAGGTAGGTGGAAACATCCAATTTTCCTTTAAATGGCGAAGTTACCGGTTTATAAATAGCACCGATTTCATTAATTCAAGCCTACCACGAACATGTACGACATCATATAATGATCATATATGGTTTAGAACAATATTAAATTAAATGACCTCGAAATTTATCCCCTAAAATCCCAAAGCTTTTCGACACCTGGCCCTGAAACCTAAAAAATTTCTCAAAACGCGTGGATATTAAGCCTTCCATTTTGGAATTTTTTAACTTTTTTTCGTCCGAAAATAAAAATTGTCAAAATGTTTACCATGGTGCGTAATACCCTATGGTAATGCAATAAGGTGGGTGGAACCACCAATTTGCCTCTAAACGACCAATTTACCGGTTTATATTTTGCACCGATTTCATTAACGTACTCAAGCCTACCACAAATATTTATGACAACAAATAATGATCATTAATGTTTCCAAATGACATTATATGAACCCGAGATATATTTCCTAAAATCTCAAGTCTTTCGAAACCGGGTCCTGAAACCTCCAAAATTTCTCAAAAAACGCATATATTAGCCTTTAATTTTGGAATTTTTTGTGTTTTTTTTCCCATAAATAAAACTTGACGAAATGTTTACCATGTTCCCTAATATCCTCCGGGAGTTCAATTGGATGGGTGGAACCATCCAATTTGCCTTTAAACGACCAATTTGCCGGTTTACAACTTGCATCGATTTCATTAAATCTAGCATACCACAAACATTTATGAAAACATATAATGATCATATATGGTTCCAAATGGCATTATATGACCCCGAGATGTATTTCCTAAAATCTGCAGGATTTTCGACACCGGGCCTCGAAAATTTCAAAATTTCTCAAAAATCGTGGATATTAACCTTAAATTTTGGAATTTCTTTGACATTTTTTGCGATTGTAAATTAAAATTGCCGAAAATGTTTACCATGGTACCTAATACCCTCTGGGAGTCCAATTAGGTGGGTGAAACCATCCAATTTGCCTTTAAATGGTGAATTTACCGGTTTACAATTTGCACCGATTTCATTAACTAAAGACCACCACGAACATTTATGACAACATATAATGATCATTTATGGTTTAAAACAATATTATGTGACCCCGAGATATATCCCCTAAAATTTCATTTCTTTTCGACACTGGGTTCCGTAACCTTCGAAATTTCCAAAAATAAAAAAGCATTGATATTAGCCTTTAATTTTTGAATGTTTTGACTTTTTTTCGCCCCGAAAATAAAAATTGCTGAAATGTTTACCATGGTTCCTAATACCCTCTGGTAGTCCAATTAAGTGGGTGGAACCTTTCAATTTGCATTTAAACGACCAATTTTCGGTTTACAACTTGCACCGATTTCATTAACTCTAGCCTACCACGAATATTTATGACAACAAATAATGATCATACGTGGTTCCAAACAGCATTATATGACCCCCAAGATGTATTCCCTAGAATTTCAAGACTTTTCGACACCGAACCCCGAAACCTTCAAAATTTCTCAAAAAGCGTGGATATTAGTATTCAATTTTGGAATTTTTTTGACTTTTTTTTGCCCGAAAATAAAATTGCCGAAATATTTACCATGGTCCCTAATATCCTCCGGGAGTCCAATTGGGTTGGTGGAACCATCCAATTTGCCTTTAAACAGCCAATTTAATTACCGGTTTACAACTTGCACGTATATCATTAACTCAAGCCTACTACGAACATTTATGACAACATATAATGATCGTATATGGTTCCAAACGACATTATATGAACCCGAGATGTATCTTCTAAAATATTAATACTTTTCTACACCGGGCCCCGAAACTTCTAAAATTTCTCAAAAAGCGTGGACAGTAGCCTTCAATTTTGAAATTTTAAAATTTTTTTCCGTCCGGAAATAAAAATTGCCAAAACGTTTATCATGGTCCCTAATACCCTCTGGGAATCCAATTGGGTTAGTGGAACCATCCAATTTGCCTTTAAACGACCAATTTACCGGTTTACAACTTGCACCGATTTCATCAATTCAAGCCTATCACGAATATTTATGACAACAAATAATGATCATATATGGTTCCAAACAGTATTATATGAACCCGAGATATATCCCATAGAATTTTAAGACTTTTCGACACCGGGCCCCGAAACCTCTTAAATTTCCTAAAAAGCGTGGATATTAGCCTTCAATTTTGGAATTTTTTGACTTTTTTTTCGTCCGGAAATAAAAATTGCTGAAATTTTTACCATGGTCCCTAATACCCTCTGGGAGTCCAATTGGTTGTGTTGAACCATTCAATTTGCTTTTAAACGACCAATATACCGGTTTACAACTTGCACCGATTTGTCGATTTACAACAGCTAATTTAATTAACTTGCACTGAACCCGACTTGAACCGAAATGGACCCAAACTTGGTTTAACACGTAAAAACCCGAATTTAACCCTACTTGTTACTAACTTGACCTGAATTTAATTCGACTCGTTCCTAACCCGACCCGAATTTAACCCAACCTGTTACAAACAAACCCGACTCGAAATCATCCTGACTTGTTATTGACCTGACCCAAATTCAACCCGACTTGTTATTGACCCGACCCTAATTTTACCATACCTATTACTTACTCAACCTAAAAATTCAACCCGATCTGTTACTAATCTGACTCGAAATTAACACGACTGGTTATTGACCTGACCTAATTAAATTCAACCCAAATTGTTCCTAACCATATTTCAAATCACCTTAAATGCAATTTAGACCACCTTATTATTGTTGATCAAAGCATTTTGTCTAAGGGGACCAAGTCGGTCCAGGCCAGCAAAAGAAAGGAGCATCATCCTCAAATTTAAGAGTTAAATATAGTATATATTTATTGTATGGTCAAAAGGAGATAATTATCTTCCTAAATTATAGAATATAATTCTCTAGTATATATATTGCCATATATTTTATAGTCAAAGGAAATAATTAGCTTGATAAAAATGATAATTATCTATTAATAGTTAGTTGAACCCGAATATGACCTGACTTGGAAATGACCCGACCTGATTGTAACCTGCAAATTATTGACTTGAACATAACCCGACTTGAATCCGAGAATGACCTGACTTGGAAATGACCCAACCTGATTATAACCCGCAAATTATTGACTTGAACCAAACCCGACTTGAACCCGAGAATGACCCGACTTGAAAATGACCCGACCTAATTATAATCCGCAAATTATTGACTTGAACCGAACCCGACTCAAACCCGAGAATGACCCGACCTGATTCCAACCCGCAAATTATTGACTTGAACCGAACCCGACTCGAACCCGAGAATTACCCTAACCCGTTTTAACCCGTGAAAACCCGAATTAAACCCGGCCTATTGTTCACTCGACCCGAATTAACCCGACTTGTTATTAACTCGACCTAAACCCGACTCAAACCCAATAAGAAGTATGACCCGACGTGACCCGACTCAAGCATGACCCAACCCAAACCCGACCCGCAGAGGTTATGGAATTAATCTGAATTTACCCGACCCGAGTTGACCCGACCCAAACCCGACCCGTTTACCCGAATTGACAGCTCTAATACCCACTACAGTCCTCCGCTCTAACAACTGAGCTAAGGTTGGATGTTCTACTTCAAACCACTTATTTCACAATATGGAGTAATACATAATTAACAGCAATTAAGATTCTATTTTCCATTTTTTATTCTTTGTTAAGAGAATTAAACTTAAGATAGAACGTAATGTTGCTTGTGTCAGCTTATGGAAGGTAAACTATTAGCTCTAATAAACTTTATGTATATTTATCGACTTAGATCAGCTATATCACATTATCACAAATTATTAATGGCCACATCATAATCAATTAGGGTTATTCTAATAATTTATTTGACCTTGGCACATCAGTATCATATTATAGACATCATTAGTTCAACTTTATTTTACAATTGAAGGTTTATCACATAATAAACCCAACCTGAAAATGAATTTGTCACTAGTGAAATTTTTTATCAGCGAAAGTAGGTCCAAAAATCTTATGATATGATTCCCAAGCACACTTCAGAATATCTTAAATTGAGATTTGCTCTGGAAGGCAAGTATGCATGATTAACACATTTGATAGTAATGTTGATTACTTGATTATGTTTGTACCAGAGAGCTAAAGATCGAAAGTGGATCATTAAATCAGAAATCAATAAAAAAATAAAAAAAAATAAATAGTAATAATAATAAAAAAATAAATCAATAATCAAATAAATTCATCAATCAACATATATCTCACACATAATAAAGATAATAGAACCCACAAATAAAATTGTATCCCACATAATGCTTTTTAGCACTCGTCAAATATTAATTTCTTGTTAAATTTGAGATTACAATACGATAGTAAAGAATTAAATTGTTAGCTTGCGACGATCCAAAATTCACTAGAGCGATGGCTATCCAACAAGAAAACAAGAAACTCCAATATACCACTTTCACCAGTTTTAAACTAGTATGCATTTCTTTCCATCCACAATCTAGGAAAAGATTGTGGCCTGTCCAAGATCCTCAACTTAAGGAGAAAATGAGCGATAATCCCACATAAGAACCCAAGTGATGCCCCTGATCCTACAAGGGTTACAGCAGTCACCAAAAGCATCACAAACGCCTCGGCTTTCGTGTTCATATCCCTACAAGCCATAGCGAGCTCTAGGCCAGCAAATAAAAGTAACACCCCTAAGACTCCTACAGGAAATTGGTCTAATATTTTGACAATTGAACTCCCCAAAACAACACCAATTACCAATTTTCCCATGCCCAAAAGGGCTACACACATTCCACTCCTCCCCCCGAACTTGTATTGCCCCGCGAGACCACCAGCTCCGTGGCAAGTCGGTATAGCACCAAACCAGCACCCAACTAAGTTCATCATTCCAACAGTCACAGAAAGTGATGTCGCCGAAAAATCCTTCCCCGGAAAAAGGTCTGATGACAACTTGCAAACCGCAATAACCGAGTTTAACACAGATAAAGGCAATTGTGGGATTGTACCTTGGATGAACCCTTGTTTCCAAGACTCCTTAGAGATGTTTATAACATGAATAGGAGAAGGTCCAAATTTGAAACCCTTGAACACTTCTTTAGGTCCACTTACAAATGCCAAAATTACCCCTAACAAGAAGATCATAACAGCACTAGGAAGTGAATACAAACCCCTCCTAAAACCCTTACTTCCCAAACCCCTCCTCCTCTCCATCTCATCACCACCACCACCACCAGCACCGGCCCCGCTTTCGCCACTCGATTCCAAGTCACACCCACCACCATTCTGTCTATCCTCTCCAGCCCCATTCACAAGAATGATGAAACATGCACAAACAATAGCCAATAACAAACCATCCAAACCCAACCAAGGCCTGTCACCTACACTCTTAGACTTGGCAAAATCCTGCTCTTTTGTTATATACTTAACAGCAGCCATTGCAAATTTCAACCCTTGTGAAACCTGAATCCCTCTAACAACAGATAAAGGAATTAACAGATAAACAAGCTGCATCAATTGTGTAACACCCAATACAAATAAAATTCCAGCTGTACAAATCCCTGCTGCCATAACCTCTGGAATCCCAAAATCTGGATTAGCAATAGCAACTGCTGCAATTGATTTCATAGGTTGAACCGGCATTGGTATGCCATAGATTGCACCAGTAACAATGTTGTAAATACCTGTAAATATAAGGGTAGTACCCAAATCAAGATTTCTTGACAATGTTAAGGCCAGCACTATTGGGATATAAGTGCCCAAATCTCCCATTGCACCATTCAATTCCCCCCATTTTGACCTGAAACTGAGGTTTTCTTTAAGGGTACCCCAGAAATTGTAGGGAAATTTCTGGTGAATTGGGTCTGGAGTTGGGTTTTCTTGGATTTGATGGTTTAAGTTTTCTGAAAGTTGCTGATGAATTTGGGGTTCCATCTGATTTGTTTTTGAGAAAGAACACTTTTTTTTGTTGTTATTTATACAGTATGAGTTTAAAAATGTAAACTTTATTTGTCTTTTAGAGGTATCAGGGGTCATTTATGTTGGGATTGGACCTATAAAATAAGGGCAAATTGATGTCAGTCCTAATCTTGTGGGGGAGGTGATTTCTGAATTTGATGGAGACTTCATAGGTAGTTCTTTTTTGGAGAAATGATGTTTGTGAAATATATTCTCTAATCTCCACTGCATGAGTATTCAAGTGCGTTTGGCTTCAATTCTGAAGACAATTTCAATGCTTTTTGTTTCATTTTTGCCATTTGTTTTATTCCCTCTGTTTTACTTTTTTGGAGCAAATGTCAACTTCTTTGATAGAGATGGACTTGTTTTTGAACGATTGATAGAGATGGACTTAAATTAGGGATAAGATGCCATTTAACTGTTAATTGGCACCTTGTTTGTGGGGCCTCTACATACAGGTTGCGTTCATGCACACGTCACCTAGAAAAAACCCCAAATGTAACTTATTTTAGGTACAAACGGATGTATAATTAGATATTTGATTTAAGCTTGCTGGCATTTACTTCAATTTCAGTCTTTATTAAGTACATTATCCACTAAATATGCAGTACAGCAACAAGGGTCAAGGGTAGCATCATCTAGAACTGATGAAATTATATATGACAGAACTGTGAAAAAAAAACTGATGATACAGGAAGGAAAAGATAAGAGTTAAAGAATGTTCAATCTGTTTCTATATAATTTGAAATAATACGTTACTCCGTATACAACATACATAGTTTACTGTTATTCAACTCACTTCATATTCTCAAAAAAAAATGTTCAAATTTCCCGCCCGCACTTCGGTAAAATTTAATGTAATAAATTAGCTATCAGCAATTTCCCATCTCCTCCTATCCCCAAAAAGAATACAAGTTTAGTATCTCTATAGTCTATACATTAGTTAGGAATCCAACAAAGGCACATACAGAACTATCTCTGTCTTCCCATATGGTCCTTGGTGACCACAGCAACATAATCAAACCAAACACTATCATGCTATGAAAGAGGAGCAACATCATATGTTCATACTTTGTCCCCTGGAAAGGGCTTACGGCATATGAGTACTCTCTCATCAATATTTGCTTCCACATCTACAGTCCGGGCATCCCATCTAAATCTTGTCGCAAGTGTTCTAGCTAGTTCAATCATTGAAGGTGTGTCACGGAATATAACCCAACCCTGGGAAAGGAAAATTTTCAGTACCAGTGGACAGTGGCCAATTTTTTTAGGTAAAGAGAATAGCAAGAAAAACATATAATCATCACAATTTATGATAAAAAATGTGCATTCAGCATACCTCTGGACGAAGGAGTCTGTCTATGTCTAAGAAGAGATCAAGCATTGTGCACTTCCGATGCTGACGTGTCTCAAGTGATAGCAGTCCATCAGCATGGATCATATCATAAGTTCTTGGGTATGATGGAAAAGCTTCACACCTTGAAAAAAAAAAAAAAAAAATGCAGTCAGAATTTTGAAAAAGGACCGTTAAAATCAATTTTGCACAGTGAATCCACAAATAAGTCTCAGCAATAATCAGTCATAAAGGGCATACTATCAAATGTGAATTATGTATATAGTTTCCAAAGCGAAGAGATTCCCTATTGCATATCAACAAAGAAGTTTTCATCACACAAAGGTTAACACCTACCAATCATGGGATGTGCCTATAAATCCTCTGTCATGGATCAAGGGGAGTGAGTTAGCTGCAGTCATAGGAACCACATTCATGACCCACAGATTTTTCCCTGCTTCCAGCAAGGCATGATTAAATCCACCAAACTGGGCATTCATGTCCAATACATTCCTAAGCATGTTAAAAGGTGGTGAGGGATCCTCGTCACCAGGTCTCTTCGGATGGTCAGAGAATATCTGGGGTGACAATAAAGACCAATATTCCTGAATTGTTGACTTCCACTTCAGGGAGTCCACGGAAAACACTTCAGGAAGGACACCTGTTACATATAAAGAAATGCTCGATGATGATTCTGATGAAACAACACTGCAACGAACTAAGGATTATATATAATAAAAGGAAGAGTTTGATAGCATACCATACATCCTAATTTCACTAGAATTTAGACTTGCTCTAGAGGGCCAAGCTGTGCGTTGTTCAATTGGGATCCATCTTTCACTATGAGTTCCGCCTATGCATAGATGGAGGGGTTGATAGTATGGAGATTCAACATCATAGTTCTTCTCACAGATAGGAGGGTTTGAACTATGCTTCCTGGATGAAACACAAGACAAAAACATAGAAAGATCAACAAAAGCATGAAAATCTTACACGGTAGCATTCATATTATCACATCTAATTGCTCGCTGCAACTCTATTGTGAAACATCATTCTTAGAGACAGAAATTACTTGTGAGCATAACAATTTCTTTGAGTGGTCTTTCTCCAGATAACTGTATCATCTTGCTGTGATAGCATATCCCAGCATAGACTTTCTGCAAATTGAAGGACAAATTGCCATTTCTTTTGATTTTCATTGGTTTCATGTGATCCATGCATACCAGCAACTGGTGAAGTCCAGACAAAATACCCTCCCGGCTTCAGAAGTCGGTCAGCTTCAACTAGAAAAATCCCATCTGCATAACAAGGCATATTAGGTCTTTTTTTTTCATCCAAGGAGTCTACTCTTTAGAGTCTTTTTTTTTTTTTTTTTTTTTTTTTTTTTGGCCAGGGGAAGGGGGTAATGATTACCTTTTTCATCCCAGTCAATACCACATCTCGCACAATGCAACATGTCAAAGGAAAGTGATGAGAAAGGCAGCCGCTTTGAACTGAAGGAAGCAATCATTGCAGGGAGACCTCTTTCAAGTGTTAACTGAACTTGACTACCAGAAGGTTCATAATTTGCAATACACATCGTCAACAAATTTCGTGAAAAGAGATGGGCGCCAAAACTACCATAGCCACACCCAATGTCCAAAACAGATCTTATCTGAAAGACAAGATTAACAGAAAAAAGTTAAATTTATAGGGCAGGAATCTGTTCAAATTGGACTAACAGCTATGAAGTAAAAATTAAGAATAAGCCATGCAAATTTGTTTAAAGTTTTCCTCAGCTACACAGAGAAAAAGAACTGATTACACTAGCCAGAAAGGTAGAGGTATCAGTAATGCAGTTTAACAATCTTTCATATACTGAATTAGTCAATCATTAATATTTAAGATAGAGTAGAAATTTTAAATCAATCCAACACCTTGCAACTGTGAAGACTTGACAAAAATAATGATACTGCCAGACACATTCAAGATGTTATCATTGATCAGTGCCAGCCAAAATATTGAGGTGTACATCTACATCCTCTCCAACAAATAAACAATATTGTTTGATTCCAGCTACATAAAAAACCAAAGTTACATGCTGAATCATCGAAAGATAACTATCACATTTTTCAACTTACTCTTTATTGTAGGCAGAGGAGTTTTCCTTCTAAAAGTTCAAGCAAGTCTCGTACGATTTAACTTGAGAGAAAGTGTTACTAACATACAACAGAAATTTTGATAGCTACGATATTGTGGGGAATAGAGGTTGGAACTTACTCCTGCTTGATTGAAGTCAGACACACTTCTGAGACCAATCATGTCTGCAATTTGATGTGAGTAGTCGTCAACTCCATCAAACATGAGAGAGTCTGAACGAAATGATATCTGGTCGTCTTCCAACATCATCAACCTGCAACACAGGTTATAGGACATAAATACACTTCACGTCTTCATTAAACTAGAAACACAAAAAGCTCCTCCTGCCCCCACTAACCTCTTTGTCACGGCTCCAGAAGTCAAAACCTCTTGAGCAGAAATCTTCACATTAGCATACCAAATCACATCCCTACCAGAAGGCCACCTAAGAGGTAACCTATAATTCCTCGGTGGAAGAACCACGCAATTCAGCCTTGAACCCCTTTCACACTGACGTTCCAAGTAGGAGTTCCCAGCATTTTCAGAAGTGTTAAAGCAAGGCACATAATTTTCAAACTCCTGAGAGCAAAACTCGATTTCTTTGACCCTTGAGGAGCCAAGAGAAAGCTCTTGAATATCCGAAAAGTCAGAAATGAGCTGTTCTTGGAGCTGTATCCACCAGTAACCACCAGCAACGTTATCTACGCGTAATGGTTTATTCGTGATAGAAACCATCCGTCTAATAGATGTAAGAAGCACAAAGAATGCTATTAGAGCTACAGCTAGCTTAAGAACAAAACTACATAAATTATGCTGCAATTTTCCTTTTCCATTCCCACCACCAACTTTTTCTACTCCAAAACAATGATCATCAACTGCATTACATACATAATCAGAAATGCTCGCCTTACACGAATCACCCTTCTCTTTATCTTTCTTCCTTGCTATATCATTCTCTAAATCACCAACAACAAGGTCAGCCTCCCGTAATCGTCCACTGGATCCGGCTCGATTGTGTGGGCCTACCATTGATCAGTGATTATTCTCCTACAGAACTAATCTGTTACCAGAGTTGACAATCCTACCAAAAGCTGAAAAACAGAAAAAAGCAAACTGTCCTGTGATTCAGTACTGATCTAATAGCTCATTTGATCCAGTTCATATATTCTGAATAACCAACTATTAAAACAGCATCATATAAACCCTAAATTGTGTATATAGCTAGCAATTCAAAAACTGAACTTGTTAATACCATATTATGAATCGTCTTACTCTAAATAATGGGAATTTGTTAGATTTTGATTCTAACAAGCTAATAATACAGATTTTGAATATTAATCCAAAACAAAAGCAGGTTAGCAACAAGTAGAAGTAGATAATGTAACAATTGAAATTTATAGAAGTTGGATCAAATCAAATAAGGGAAGAATTAAGCAGATCAAATAATAAATTAGTAAATGGGCGAAAGTAAAGTTGCAGTGATTGAATTAGTAATTTAGTATTGAGGTAGTTAACAAGATCTTAAATTTTGTACGGAAAAATAAACGACAATGAAGAAGGATGAAGAAGAAACCTGCGGTTTCAAAAAGACGTTAAAGAAGTGAGGCCTGAGGAACGGTGCAATGGGTCGCGCTCTTATGAAAAGTCGGCAGTCGCTACGCTAGTGTTTAGCAATAGGAGTTGAATATAACGAGTGAGTATGAATCTATGATTTGTGACTTCTATTACTCCCTACTTCTATTTGGTAGAACTAGCGATAGAGTAGTATGTAGTTGTTAGAGTAGTGAGTAGCTGGGTTAATTACTAGTGGGTAGACAATGTAATGGTTAATAATATGAGTGCTTGGCAAAAGTAGCCGTTGAAGTGTTAATACGATAAAGATACATGCATAACAATTAAAAAGTAAACAAAATTTATCAAATGTTACCCCGCTACCTTTCAAATGCTAATATTTTCAACGGTTAACAAAAGCTACTTAAACGCTACCTTTACAACTATTTACTATATAAAACGCTACCTTTACCACTATCCGCTACATAAAACGCTACCTTTACTTTTTTTCCTACTAGTGTTTTGACTTGGTCCAAACGCTAACTGCTACCTTAAATGCTACCGTCAAACAGGGTCGTAGTCATTATAATTGTTGATTTTATTATGAAAAAAACATGTTAGCTAGATAGAGTTGTTGATCTATTTACAATTTTTCGATAGCTCAGTTTACATACTAAATTAGCATGTACGGAAGATTAAAAAAAAAAATCTATAAAACTAACGAGCAAACAGTCGGAAAATTGACAATTTATTTTCAATATTAATTTTGAACATTAATATCTTTAGTATTTTAGGTATCAATTGTTAATTTTTCTAGGTAAATTAGATGATCGAAGCATTTATGTAAACTTAATCAATAAAAATTTGAAACTACTTGTATTTGGTGTTACACTAAAAATTCCTAGTAAATGGGAGGCAGATCTAGGTACTCTGTCTAAATTTATTCTTCACATGTTGCGCATTAAAAGACACTCGCAACATTGCCGGAGTATAAATTTTCAATTCCAAAGCTTATTACTTTATTAGTACAAGAAATCTGCTGAAGAGCAAAATGAAATTAACAAAAATTGGGGTGAGAGAGGCTTGAACTCTCGACCTCAGGATTACTCAAAAGCTATGAGACCTACGCGCTAGCCAACTGCGCCACCACCCCACTTGTTGTTCTCATTTGCGAATTTTAATACTGGTACCATATATAACGTTTTGATTTTGCATGTTTCAATAATTTTAATTGAGTTTTCAGTATCTATGCAAGATAAACATTTGATATAAAAATACTAATATGTAGTATTACACAATCTTGTGCAATACCATATAAAATCAATAATAAAGAAAAAAATTCACAGTGCATTCACATATTTCATACTCATATTACATAACAAATTGGTCTTATAGTACAATCTCACTAGTTCGTCACTGAACTAGGCTAATCATAGATTTTTTAACTAATCGATGCATCACAATGAAGAGCCTCTTTGATAAGCCTCTCAAAATTATCAAAGGATGAACCTCCAACATTGGTAGCCTCCTCGGCTTTCTCTTGCCAACCCAAAGCATTTTTTCTTAACTTCTCCCCTTTCTTTCCATCCATCACTTCTCTAACCAAATCCTCAATCTCCTTTCTCTTAACCTCTTGATTAACCTCAAGCCCAACCCCCCACTCATCATCCAAACACGCGTACCTACAGTTCGTGGGTTGTTCAAAAAAGAACGGCCAACAAATAACAGGCAAACCACCTCTACACACAGCCTCGAGCAAAGAATTCCACCCACAATGTGTCAAGAAAACACCAACCGCGAAATGAATCAACACTTGCTCTTGTGGACACCAACTCACCACCAATCCTCTATCCCTAATCTCATCAAAAAATTCCTTAGGCAATAACTCAAATTCCTCCATGCTAACAACATCCGGACGTAGGACCCACAAGAATGGGTGCTTGCTATTGGCTAAACCCCATGCAAATTCCACAACATTTTCCTTAGACATTGTAGTAACACTACCATAGTTTACATACACAACTGATTTGGGCTTTCTTTGGGCCAACCACTCAAGACATTGAATATCATCTTTCCATAAAGTGGGCCGAAATGACTTTAATGGGCTTTCAGGTACATGTTTTTGCTCTAGTATTGGAAGTGGGCCAATTGTGTAGACTTGAGGGAAGATATTTGATTTAATGGCCTCTATAACTCGTTTTTCGAATGAATCGAATGTGTTGAATATTAGGGCAGATGCTTTGAGACAGCTTTGAACTTGTTCTTTTTGAAATGTGAAAAGAATTTCATCTTCATTTGTGATTCTCATAAGAGATGGAAGATCTCCAAGGCGCATGTTCTCCATGCCCGGGATCCAATTCACTGGCGTGTTTAAGGTTCCGTCATGCTTGTACTTTTCATCTACGAGCATCACAAAATAAAAATTAGACCGATGATTTACTCCACTCTATATATCCAGATTTAGTTATCACATTTATTAAACTTTCTTAGACGTTGAGTTGTTCACAACTTTAATACTATATATTGTGAAATTGTAATATACTGAATTTCGTATGATACTTTGAAAACCCTAAAACAATCCATTGTAATTATATGAAACTTGTTGTCAAACATTGCTTAACATTTAATTTAAATTAACAGTTTGAATATTTAAAACTCTTTGGCCTCCATGTGAAGAAAAGTAACAAAAAGAACTTCACAGGACCAAACATTAAGGTTGCATATATATGTAATGTTTAAATAAATTATCAGATTCTTATCATATCTTACGTGTAAAATAATTAAATATTTCAAATATGTTTTTCAATACTATTTTGCATCTTATCATGATTGTGATATGTAAAGACTTATGCACTATACAACAAAATACAAGGTTGAATAATCACCACTACATACATTACACTTTATCTATAGTACTCCACATTATCTATAGTACAATTGACCTATTCACTATAGTTCTAATTAACAAATTAGTAAAACACTTATCATTCCTAGTTATTATTTGTTGGTCAGAATCATAAATCGTTAATTACTTATACATAGATAATTAAATTTACTAACCTTTAAAGGGAATAATTCCTCTTTCAAGAAGTTGAGGATAATAAAGATAACCCAAGAAACCACAAGCAGAGGCAGTCCATAATTGGAAATCCGGAACACCAATCTCTCTAGCAGCTTCAACAACACCACCCAACAACCCATCAGCAATGACACATGTCATCGGAGGAACACCCGTCTTGGCTCGTACCCTCGCCAAGAGATCACGAGAAGCAGGCAAACAATTGTCACGTAGAGCATAACATAGAGTAGGAGGGTCTTGGGTTGCATCACGATCGGACGGTGGTAATCCATCATCCATACTTTCAAACTTGAAATCAGGAAAACAGTTGACCCACTCATCATCATCATCCAACGGTGATGAACCCTTGTTGGCCTTGATCAGACGGTTGTGATTAAAGTGGGTGTTAACGAAGGTTACATAGAAGCCTCTAGAATGAAGAAGTTTGGCTAATTGCATCATAGGAATTAAATGGCCTTGCGCTGGAAAAGCTACACATACTGCGTGAGGCTTGTTTTTCATTTTTACTAACAATATAATTTTATGGTTGTTAAAGTTTTGAGGGTTCTTTAGCTTAGATTTATTCACTATTTATGTGTATATATACTTGTAAACTGTAGTATATGAAAGAGTATTAGACATCAATAATGGAATATGATACAAAATAATAAAGGTCGTTTTTACTCTAATTTAATATAATTTCATCTTAATCACGGCGTTGTTAAAGTCATTTGAATCTCTTTGCCTCTATGTAGTCATCTAAATCATAATTAGCTAGTTTTTATTTCTTTAACATCATTGTTTTATTTATTAGTGTAATTGTTGTCGAATATTGACGATTGATGCAAGATTTTAATATTGATAGACATCAGCCGCCTACTCAATACGATGTAGGGTAAATCCAATTAATTTAAACCGAAATGACAATAGATATAAAATCTGGGTTGAACCAAACCCAATCAATCAAGCAGATTATAACCGGTTGTATAACTAAAATTGTAATTACTCGTGAGTCAAGACTTTAAAGTTCAACTATTGTACTAGTATATCATTTGGTATCATATGGTCCAAAAAGTGACATTAACAATGAGAAGACAAGTTTGACACGAAGGTATATATTAAATATAATGGGTGTTCTTCATTGTATGAAACTTTAGTCGATTTTTAAATGTGGTTAATGTTTTATTGCTTGGTCCCCTATGTAAATATTCACTGCATAGACGTCGTCAGTTGTACACTAAAAGTCAATTATACAGATTAAAAGTCATCCAATTTTAACCTCTGAAATATAATTGAGTTAAATTAGTTTAGATTAACACTAATCAAGTACAAAAAATCCCTCAAAAAGAAAATGTACGAAAAAAATATGAAATATAGGAATTGGACAATTTGATAAACGTAAGGAAAAACTACACTTCATTCAATTATTGTTTAAATTAAAGCAAGAGCTAGTACAACAGACTAACTAGGAAGTAAGAGCACTGCTATAGGATAATTAATTGAGATAATCTCCAATTAATTAGTGCATATTACCACCTTGATTGACAAGTATATATAATTTGACGTACTAATTATATGAAAGGATTGCAAATGGAAGTAACTAAAATGAAGTTCCAAGAACTTAATTATGTTGCTAACATAGTACGTGAGAGGTACATAATTGTAAAATTGTAGTTTTACGTTGAAACAAAGTGGTGGTGGTCTGGTGGATTAATATATGTTGCATTTAAGGGCACTTGACGGTAACACCGTGGTAGACGATGTCGTTCCACGAAGGGCAAGTGACGGCAGGGCCGGGAACACATTTAGAGTTGGCTATACAACATTGACTGCATATCCTCACACACATCCTTGTCCTTCCGACGTAAGCAGGGGAAGCTTGACACCTCTTAAAGCACTCCGTTGGGCAGAACCCTAACGTAATAACAAACATATATAACAATGTTACCTTAATTATGTTAATTCAAAACGTTAACAATAGAGTTATATAGTCAATAGAAATCCAAGATTAAACAATAGATTTAATTTAATTAATATTACAAACAAGTCGACTCAATTTTATTATTTTTTTTTCTTTTTATACTCTCCTTGAATACCTTTTTTTGAAACACTAGTTAGAAGTCAAATTACGTTGTCTAAATAATCTAAATATGTTTCAATATTATTTATATAATAAAATTCAATTAAAAGAGTCAGTAACATAACATACCGTGGTTGTAAGGAGTTGCGGGGGTAGGAATGTAAGTTGGGGGAGTAGAGGTAGCCGGAGGAGTTGGGGGAGTAGCTGGAGTGTAGGTCGGTGGGGTAGAGGTCGTCGGGGGAGTTGCAGTGGTTGGGGGAGTAGCTGGAGTGTAAGTCGGTGGGGTAGAGGTGGTTGGGGGAGTTGCAGTGGTAGGGGGAGTAGCCGGAGTGTAGGTTGGTGGGGTAGCGGTTGTTGGGGGGGTTGCGGGGGGAGTAGAAGTGGTGGGGGGAGTTGCGGTTGTTGGGGGAGTGGCTGGAGTTGTGGGAGGAGTGGTAGTAGTTGGTGGGGTGGCGGGGGTTGGGGGTGTTGTGGGAGGAGTGGTTGGAGTGTAGGTTGGGGGAGTGGCAGTTGTTGGAGGGGTGGCTGGGGTTGGGGGAGTTGTGGGAGGAGTGGTTGGAGTGTAGGTTGGGGGAGTGGTTGGAGCCATTGGTGGGGTGGAGACTGGTGGAGTTGCGGGAGTTGGAAGAGTGGCGGTTGGTGGAGTGGCAGGAGTTGGGGGAGTGGTAGGAGCCATTGGTGGGGTGTAAACTGGGGGAGATGTGTGAACCTCGGGTGGTGGACAATTAGCGTACACCTGCATGCAAAAATTTATAGATTTGAGAAGAAAAAAAAATATACATCAATTCAAGGTAATAAAGAAACTAAGCTAGCTAGGATACCTCACTTAATTTGTATATGTATGCATGAAAAGAGAAATTTACGTATGTAACAAAAATTGTTATGCTCGTCATTTAAAGTGTATAGTACAATATTGTTCTTTGAATTGAATTTAATGACTTTATAAGTGGTAAATAAGTACAAGTATGTGTTTCGCACTACTATAACCCAACAAGCACAATTGGTTTGCCTCTATCATTGATCACTTTCATTGCACAAATATGACATATGCATTATTATACAATACGGAGTACAATTTAAGTAGTATATAAGGAATATAAAATCTATGCGTAGATTAATATATAGAAAGATGAGCATATAAAAAAAAAATAGTGTATGTTATGTAAGCATCTATTCATCAATACCTGGGTGGATACTAGAAGAAAACAAGCGAACAAAAAGGAAGTTTTCAAAGCCATTGTAATTGGCAATTCAAATGGCTATGAAAAACTAATTAGAAGGAATGAAGAAGCTTGGTAAAAGGCTAAGGATTTGGAATTGAGATATGTAAGAATGTAAAGGAGTGAGCTATTTATAGAGAGTGAACATTGAATAAATCGATCTTTCACGTACAGTTGTGCATTAATGAAGGGAATTTTTCATTCTAATTTTACTTAAAAGATTAATTAAGGGAAGCAAGTCGTAAGTTTCATTCATTAAGTAATGAAGCTTAAGTCAACCCTTCCTTGGCTTCCACAATATTATGGGAGAAATTTCTCCCATGCATCATGCATGCATCGCTCGCAATCTGATTTTTATTACTAGCAATTTGATTAATTACTTTAGGATACATTTACTTTAGGTAAACTGCTTGAAGTATCATATCATATAACTAATATATAAAGCTAAACTTTTAGCCAGGCAACGAGACAGTGACACTTGGTGTTCCAACTTTTCGCCAAGTGTCGTGCCACGTAGGATAGAGTTATATAGAACTCAATTTGTAGGATAAAAATGTTAGTTTAGAATTTTATTTCAATCAAATTTAGATAGAATTTTAGGATAAAATTGTTAATTTAGAGTTTTTATTTCAATCAAATTTAGATAGAATTTTAAGATAAAATTGTTAATTTAGAGTTTTATTTTTGATAAAGTACCAATATTTTTATCATAGAATTTTATTTTTTAATAAAGTATAAATTGAATTATAATTTTATTGAAAAAATAATTAGATTATAACTCTCATAAATTATCATATAAATTTATTTTTTGTATCATAATATTTTTTTGGAGCGAAAGAATTGGTTCAAAATGTACCACATCCATTGTTTATAATATATTCTAATCAATTAAAATAATATACTTCACAGTCTAATATAATTTTATTACTGTGTGTAGACCTGTAAATCAGGTCGGGTTACCAGTCATTTTAGGCAGGGTCATTATTTCAGGTTACGGGTCAAGAAATATTTTTCACCAATATTATTATTATTATTAGTCATTACATGTCTACAAGTTTAAATTCTCACAAAAACACATCAATTTCTAACTAATTTTGTATCAATAATATGTTTTAAAATTTGACATATTGATTAAAAATATATCTTAAAATTCAATAAACAACCCGGGCATCGCACGGGCACAAAACTAGTATTTATATATACACAAACAATGCTAATCTCATGATAACGAACCTATAGCCCTTGATACAAATTTCGAAATAGATTAGGCGTGTTGATCCATATAATCTCAACTAGAAAGCAGTTGACATAACATTAGTTATGTCACGGAATGATCAATTAAAATCAAGTTGAAATTTTCTTTTTTTTGAGGAAAAAGTTGAAATTTTCTTAAAACTAAGTGATGGGGATTAAAGTGTGAATATTATCTTACATGCATGCATGCATACTACGCGTTGTAATTCATAAGACCAAAACAAAATCAAATATCTTGTGCTCTAGGTAAAATTTCTTGTTCCGGATGATTTGATGTTAAGGTACGGTTTTTATTGAAAAATTAACCAATATAAATCTTTTGCTCCTATATTTCATCAGTTCTTTATAATCGCAGCGTTACTATTTTATATTATTCATATGCACACTATATGACCATCTTTGGTGATGAAGTGTATATATATGAAGTATTAATTTACATTTCAACTGCATTGTAAATAATATATAGTGGTATGTCAGATCCGAATACAGCATGTGAGAGGGTACGAGTGACACTCTAACAAGTATTCAAACTAAAGGAAAGTCGAATCCATTCACGTAAGTGACGGAAATAGTCAAAATGGTGATTATTGTTAAATCTCAATGCATACTTTAAATCTAGCTAGTTAACTTGTATTGTGTATTTGTGTTAATAAATCCCACTTTCATCCGTCATAACAGGATCATGTTAAGGGTGCGTGCGGCATTAAATACAATCATTAAATTCAGTTCTCTTGGATTTCATGCGATGCGATCGATCTTGCACCGAATAAAAGGCTCATATCCACGTGGCTACAAATTAAACTAGGTTATGCTACAACTAACTTGATAGCTTATCTTAAGCATAACTAGCCTTCTGACCCGTGCAATGCACGGTTTATTAATAGGTATACAATATATATGATTATTTTTTAATATATTTATATTGGCAAATGAATAGTTTATAGAGGAGAAGAGGTAGGGATGTCAATGGGGTGGGGCGGGACGGATGTTGGTCTTCTCATCCCCATCCCCACCTAATATTTTCATCCCCATCCGCATCCCCGCGGCGGGTCCAATTTTCATCCCCATCCCCGCCCCACCGGGTACAACTCCAAAACCATCTCCGCCCCACCCCCCACTTGGATATCCATCCCCACCAAAGACCCGCCTAATCCCCACCCAAGATCCACCTAATATCCGTATCTCAAATACACAATCTTACATAATTAATACGAAGTATAAAATAAAACATTCTATACACATTTTTGTGTTATTATATAAGTGTCGTACAAAGTATTATAATTAATATTGTATTTCATGTAATTATTTTATAAATAGAATAAAAGTATGTAATTTTCCTTGAAAAGATATATAGATGTGGGTATGAGGTGGGGATGGGGCGGGTACAACTTAAAATCCACCCCCGCCCCATCACCCATGGCAGGTATGGTTTTTATCCCCATCCCCGCCCCACCACCCGCCAAACCGAGACCCATCCCCGGGGCGGGGATGGGGCGGATCTCCTACTTGACCCGCCCCACTGACATCCCTAAGAAGAGGTGAAAATTAAATGCAATTGTAGTAGAAATTAAACTGGAGGAAAGTGAACCAAACAGCCTTCAATCATTATACATGTATTGAATTAATTTTTTTTTCTTCATATGAGAAAAGGGATTAAAAAAAATAAAGATTAAATAAGGTGACATGTGGCATTGGAGGAAAAAAAAATAAAATGTACATATGGCATTATAAGGATGATGGTTTTTGTTTTTAAATACTAAGTATAGATAGATATAGATTAGCAGCTACTCCTTCTGTTCTTATTTGTGAATTGCTTGGGTCGAGACGTCAAGTCTTCTATGGCTATGACGAAAGAGACCCTTCTTTCCAAGGTTTCAAGTTTTGACTGATATTTGTGGAGTTGGATTCTGTTTCCATTTGTTGATTACGTTTGAAATCTTTATGTAAGAGAAAGATTGATTATTAAAGCGTAACCAACCAGAAGAACACAGGGTGTAATTTTATCAGCTTTATTTCTTGAAATACAAGTTAAAGTTTTTAAAAATTACAAGTATACCAATAAAGATGATTTGTTTTAATGGGTTTGTCACTTTGTCGCACTTCTCTAATATGAGCTGGTTAATGGTTATAGTCCATTTTACACGGTATAGTAACCCTGAACTCAATGACTATATAGTTATAAGAATATCAACTTGTCCACTTTTTTTTTTTATTTTTTTTTTTTTTAAGAATTATGGACTGTACATACATTAATTCAAGCACGAGTAGTTATATATTAAGAGAATAGTTTTGCACTTCTAGAAGAAAATAAATTATTATATGTATCACTATTTTTTTTTTACAGTATTGTTATAGGTTATTTGCTATGTTACCATTGTATAGTAGCTTTGAAGTAGCTTGTAAATGTTCGGAATAAAGATTAGTTGATTAATTAAGTAGCCGATACATAATTGTAGGAGTTTATAGGTACTATAAAGCAGAAAAACATTAATCATATTCATAAAGCATCTAATTCCAAGATCGCATGCATAACACACAAGACACAAAATCATACCTTTGAAACGTGAATTCCACGAAGCTAATTGACTGGCTAATTAGGGAGAGAATAGAGTCCCAAGCGTTGCTCCTTAGTCCACCAGATTCGAACGAGTCGTCCACCAATACTAGATTGGTCGAGTGAAAGAGGAAAACTGCGATCATCACCTTTAATGGACTAACCGACCACCACGAACCACCACCACCACGATCGTTGCCGAGGAAGAGAGAGTCGTACGTGAGAGCGAGGGAGTTTGAGAGGGGTTGGGCTCATATATACTAATTAGGGTTTGATCAAACTGATAATTGAATTACAATTATAAATAGACTAAGCAGTATGTGGTTCCTACAAGCGTGGGTACCTTGCATCGTACATCCATTTCGCGAAAAGAACATATTATACACATGTAAAGAACATACCGTTGTAGTGAAAAGAACATATTATTAAAATGTAAAGAACATATTATTAAAATGTAAAGAACATATATCTAAAGTAAAAAGAACATATTTATATCAAAAAAAATGAAGAGAACATATGTTCATGTTCTTTAATTGTCAGTATAATGTACTTTTATTTGTGATATAATGTTAATTGCTTATTGTGAAATGTTCTTTGATTTTTTTTTTTTTTTTTTAATTATAGTGCATATACATAAATAATGTTCATTACATAATATTTTCATGTTCTTTATTAATATTACAGATGTTCTTTAGATATTAAAAAAAAATAAAAAAAAAAAAAACCATAAAAATTGGATGTTATTTTCAAAACAGCTTTATGCTCTTTACAAAACGATTTTATGCTCTTTAAAAAACTGCTACATGTTCTTTCCACGTTTTTTGTGTGTACCTTGCTAGGTACAGGCTGCTGTACCGTAAAATAGGTATATTTATAATCCTCCTATTACAGTTAGACTAAGTCACGAAGCCCAAAACCCTCCTTATTCCTCCATATGGCCGGCAATCGGCCATACTAGGGGATGAGGGTCATCATGGGTCTCGTTCTCTCGTGCTCGATCTAGGCCCTTTGTGTGACCTTATACGATCTGTCTAATTGGGCTTTGGCTTATTTACTAGCCCAAAAATCGTTAGTACCTCTAGTTATGATATAACGATGACCCAAATATACGAATTTAATTATCTCCATAATTTGATCCCTTTATATATATATATATATATATATATATATATATATATATATATATATATATATATATATATATATATATATATATATAGTAATGCACATGACGAATACATAAATCCTTCAATAATGACAGCTATATCAATAGTAACTCTTGATATGATAATTGAGTGTTTGGTAAATGGTAAAAGAAGCTATGGAAGTTCTAAGTACAATAGAAGTCATACACATATTTTAAGAATTAATGACACAAACACTATGATGACTCGTGCTATCCATTGTTAATTTTTGTTGCTAAATTGGATGATTGAGGCATATATATATGCAAACTTAACAATTGAAAGTTTAAAACTACTAGTAATTGGTGTTACACTGGTAAATTCCTTGTAAATGGGAGGTAGATCTAGGTTCCCATTTCTCATGCTGGGACTCTCACATGCTTTGCAATATTGCCGGAGTATAATCAGGTATGTAGGTTTGCAATTCCAAAGCTATCGGTTCAGAAATTCTGTTAAAAAAGAAAAATGAATTTAACAAAAATTGGGGTGAGAGAGGCTCGAACTCTCGACCTCAGGATTACTCAGAAGCTATGAGACCTACGCGCTAGCCAACTGCGCCACCACCCCAATTGTTGTTTTTTTTATTGGAGTATTTGTACACATTTAATGTCGATTAAAAATAATTACTCTGTAAAAAAAATAAGTACCATATAAATATCAATAATTAAAATAAACAGTTTTTATATGCACATTTCATACATTTATTACATAACAAACTGTAAAATATATAATAACAATGTATACTCTGTATTGATAATTAGAGAAGATAAGTAAAAATTATTAAAATTTGTGAATAATGTCAAAATTCAAAACTTGTCAATTAGATAAAATTCATTCATATATAATAGACACCCGGTAGGCCAGTACACCAATATCTTTGGCAGCTTCAACAGCACCACTCAACAAGTCAACAATGCACATTCTCATTTATATATAGATGCATGAGAGACATTAGCACGTGTTTTTTCTTATATATACCGTGCATTAGCACAGACACATTCTTAATGTCTCTCATGCATCTATAAACTGATGATGAATATTCTCTTGAACCATTATAATGTGCTATATATCATCAATATATTATTTTTTTTTTTTTGACAAGATCAATATACTTTTTGACAAACATAGATCTTAAAATTCAGCCAATTTTTACCCACCCCAATATATATAGTACAATTTTTTTTTGACGAAACAATGAATTGAAATTGAGCTCAAGTTTAAACAATAATCAAGTAGGAACAAAATATTCGAAAAAAAAAAAAACTAGGAACAAAGTAATAATACTTGTAAACAATGTAACAATTACAGCATACATATAGGAATTGGACCATATCATAAGCGTAATCTATATCTATACTTAGTATTTAAAAACACAAACCATCATCCCCATCAAGCCACATGTTAATTTTATTTTTCACCAATGCCACGTGTCACCTCATTTAACCTTTTTTTTTTTTTAATCCCCTTTCTCATATTAAAAAAAATACACACTTTAATTAAATACATGTATGAATGTTGTTTGCATGGTTCACTTTCCCAACTTAATATCTTCTACAATTACATTCAATTTTCACCCCTTCTTCTCCTTTATAAGCTATTTATTTCCTAATAAATATATATTATAAAACAAAAATTTGTATTGTATATCTATAAATTAAACAACCCGTGCATTGCACGGGCCAGAAGACTAGTTAAGATCGAAAAGACTACTTCACTTCATTCCATTAAATTATTGTTTAATTTAAAGCAAGGGCTAGTACAACTTACTAACTAGGAAGTAACAACAGTATAGTGCATATTACCACCCTAATTGATACGATCATCGAGATTACTTTGACATACTAAGGATTAGAAATGGAAGTACCTAAATTAAAGTCGTTCTCAAGAGCTTAATTATGTTGCTAACAAACATAGTACGGATTGCATCATAATTTTGGACATGCAACTAACGAACAAGCGGTAATGGATGAAGTTATGTTCAACTTAAGGGCACTTGACTGTAACACCGTGGTAGACGATGTCGTTCCAGGAGGGGCAAGTGACTGTAGGACTTGGAACACATTTAGAATTGGCTATACAACATTGACTGCATATCCTCACACACATCCTTGTCCTTCCAGCGTAAGCGGGGGAGGCTTCACACCTCTTCATGCACTCCGTTGGGCAAAACCCTAACATATTCCACACATACATAAGTAACATAACCGAATTACCTTATGTTAGTCGAATACACTAACAATAATGAAAATTCTAATGTAGTCTTATGACTTTTGAGTTTTGACTACCATAATTTTTTTAAAAAAATGAATGGCTGAGATTGTTTGGATTTTTTTATTTATTTTTAATTATTTTTAATTTAAAATTATTTTTTTAATCATTTTATATATTTTTTTTATTTCCAAAATATTAATTTTTGAAGATAAAAATATATTTATATGTAGCCCTAAAGGCTATATATAAGCATTAAATACACTCTTGAAAATTGTATAAAATTAGGAATTCCTCACAAAAACACGCGTAAATCAGTGTAATCAGTGTAAATCAGTGAAACTTTTTACGATTTTCAAGTGTAAACTATGTATAGCATTTTCCAACAAATAATTAATCTCAACCGTCCATTTTTAAAAAAATCGGGGTAGTGAAAAGTTTTAAGACTACACTAGAATCATTGCTAACAATAAAGTTGCCAATTAAAGAGTTTTTAACTAACTTACACTACAAGAATATTTCCGTCCTTTTTTCATAGCAATTATTATAACTTTTATATGGCCTGGTATTGATTGCATTTACTATCAAAAAAATTTCCCAACAATGGCTATTAATTCGATACAAAGATTCACAGTTACCATAGCATTTGGTAGTGTTTTTGTATTTGCTCATTTGCTGGTTATGGTTTGCCCTCAATAATCGATACAAACAAAAAAAAAACTACATCCAGTTGTGATGATTATTGTTGAGATTATAGTCACTATAAATGTTGAATCCAGCAACTTCCAAATAAGCTGCATTTAATAGTGGGCATATAAGTTTAAGTAAAACTATAACATGCAATGCAAACTCAATCAAATTCTAACATGAGATGTTTTAGTGCTAAACAATGTCATATTTTATGTTCACTTTTCCTAATAAAATTTCAAAATGTATATTATAAAACAGAAAAGTTTTTTATTTTTATCAACCTTTGGATTTTTTTTTTTTTTTTTTTTTTGAAAGAATCAATTTTTGAATTTAATATGGCACTAAACGATATACGAAGTAACATTTTAAATGTGTACAAAAATGATAAATGTATTTAATTATGTTTTAAAACCAAATTTATATGGATTTAGTTACTATGGTGATTTTAAAAATGATACTAGCTAGCTATTTCTATATTATTTTACAAATATAAGTTGCACATACATTGTAGAGAATGTATAATCACTACAATACAACATAATTACTATGAAAAGACTATAATTTTTTGTTGTGGAAACATACCGTGATTGTAAGGTTCAGAAGGAATTTCCGGGGTAGGTGGGCAAGTTGAAGGAGGAGGAAAGGGAGATTGTGGTGGATAAGTTGGGGGAGTAGCGATTGTTGGGGGAGTGATGGGAATTTGTGGTGGTGGGGATACGATAGTTGGGGGAATAGCGGGAGTTGGAGGAGTTGTGGTGGTTGGGGGAGTGACAGGAATTTGTGGTGGGGGGCATGCGATAGTTGGGGGAATAGCGGGAGTTGTGGTGGTTGGGGGAGTGACGGGAATTTGTGGTGGGGGGCATGCGATAGTTGGGGGAATAGCGGGAGTTGGAGGAATTGTGGTGGTTGGGGGAGTGACGGGAATTTGTGGCGGGGGGCTTGCGATAGTTGGGGGAATAACGGGAGTTGTGGTGGCTGGGGGAGTGACCGGAGTTGAGCAAGGAGAAGTGGGCATTGGGGGATTGGCAATGGCCGGAGGAGTTGCGGTGGTTGGAGGAGTTGCGGTAGTTGGCGGAATGGATGGAGTTGAGATAGGAGGGATAGACATTGGAGGGGGAGTGGTAATAATGGTTGGGGGAGTGCCGATGGTTGGGGGAACGGATGGAGTTGGTGTGGGCATTGAGGGAGTGGTAGTGGTTGGGGGAGTGGCAGGACTCGAGCAGGGAGTTGCAGTGGTTGGGGATGTTGTAGGAGGAGTAGTTGGAGTCAAAATTGGGGGAGTGGCAGTGGATGGAGCGATAGCTGTGGTCGGGGGAGTGCCAGTAGGTGGGGGGGTGGTTGAAGGTATTGGTGGGGTACAAGTGGAAACTGGTGGAGTTGTAGGAGGTGGAAGGCCAAATGGTGGAGTTGGTGGAAGAATGACGGTTAGTGGAGTTGGTGGGAGAGTAGTGATTGGTGGAGTAACAGGAGTTAGGGGAGTGGTTGGAGCTATTGGTGGAGTGCATGTGGACCCTGGTGAAGTTGCGGGAGGTGGGAGATTTGTAGTTGGTGGAGTGACGGGAGTTAAGGGAGAGGTCGGAGCCATTGGTGGGGGGTAGACGACTGAGAGAGTGTTACCACCGTCTGGCGGAGGATAATTAGCGTACACCTGCTACATGCAAAAAATTGTAAATTTTAGTTAGAAAAAAATGTATGAACTAATTCAATGAAGCTAAGAAAATTATGACGCTACACTTATGTTATTTAAGCACGAGAAGAAAAATTAACTTGTGTAATCTAAACATAGATACTAATGCACTTTGTTTTAAGTGAACAATATTACTTTTTGAATTTAGCAACATTTTTTTTTTGTGTTCATTCGCGCCGGTTTACCCTTTGGGCTAATTCGAATTCGGAGATCAGTTGTGGGTGTTTGGGTTCCAGTCCCCTTCCAATTGTTGTTGCGAGGGATCGAACACTGGTCATCCCCACCAAGTGTAGTCTCAATCACCACTACACCAACATCCAATTGGCAGCGACATTATATATGTGTCACTTGAGTACAAATATATGTTTTGCTCTACTATAACCACATATGCACAATTAATTGGATTTCCCTTTTTTTTTTTTATCACTTTCATTACGTTATATGTAATAAGTATGATGTATTATTATACTGTATATAATATATGCCTTAGGATATGGTTCATATACAGTATATGTCTAGACTACAAAGAAAGATATGATGGATGTATCAAAAAGATTGTAGTGTGTATGGGTTTTTATTTTATTTTATTTTATTTTATTTTTTTATTATGAGTGCTAAAAGTAAAAGTTTATACTTTTTAAAGGTAAGAAAAACAAATATAAAGAAGCCTTCACCATGAGAGGAATAAATAAAGTGTTCATGTATTGATCGTTTTATAGAAAACAATACCTTGGTGGATACGAGAAGGAAGCATATGAACAAAGAGGAAGTTTTCAAAGCCATTGTAATTGGCAATTCAAATGGCTAAGAAAAACTAATTAGAATGAAGGAAGAAGCTAGCTAGGTAAAGGCAAAGGGTTTGGAATTGAGATATGTAAGAGTGTAGAGGAGTGAGCTATTTATAGTGAGTGAACATTATTATTGAATAAGTCAATCAATATTTCACATACAGCAGTCGTTATGCATAAATAATGAAGGGAACCAAGTCTTAAGTTCTCAACATATTCGTACTTAATAAAATATGATTGATTGCATATCATCCAAGTAAAGAAGCTCAGATCAAGTCAACCCTTCCTTGGCTTCAACAATAATATCATGGGAATAAATTCTCCCATAATGCATGCATGCATCGTCCGTTACTACCTGATTTGATTAATTACTTTTCCTCCGTTTTTTTAATTGTTACCGTTTGACTTTTACACTATTCACACAACACGCTTTGACTCGCTTTTGTGATTTAAAGATACGATAAAACATAGTCTTGTGAGATCTTAGCTTGTTTGAATCATTTCAATGTACTTCCTCCATTTTTTTTAGTTGATACCGTTTGACTTTTACACTATTCACACAACACGCTTTGACTTGCTTTTGTGGTTTATAGATACGATAAAACATATTTATTTGGGAACTTTTTGAATAACAAAAATATTTCATTAATTAAAAGTCATACGACTCTACAATATAGATTCGACGTTAACAAATACATAAGATATTGAATCAAATAAAATTTTCCTTCATAAAAACTACGATCGTCGAGTAGATTTTGCACTGTGGAACATTTTCCGCTTATATCGCTGGAAAATACAGTTTTGTTTAAATCGTTTCGATGTATATTTTATTAATATCCACTTTTTATAATTTTACAATATTGATAATTAGAGATATTAATCGTTAAAAACATGTGTTGGCAAGCGTAATAATAGAAAGATGTCAGCTAAAAAAAAGAGGAAGTATATTTTATTAATATCCATTTTTTTTATAATTTTACAATGCTGATAATTAGATATATTAATCGTTAAAAATGAGCAAATACAAGTTTATCTGCCAGATAAACGAGTTTTTGTTAATCTGATGACAGTTTTGTAAATATATTGAAAAAACATGGTAATTTATTCAGTACATTTGGTGAGTTGTCCAATTACTGTTTGCAACTTGCTTTTACTATTTGGTGAGGAAATTACACATGTATCCCTCAATTAATACATGAAAAGACGCAGATACCCCTCCACTGATACTTAAAAAGACAATTATACCCCTAGATAAACAAATTTTAGTTATCTGGGGAATTAACTGGGTATAGCTCGTTAAAAATATGCGTTGGCAAACTTGATAATAGATTTGTTTCAACTAAAAAAAAATTAAGTATTTTCATCCTGGCCTTGAGCTCAATCAAGGAGAAACAATATTAGGTTATTTAGGTTTACATTTGAGCATATACTTTTATTTTTTAATGAGATTGATCTGAACATGTGTTTCTACAAGAGTAGGCGTCGAAAAATTTGTAGTAAAATTAGAATTCACTTTTATAAGTCTTTACTCAAATTAAAGTAGGGTGTGACTAAAAATGTTATCCATAACAATGATCCGGTGTAATAAACTCGATGAATCTAGACTTTTAATTTACAGATATACACCGTTTTTATTAACAAAATTTACTTCATTGATCAACGAGTTTTCTCGTTACATATAGTGGAAAAATGCGAAAAAAATATATAAAACAAAATATCAAATTTTGGAGCTCTTTCATTCAAACGCCCTATTCTGTCACTCACCTTGTACATACTCATAAATCATAACCGCCTATGATATTAAATAGAATTAATTATAAAACATAATACCTCCGGTCTAAATTACTCGCAACTTTGGGGTATTATTTGTGAGATATAAAATATTCTAAAGTTGCGAGTAATTTGGACCGGAGGTAGTAGTATTATCTCCATTTCATATTATTTACAACAATTGAACATAAAATATACTGTGAGTATAAAGTGTCTAATCTTTGCAAAATAATATGAACAGAGTTAGTAAAATAAAAACCAACTTTGCAACCCCCTATGCAGTTTTATTCACATTGCTATGACTCACATGAATCATGATATTTTTATTTTCCAAAGAAATTGCGCAAGCTAATTTAAGGAGACTTTAATTTTATTGCAAAAATTCAAAACATGTACTCCGTAGCTTTACTTTCGAAAGGTCCATGTCACTATATGCATGCATAATTTCATAGTTATTATTCACTTGAACTTCGCTTAATTCAACATTTGTCAAAACATTTAACATAATAATAATGCAACAACTAACCTTTTGTCCAAAATTTAAACCTTTTTTTATACACATGCAGGCACATGTTCATGAGTCACGAAGAAACCTGGAGCATATAGTCGATATAGATAGAGTACCGGTTCAGCAACAATTGCAAGAGAGACTGATTAAGAAGGTGCCCTCAATTGAATTATGTATTTATGTGGAAAGAGTAACATCCACTACTTTTGTTAAATTGTGACTCGAAATCTAGTAGGGCTGACTTTGAACGCAAATATCTCTCAAACTACAACTGATTTTGAGGTGATTCAAATTGGAGGTGATAGCTTGGTTCAAGAACTTTCCAACGATAGGTCATATGCCCAATCCGATAAGAAACGAGAAAGTTATGACCGTTTTAGGAAAACCTAACGAAGCTGGAAATTTGCAACGAGGCTGCGAGCTATAGCTCTATGCGAGTGAGCTATATCTCAGCCCTATGAGGACTTGTGGCAAGCATGAGCTAGCTGCCGAGCTATAGCTCAGTAGTTAGGTTATTCTAAGATAATTTATGAAATATTTCCTAAAATTATATGTTTTCTATGACGGCTATTTCAGTATACTTGGAGAACAATCTTAGGGTTTTATTAGGGTTTCCTTGTATTATAAAAGGACCCTTTAGTTGATCAATTAGTTCATACCTTATTGAGCCATTAGATTTAGGGGACTCCTTGTATTATTCTCTTGTTTCTTTCTCCATTATAGTGAAGAAGCTCTCGAATCCCCCACCCGTGGATGTATATCTATTGTGACCGAACCACGTAAATCCTTATGTTCTTTGTTTATCTTCTTTATTATTTTTCTCGTTCTTAATTTCATTGACTTTTCCGCATTAATCAAACACAATTACACCCTTTTTCCTAACAACTTTGTTAAAATAATATTCATTAAGGAAAAAAAAAAAATGAAACAGTACACTAGCATCCGCACAAAGTTTTAAGAGGAATATATAGAGTATAGGCATGATGGTTTTAAATCCAAATACTCCGTATATCCAAATGCATAATAGATTTAAAAGCAATTACAGTATTTAGAAGTCCCCATAAAGCGATGAACAATTGTACACTCCTTTCATGCACAAAGAAAGACAACAAATGTGGTTTAGAAATTAGAAATCTTTTGCCCTTGATAATAATATACCCTGCATTTGATGATGGTCAACCTTTCATATCCTAAATGTAAGGCGTCTCATGTGCCCATGGACTACGGACTACGGCATAAGTTATACTGCTGCCACCTCTCTCTCTCCAGATTAAAAATGAAAAAAAAATCTCACATAAAGTAATACTACCCAGCATATGGTACCTGCAGATCTAAGGGAATCATCGAAAAGAACCGAAAATTTTAAGGTAAAAAAACATACAGTATAAGAAAAAAGCTGGTAGCAGCAACATACCAGTGAAATGAGCAACATTTGGATTAACACAATAATTACACCACAGTTTTTTACATCTTACACGATTAAATTGCGGTGTATAATGAATTGGAATTTCAACATCAACTTCTGTAAGGTGATAACCCTGCAGTCCTGCACATTATGTACAGTTTCCGAGCCCTTTCTTTACTTAGCTAGCCTGCAGCAACTACATTTTGCAGCAGTGCCTCCAAATCACTCAATCTGCAAGTATGGGACACGTTATATTCATGAGTGTCGAAGAAACTTGTTACACACTCGATTTAATCAGATTTCATACGCACACCCTACCTTACAGAACTCAAGTCAGGGTAAGTTGCAATTGCATCTGTAAAATCCTGCAATGGGGGTCATCATTTAATACGAAGTTAAATCATTTTATTGTACTTGCAGTTAATCAGAAAGACTAATATTCTCCTGTGAGACAGAAAAAATTATCTTTTCAAAATGAGGATTCCATATTTTTTACTTTTAACTAAAGCAATTAACTGACCTGGGTAGCTGTGGATGTTGTGTAGGTTATTACACAGGGCATTCCAGCCTTTGTTGCAGCCTACAAGTAAAGGTAGGTTTATCCTAAGTTAAACTTTTGCGTACCACAGTCAGCAGTGAAAATGAAGGAGCTCTAACATTCTAATGTATTTTCAAAATGCTAAATAGATCCAGAAAATATTGAGTGTTGAGAAACAGCATATCAAGTTCTTTACATTCACGCACAAACCCCTGTCTAGATACATTTGAACAGCCAGATCAGATGTATATCAAAACAGAGTAATGCAAGTGTCACTCTTTCCTAAGATAATTTGGTCTACTATTCAGATCTCAAATAGTTTGCAATTTTGAACTCCTTTAAAGGAAAGCATATTGAGATTTTCATGCAAATAATAGAAACCATGTATAGCTCTTAGAGTCTATAGATCTCTATTTGTATTTAAAGTATTGTTGTTAATTTTCAATGCATTGCTGAAGAAATATTGGTTAACAGTAAATATCCATAGCTATTTGGTTTTGTAATTTTGTTTTGTAAGAACATTGAGAATTTGAGCATGACTTCTATATTTGTGATTTCAAGCTCCGTCCAATATCTTCCAGTTATTTCACCATAGCTTTAATCAAATTTTATTCTCCCCTGTCTAGGCCATTACGGATCAGGACTTCTAAAATCTATTTAAAATTACAAATTTTAAAAAGAAGAGGCATGGATTCATGGGCACTAAACTGTCAAATTTTCAAACAGGAAGTGTCAAATTCACATATACGAAATCTCCAGGTTTCCAATATTTGTTTGCTTTTAATAGTAATGTGGTATTGTGGTGTACCTTGAGGCCAATGACACTATCTTCCACTACCAAACAGTCGTCCACCGACACACCTAGCTTCTGCAACATTTAGGACCCAAAGATATCATATGATTAATTGAGCCACAGATGAATAAAGCTACAAAGCATGCAACGAATGTAAGTGTGCTAAATTGATCTACCTTGGCAGCAGCAAGATAAATTGATGGATCAGGTTTCTTTTCTTTGACATCATCGCCTGCAATACAGAAAACTGAAATTTCAGACCCTAAGGATAAATTAACAAGACTGCCAGTTTATAATCCTACAGCTCAACATTATCAGTTTGTAATCTGATATCAATATTAAAAAATGTGACAAATATTCAACAAACCTGCAAGAAAGCAATCAAGACCATGGAAGCGATCCTGTGAATAGAGAAAGGTAAGTTGAGCAGATTGGACAGGAACTGAGAGCTTCTTTTTCAAATGAGAGAATGAACTTACTAGTCCTATTAGACTCTCAAGAGTGAGTATAACTGAACTTTTGGTTGCAGCAGAGCACACAGCTAGCTTCTTACCCTGCAAACATGAAACCAAATGGCCCAGCACATCCATGAAACACAATAGCATAGTCATTCCAAGAAGAAAAGGCATTACAGAGTATGTCATAAGAAAAATATGAATCAGATACATCTAGACGATCTAGTTGTAAGGACTGGCAACATGATTTAAGTCACAATTCAAGAAATGTAATACACCCATGTACATACATTGCTGTATTAGTAGAGTATATTAAAATTTTAACTTACAGCAGCCTTAGCTTCATCCATCAATCTCAAAACTCCAGGTCTCGGTTGCACCTGATAGAAAATAGTAGTTTTATTTGAGGGCAATAATCTAGTCTTCAATGAAATGGAGAAAAAAGATAGCACAGATAATTATTTATAAGAATAAAAAGACTTACAGAACCAGACTTGATAATTTCTTGGTACCTTTCTGTTTTCCAATCCTACAAAACTATAAGCAGAATCAGCAAGGCTCCCTGGTCTTAGTAATCCTAATCAGTAAAATCCAAACAGGTCAACATGAATACAAGTACATGATATTGATGACCTACTATACCAGCTAGTAATTGAGAAAATCACTGTACTAAAAGGAGCAACACTATATAGATAATACAAGAACCTGAATGATATCTATCAATTTTGATCTATCAGTATCATTTTCTGGAGGTGTCTCAAAAATCGTCGAAGTTGGCCACCCGTGCTCCTTGAAGTACCTTGCAGTTGATTTCTGAACGATCAGTGAAGCAACATGAAAACAACTTACTGTCCTAAATGACAGGCAGGACAACATATACCTTGTTATGAATGAATATCTACTAATCATACTGGTTGACCATAAAAACCAAAACAAGATTTACAAAATAAAAAATAAAATAAAATAAAATAAAAAAACAGTATAAAGGATAGGGTGCATGCTAAGATATAATCACTCATACAGTAACAGAACATACATAAAAAGTTAAGAAAGAGACGACAAAATTAAAGGCACAGAGTTTTTATGTAGTTCAGCATCGAGAAACAGCACTAACAATACTAGCTATTAGCAGCAATATAAATCACCTTCCACAATTTTTTGATTCACTTAGCTACCGATCTGTCAGATAAAACTTTCACCAATTCACCTTAAAGCTCTACTCTTGCCATCATCTTTCATTTGATTGCCAATAAAAACAGTTAAATAGCAAGTATAAAATTGCAAAATAAAACTGAATTTCACAAAAAAAGAGAAAATTGAATGTGATTTGCTCAAAGATGAGGATACTGTACAGAAGTCAAAATCCCCAAATTTTGCAATATAATGTTATTGGCTTTACCTCAACCAAAACATAAAATTTTCTAGAAGAATTACTCTGTAGCATACACTATAACATCAATGCTAAGTTTTAGAAAACTTCCAAATTTGCATTGCAACCACCAACATTAAGGTTTTGAACAAAGAGAAGCCATCCAAAATTACATTATGAAATTGCAAGAATTCCACCGTAATTGAATGGATATGGCCTTAATCCTACAAAGAGAAATTATGGTCCTTGGCCCTATCTCTAAATTCCAAACCATAGTCGATACCTTTTTTTCGTATGGTCTCGGTCTGAATTTAGTTGTCACATTACTACTTTATTAGAACTCGATTTTAATTCTGAACCGAGGGAGTATGTATGTAGACAACTAGACTATCATTAAAAATTTGTATAAGTTCAACAATTATGGCGATTCCTCTAAAGCCTAAACAATACGTAGAAACCCCAATACTTTTTCTACTCTCTAAATCTTAATTTAGTTGCCACATTACTGGTTCAATCTACGCTATCAACCCGACTACGAATATTAATTCCGAACAAAGGGAACACTTACCCGCTCTATCATTAATCAGTAGAGTAATTTCAAACTTTCAAGTAATCAGTCAATTGCATAGATTATATAACACGTATGATTAAAATTCAGAAAATAAAAGATTGAAGAATACAAAATAGAAAAATACCAACGCATTTTAGGTTTTCCACCACCAATTTGATTCTGAAGAACATCATAAAACTCGATATCCCAATCAAGAGGTCCATCCAAAGAAGAAGAAGGGCAACGAACATTGAAGAAAGCGAAAGCATCGTTATAAGCTTGACGATGCAAGTCCTCAGACTCTAATATTACACCATCGCAATCAAAAATCAATGCTACCAAAGAATTTGTAGATGCTTTAACAACTAATGATGATGATGATTTTGAAATGGTGCTGATTTTAGGGTTTCTAGGGCGAAGTGGAAGAGAGAGTCGGAAGCCATTAGAGCGAGAGATGAATGCGGCGGAGGAGAGCGGCGGCGAGGAGAGAAGAAGGCGGTGGTGGTGGGAGTTTGGAAGTGTGTGAAGTTGAGCCGCCATTGAAGATGAAGCGCTCAATGTCATCCTAATCTTTTTTTTCAATTGCACACTCAAAATGGAGGGAGTATATTGGATAAGGGTTTTTTCTTTATTTGTTTTTTTTCGTTGCCGCCGATTTTTTTCGCTTTTCGCTCATCGTTTACAAAACTCACACAAATGTATTTTCGAGCCTATTTGGACAACAGTAAAATTGTATGGATTGAAATAATTAAGGGTATGTTCTCATAAGTTGAAATTAAGTTCAGTTCAATTCCTAATTTCCTTCTCTTATAAAATATTCATTTCAGCTCAGTTCAGTTCAGTTCCGCTGAGTTCAGTTAATGAGAACAGGCCCTAAGTTTCAAACGAGCCATATTTTTGTAAATCGTCTTGTTTTAGTAGACTTGTTATTAGAGAAAGACCTCTTAATGAAGCAGTGGCCCATAGGTTGCTTCGAATTCTTGAAGTACGAAGTTCGATTATGAATCATGCACAAATCTCATCCCCTACCCTTACAGGCATTGCCCGCATTGGTAGTCAAGCTTGCTGTGATAGGAGCCTTTGGATGGACCCAATAAAGTATATGAATAAAAATAATGCAAAAGTCACGATTATTACGAAACGGATAGAGTATTATGTGCGGCATGTGATGACTCACTTGCGTGCCTCACATATCATGTATTCATGTGTTGGCCTTGTGGTTACTCTCTTCATCCCTATTATGTCTCGTTGCTAAAATTTGAGTTAAACTTTAAAAACTTTTACCATGAATTCTAGTTATTCTATAAAAGGTAATAGAATAACAACTCCTAGTCACGTGGAATTTTGCTCTGTTTGTCTCATTGTATTTTTAATTAATATCAACTTTTTATAATTTATACGTGTATGAAATTGAAGATATAATATTTTAATAATGTGTCTTAAAATCCAATTATATGTACTAATCATTCAATAAATAAGTAAAATAACTCTAGAATCTAGATGCCTTTTATAAATAAGGAATATGTCATAAATAAGTAAAATAACTCTAGAATCTAGATGCCTTTTATATGTATAGGAGTACTAATCATTCAATTGAATTTTACACAAGAATCACAAGTATAGTATATCATGTGCACCACTTATTTATGAAGATGAAGTCTATTGTGCATTAAGTTCACAATTTCAATCATGTTAAGATTTTTAGTCAATTCAACGACTAATAGTATTATCACGATTCACAAAGCATATATGCAAAACCTCACAAACCAAAAGTCATCACCTATCTTAAGATGAAAGCAATACTCGTACAATATAGCCTAATGAATTTAATTATTGAAAAAAAAAAAGAGTACATACATGAATTTCGATGAAATATAGTGCGTACGTAGCAAGTGTGGCAAAAAAGATTGGACCAAAAGTAACTCGGAGAACTTGAGTGTTGAACACAAATCACAATGTTTATGTATGTTGAAAAATGTCATAAATGCATGTCAACTACCAGAGTCAAATAAAAACAAGAAGTTTGATGCAATTGTTTGAAGTATCACAATCATATCAATAACTTCTTCAACTGATTAATTTTTGCAGATGATTCAGCATTCACGCCTGCCAAATTATTGCTGGCCTCACCAAGTCTTCTAAATTACGATTTTACGAATCAATGAATACACTTCTTCATACTAGCTTAGTCATTCTATTCTATGGTTGTAATATTGATTCAGAGTACCACTATATATATACAGTAAAAATAAGTTACTCCGTATATGTAGTCATAATAAAGTACTGCAGTTATGATTTTTATTCATCATGCTTCTTTTGTTTCTTTGTTATCCGTAATAGTTCTTGGCTGCCACCATTTGTTTGTTTTTTGAACGTATTATCTTTAATAACTACTCGTATTATTACAAAGTATGTAGTATATATTTTGTCTTAATAAAAAAAGACGTAGTATATACTTGTAGTATTGATTGATCATTCGTTCATATATAGTACGTGAAACACGTTAGTATAACATATGTATGACCCCTTAACGTGTGGCCTAGTCTATTCTGCTAATTAAATGAGCATCCTGAATTAAATTGAGTTCACTCCTACCCAGGACATATAGGAGATGTTGATCTTAGTGGCCCTGAAGATGATGGCTCTTAGACCCTAAAGTGAAATTCAAACCTT
The DNA here is from genome assembly GCF_948465745.1 of Chenopodium album. NCBI lineage: Eukaryota > Viridiplantae > Streptophyta > Magnoliopsida > Caryophyllales > Amaranthaceae > Chenopodium > Chenopodium album. The sequence continues at coordinate 90,873,364 of NC_137834.1, forward strand.
CACTATTTATTCAGAAAAATGAATATTTAATCAGTGTATATAACATGTTTGTCTTACATAACTAAATGGAGACAAAGCCTTTATGAGCCTCAATGAAGATCTCCCGGGTCATACATCTCAAATTAGACTACACGCATACTAGACTAGAAAAGTCATTAGTTAAACAAACTAAATCTAAATTATTAAATGTAGCCCGTCATATATTGTGTCAATCCAAATCTGTACCCAGGCCATGCCAGTTAAAAACGGAAACAAAGGATGCTTGCAACATAGCAACTCGACCCTTAGCCGGAAAAAATGCCTAACAAAGGCAACACAAATATATATTAGGCTAGGTCGGACCATGCATGATCAACTCTAGTTACGAGCACACATTACACTAGTCAAATTAGGAACAGTGTGTGGGCATGATGCAGCCCATGCAGGAAGGAAGAACCGAGGAGGAAGCGCAAATGCTGAAATGGTGATGGTGATGACACATTCATCAAGCCTCACATGACACCAAAAGCTTCGATTCTGCAAATCCCAAGGGCGTGAATACTACGTACAAAAATTAACCATCTTTCATGTTTGTTGTCCTCCTGAGTTCTGACTGCTGTATCACTTTTACTTAATCAAGAAACTCAATTTTTTAACTTTTTTTGAAAGAATTTTTAACACTTGTATAAATTTATTTAGGAACAGTGATTGTTTTGCACTCTTTAAGTGAATTTATCTTTCTTTCATTTTCTTTACTGAAAGGAATCTAAGCAAAAGCTTTTATTTTCAACTGCTGGACTCTCTAACTTCTACTTCAGTACTTGTTTTATTTATCTGATGCCACAAGAGAATATGACTTGATATTGACAAGAAGTTGTCTATACTAAACATGCAAGAATATAACATGGGAAGAAATGTTATAAAGAATCCTAACTTAAATTATCTACTTAAGTTATGTTACCATCATCTGAAATTAAAAGTCACATTTTTATTTTCTGAAAATACATTCATACTTTAGTAATTTTAGTACAATACGGATGAATGAACAAGGTGAGAAAATCATTATTAGGACAATTAAACACATGAAAACATAATTTATACTCCTATTCTACTATCCAAATTATAATAACGCAACTTTTCTCCAAGATTAATCTTTTACCATTGCATTGCTTTCTTTCTTATTTATTCGTACATTGGTACATGTATATTTACTCGTAGAGTCAGGTCATTCTAAATTACTCCTAATAAGAACATTACTTTATACAAAAGAGTGTACATACTCGTAACACAAACCCACAAATAACTTCATTCCCAAAATCTAAATTACTTTCACACATGTATTGTCCAAACCCTAATCTTCAATCAAGGATCATGATTCATTGAAGATTTAAATAATAGGAAAACTTAAGTACAAATAAAGTAACAGTTTTGACCAATACAATATATTAAACAAGTTAATTATTATGAAACTAATGTAATACCTAATATTCGCACTTTTTAATGAAATCAAGAACATAACCATTTAAAAAGAAGGAAGTATGCTGTATACATACCAACAACATTATTAAACAGGATGATGATATACCAAGTATATACAATCAAAACCAAATTAAAGTCTCACTTTTGTACAAAATCATGCATACCCTAAATCTAAACCTATGCTTGTCTTCAAAATCTAAATAGACTATTTTTATGAAGTCCATTTACACAAGCTAAGTACCCCTACCAACTAAACCACTAATAAATTAACATCCAAAAAAAATGAACAAGAAAAGTGTTACTGGTACAAAAGTTAAGCATTGGTGTTAATGTTGTAATTTATGTACTAATCTAATGATTGCATGTAATAATTAATTAAAATTAAGGGTTATAAAAATTGTTTCTACAACGGCACTTCCAACCCAAAGGCTTGTAATTGGAGTACCTGTTGTTATCCCAATAAGACAACTCAAACTCAGAACTCGGCGGTTGACTCGTTCGAGGTGGTTCGACTCGGTCAAGACTCGGCAATGTTGGTACTTGGACCGCCTTACAAGGGTGGCACTGATTACACTTGTTGTAGCAACTTGGTGGTGTTGAACCTAATCTTGTTTTCTCTTCACATAATACCCCCTGCTCATTATTCAATCATGTCACATATATTATTACATTATACACATCAAAACCATATAATAGTATAATAAAACAGGTAGAGTAAAAAGTGGAACTACAAAATTACCCTTGTTTGATCAGAGGCAGAAACAGGGGAAGAAAACAGGGGAATAGTGAAAATTAAGAGGATGTAATAATAGTAGAGGAAAGATGAATAATTGAAGGCCATTAAAGAATCTGGGTTTTGAAGAATTCACCATGAAACATTCAACCCAGTTAAAAAAAATATGAAAAATTTGATGGTAAAAAAAGGAAGAAGCAGATGAAATAAAAGGAGGTATGTAATGATGGGGGTAGTAGTACACTAGTACTCAGTAATAATGAATGAAGGAAGGAAGGAAGGAATGGGAAAGAAGAAGTGAAAAAGAATGGGGGTTGAAAGGAATGGTCTGGCCTTAATGAGGACTACTGAATGTGGGGAGAAGAGAGAGAAAGAGAGCAATGAAAGGAACAAGACGAGTGTAGGGAAACAATATCACAGGGAATCCTCTCAGAGGGTTTTGGGGCCTTTCATTGTGTCATTTTTAAAGGTTTTCTAAATTTTATTTTTGACTTTGGGGAAGATTTTGGGAGTGAAACGTTTAAAGTTGTGCGTTTGCAAGTGTGACGGAGAAGTGATTTGATTGTTGAATCAAAATCGTATGTTGTGGAGAATTGGAGATCCTACTACATTTTGTGTGTGGCCGTGTGGGCGTAGATTATATATGCATAATGTTAGAAAAAAAAAAAAAGTGGACCGAATAAAAGGATATAAAGTGAATTTCAAAATTTTGGATACATGTAGATGTACTTATAAAGAAAAAGGACACATGTGATTTTATAAAAAAGAATATGTATTTGTAATTTTCATGAAAAGAATATACTCCGTACTAAATTATGGTTAAAAATAACAATAGAGATTTAAATGTGTAATGAAATAGTACTAATTGACATGCAACTTGGTGTAAGATTGCTCAATAATCAATGAGGTTGTACCATAATAGTTGCACCATAAGTCCATAACCAATTAACCATGCAACATCCTAGTTTAAAGATTGGTAATTGGTATACTACTAAAAAGAAATAACTTTGACTATATTTTAATACAGGAGAATTAGTGATATACTGTAGTAAGAAAGGCAAAAGAAATCTTGAGGTGTTTGTCTATTACTCCGTATATACGAAGTAGGAACTATCGTGTACAATTTATTTTAACAGTTTACAAAAACAAAAACAAAAACCCAAAAACAAAAGGGGGAGAAAGGAAAGGTACAATTGCCCAAAGAAACCAAAAAAAGTAGAAGCTGAAATAAGAAGCAGCCAAAAATAAGTAAAGTTCTTAAAAGTCTCATATTTATTGTAACAAGTAACAACAACAAACACAATATCACATACACTCTCTAATCTCTATCTCTTTGTTTGTATGTTTTTATGGAAGATGATTTTATGAAACAGAATATAAGAAGCTTGACTGGGACTGATTGAAATGAATGAATTCACTTGATGCAATGACAATTTTGGGTCTTGAAACTAGTACGACGAACAACCTATCATTTATGTTCTTTGTCAATATAAATGCATGATTGATGTCTACATTGGTTATGTCTCTTAATAAAACATGCATTTGCCAAGTGGTTATGAATTATGATAGAGTTTGGATTAAGTTTATCTCAAGTGTTTTTTGCAATAATCACCCGGGACCATTCATCCCTCACCTACCAAACATTATAAACTTAACATACAATAATAATCACTTGGCCTTTGCCTAACTATTTTGTGATTTTTTGGGGGTTGGGAGCTAGGCTAGATGGCTAGTGGTGGTCAACATTAGAGATGTCTTTGTATCTAGTCATCTGGTATCACTACTCCACCAAAACACGACACAGTATGTTATTATGCTTATTAGCTATGGATCACATTATTTTCAAAAAACATAATATATATACACTACAAAATATGTTAATTTAAGTAAAATTTTACCTCCCTTAAAAAGGTGAAATTTTATTAAGACACATGAGTGACACATGGATTTGGGCCACCCATTTTAAAATTTCAATACTACACATAGTCAATGGGCTTAGCTATGGATCTAGCCTAACCAGAGTATAGGCTAATGAACCTACACAAGATGCAACTTACAACAATCTTTTTTTTTTTTTTTTTTTGAAAAAAGTCCTAAATGACACTAAATTTCATTAATGTAAGGCATACGGCATCTACAATTGACAATGAACGATAATGAAAATGAATTTAACAAAATTAAACAAGAATTAATCGGGGAAGGGCTAAGAATCCAAATACATAAATATAACAATTCGGCATATTCTCGATTCGTTGTCTCATACAACTTTTTGAGTGGATCCGTCGTCGATTCGCAATTTTGTGAGAAAGTAAATTCTTGTGTTGATTCCGTAACCCGAATCCGAGCCACAATCAATAGTAGCCCCGCACAACCGGAGACCAAATTAAGCACAAATAAAACCTTGTCTTTCGAAGGAGTACGAAAAACCTTGTCTTTCGAAGGATATCGAAAAAACCTTGTCTTTCGAAGGAGATAAACCCTTTCTATCGAGGGAGACATTATTGTGACCTAAAACAAATTAAAAAGCTTAAAAGAAAATAAAGATTGGGGCTTTCCACCGGTGAAATCCGATGGAAGCCCCTTAAAATTAACAATGGAGACTAGGTTTAGGAGAGAGAAGAGAGAAAAGGAGGCTAGGGTTTTTTTAGAGTTACAACAATCTTTCTTCTTTAGCTGGAATTGTTGATCTAATCTTGGAATTGTTGATCTAATCTTTAGTACCGTGATATGAACTTATTAGCCTTTTACTTAATTATTTTTAGTATTGTAGATTTTTAAATTCTAATCTGAACTTTAATTTTATTTTAATATATACAATTTAATTGAAAATAAGATGAATAATACAAGAGTCTTATGATATGTTTAGTTCATCATTTTTTTTAACATCATTTTGACTTCTTTCAGATAAAATAAGTTTAGCTTATATTATGTTCACTTTTTTTTTTTCCACTTAATTTACGTCTCATAAGTTCAAATAAGATAACTTCAGAAAATAAGCTTTCATACAAATTACACAAGCTCAAATAATAACTAAAATAAAATTTAACAAGATCTAACAAGCTCAAATAAGTAAAATCGGATGAATAGAATCCATCCTTAGACAAATAAGTTTAGATAATTTCAGCTTCAAAATAGGTTTATACACAAAATAATAAGATTAACTAAGCTTGGTAAGACACTAACACCACATTGTAAATTGTAATCATCCAAAACAATGGATTAGCTTAGACTTATAAAAAATTGTGAATGGACTACTTTAAGAGGTGATAATAGACAAGTAGAGAGCTACAAGTGGATAACATGCACACAGTTATCATCGGGCCCGGGCTTCTCAATTGGGTTACGCAACATTTGATAGGCCAACTAAAGTTACTACTATACCGCTCTTTTTTTTTTTTCAGCAATTCCCAATATTTTCGGTAATTTTTAACTACCTCTAACGAGTGATCCCCTTCTCTGTTTTCTCTCTCTTATTTTATCAAACCCAATTTACAAATTTGATCATCTACTTCATAATTCAGGTATAATTCAATTCTTCTATTTGATTCAATCTTATTACATGCACTTTTAAAAGTATGTATATTAATTCTTTCTGATCATACCTTCCCTTCTTGATTTTAATTTTATTGCCTATTTAATGATTTTTTTAATTGTTGTCATTTCTAAATTTACATTGATTTTTTTTTTTCTTCCCGGATTTGTATAAATTTAGAAGAAAAGATCCCATTTTTATATCTGTGATAACTAAAATTCACAAATCATTATTCTGTTTTGTATTGATGGTTTAATTCCATGTTTGTTAAAGTTCTTATCTTTGCTTTTTATTGAACATACCCATTTCAATAATTTGTAAAGGGGTCAAATGAAATTTGCTTTTTTCACTTTTTGTGATAAAATGATAAATGATTCATGAAATCAAATGAATAAATTGCATTAAATTGTTACTGATCATATCATGACAATAAATATTTTGTTATGGTGATAAATGTCAAAGATATACTTTAATATAAGATTGATTTTGTGATACTGTTATAAATCCCATTAATTCCTTCAAATATATATGTTTCAAGAATTTCAATTAATTTGTTGGCAGGAAGGATTAAATGGAAGATGATGAACCTAATGTTAGGCCATGGGATGAACTAATTCCAGACACATTAGGTTTGATATTCCAAAGGTTACCACTTGATGAGATATTGAATGTAGTCCCAAGTGTGTGCAAATCATGGGCAAAGGCGGTACGAGGCCCTTATTGTTGGCAGGAGATCGATATCGAGGACTGGAGTCGATATCGAAGGCCTGATAGCCTTGATCGGATCCTTTTGTTGCTGATTGGAAGGAGCTGTGGCTCGTTGCGTAAGCTTTGTGTTTATGGTTTGGCATCCGAAATGAGTTTATCCTTAATTGCTGATAAGTAAGAGGACATATTTTTCTATTTCCATTAAATTATACTGAATTACTACTGATCAAAGTTCTATTTTTATGTCTTTAGCATAGGTTTAATTTATTTTCCTTTGATTGGTATGGAAATTGATTTAGACTAGATTATTTTATTCCCATGTTTTATTGAGGACAAAGATTGTGATAAGCGACTTTTGTTCATTTGTTACTTGGAATTGTGATGGATTTCACACACTTAAACATATGCAATGAGGAAGTTCTAGCTTAGATGCATGAGAAGTGATGAGGAATTCCGATCCTAGTTGATCTAGAATAGAATTGTCAATCTTGTATTTTGGTGGTACATTGGACGTGTGAGGTAGTACTTTGAAGATTTGTACGTGGTTGGCACATGGTTTTCGTTGTACATTTGATTGTTGGGGTGGTATAACTAGGTCATTTCTGTTATTTTTTTTCCTGATTATGGTCTGTTTGTGCTGTGTGGTTAGAAAGTGGGAGAACTTTTAATATCCGAATTATGCATGGTCCTTTGCTTGTTTGGATCTAGCTTTGAGCTGCTGAAACTTGAAATTAATCGCTATTAGAAGGGGGGGGGGGGGGTAATGTTTTTTCTTTTCGGATTCTTTGTAGTTTGTAACTTGATAGAAGAAAAATAATTTAGCTTGATAAATGATATATAATGTTGTCATATACTAGATTACTAGTACTATATATCCTATATTCAAAATAAAATGTGTGCTATGAAATTCAACAAAATTGAATGATCTGAATACTAGATTACTAGTACTACATACTTTCAAGTTTTCTGCTTTCTAATCTCAATTTTTATGTATTGCAAGTGCCAAGTGCCTTCAGATTCTACGGCTTCCAGGAAGTGAAATAAGTGGCTCGATGGTGGAACAAGTTGCTGTGAAGCTTTCTAGCCTCACTTGCTTAGATTTGAGCTACTGCACCAAAATTGGAGCTCCAGCTCTAGAGGCATTTGGAAAGAACTGCAAACTCCTTACTTGCTTGCAGAGGAACATGCATCCTTGGGATGTAGCCGCAATAATGAAAGATGACGAAGCATATGCTATATCTGCTACTATGCCACAGCTCAAGCACCTAGAGCTGGCCTACCTGAATATCACAACAGATGGTGCTGTTCGGATCCTCAAAAGCTGTCATGAGCTTGAGTTGCTTGATATTAGAGGTTGTTGGAGCGTGAAAATTAATGAAAAGTACCTCAAGGATCGCTCAAAGTTGCAGGTAGTAGGACCTCTGGTTGTGGATGGCAGTGGTAAGGTGAAGGAGAGTGTTGATTTCTACCCTGGTTCCTCCAGCTTCTGGGCCTGGGGTTTTGGCGAGATGGATGAGTATGATGAAGATGGTGATCAGGATGGTATGTGTGATGTGTCTTTTGCTCCCTGGGACGATGTGCATGAGATGGAGGACTTAGGGTTGGTGTCCTACGACGATGTGTATGGCTATTACTAAAATTAAACCAAATGGAGTCTGCAGTATTTTTTTCATGTATGCATTTCATTTTCCACGAAGATGAGAGGCTACGCGAGCATTTGGTCTCTCGAAGAATGATATGGATTTTCTTATTCCTAAATCTATTTGAGAATGTTGAGATGTATCTGTCAAAAAAAAAAAAAAAAAGAGAGAGAATGTTGAGATGTATTTTTAAGTTGATTAGTTGGCTGCCTAGTTTACCAGATGGATTGTAGATTGATCTAGACCTCTTAGACGTAGTACTACAGTTCAGAATGAACTCTAGCTCTAGTTAAAGCTTGTTTTATGCAGGTAATGGTATTGGCATTTGACAATGAATTGAACGAAATTTGTCTTAGGATGTTGCTTTTTTTTTTTCCCCCTTCTTTTGATGTATGTTATAATCTGATACCTCATATTCAGATTCATCACATTTTGAAGGACATGGCCTGTAATTTATCCGAAGTTATCTCAACTTAAACTCGACTTGAATCGTTAGAGCTTACCTATAAATGACTTGAAAGCTTGCCTTATTCATATGGATCTTTAGAAGTAGAAGAAATTTTATAAAAGTGATACATTGCAACACTATAGTATCCCAACAACATCAAATTAAACACTAGAAAAAACTCCATTAAGTAAACAACTTTTGATAAACACAACACCGTATAATCACGGTAAACAAACTTGTGACTTCCTGGAGATTTACAAGGCCAAAATTTAAAAGTCAAAGGCCAAACTCAGCATATTATCACAGTAACTACTAACTCCTATATTTACACAATGTAGTCAGTCATAATACTTCATGTAATAGGTCAATTATCATGTCCCACACACTGATTTGTGTGATACACAAATCATGTTACATATGATTTACACTATAAATACCGCGCCACGAATCTTACCTAATACACTGCAAAATCTACACTGACGTTACAAAAAGTTAAGCTACTGATTACACAACGAGATGATCCCCCAAATGGCTGATAGGATTGTCTTATAGGAATGTTGATGGTTACCTCAAGCAAGCAACTTCATGACAGTGTTCAGCCTAACATCCTCAAGCAAGCAATAATGCAGAGTTACAGCGTTTTCATCAGCATCATCATTTCAGCCATGGGAAATACAGACACAACAACATTCCCAGGGAAGCTATGCGTCAATTTCAAAACAGCTGGAGTTACTGTCAATCAGTAGCATCCAAGAGCAGTAATTAAGAAGAATCTTGCATGCTAGATCTATATAGCTCCTCGTCCACTATAAGAGGTGGTATAGTCCATGATCCAAGAGAATATCCAGAAATCTTCCCACCTGAATCACCAGACAAAATACCTCAACGACAAAAAAAATTTGTCAGGAAGAAAAGTATACAAATTTCTGTCATCCTGAGATAATAATAATAACACCCAGAAAACAATTCTACCTTCTCTGGTGGCTTCTTCACATCTTTTTTGGTAGCTTGCATAAAGCTTGGGATCCAAAGCTTTTGACAGCTTCTCGTACTTCTCTTCAGCCTCAGCTATACTTTTAGCCTAAGAAGTCAGATATCCATATTTCCAAACAGATGATCACAGATAAGCATCAGAGCTCAAACTAATTTAATCATTTGTACTGAAACAACCAGACAAACCCCCCCCCCCCCCCCACACCCCTAACAAACAAACAAAAATAAATAATAATTTAATATTGAATTCACAAGAATCTATGAAATATTATCTAGATGAGCCATATGACAGTGAAGACACTGCAATCCTTAAAAATCACTAGACTTTTATCAATTTTTACATAATTTTTGAATTAATTATGGTATCAGCACAAGCAGCAGGACTTGGGCTTTGTTATTTTCACCAGACAGACCATTATTTGAACTTACATGAAATTATAGATCTTACCTAATGTTTTTGGTCCATCGAAGTTATATTAAGTAGAAAAAGCAAAGTCTTAACTCTATTATGTGCGCCAACATTATGGCACAACTCACCAGCATGGTTGGGGCTACAGAAGCGCCATATATTCTAACAAACATGCGCAATATATTGAAATTATTCTCCAGCACATCCTCCTGGACAAAAAACCACATGTTAAGAACAGGAAACCTTGAAGCAGAAATTATATTTTCAAAAGACTTTGCTTGTAAGCTGACCTCATAGTCGAACCTGATGCATCATAATTTCCAAATCCATCGGCAGATAATGTTAATCAAACAGCATGTAAAGGTTTTTCCATTACAGACATCATCATATAGATGTATAAAAAATATAAAAGGTAAGTTACTTACAGATCATCGGATACCTCCACTAGAAATTCAGAGATAGTCAAGAATTCCATATGAAGATCATTAACCTTCATTGAAATTGAAAATAGAAATTATCAGCCTCAGAGCAGTGAAGACCCATTGTGAATACACTTCAAAAAACAAAGTGAAACAAGACACATTGGGTGACACATCTTTGGAAAATCTACTCTCCATTAAACAGGGAGGGAAAGTACTCAATAAACAAGAAATCAGTAGTTTGCAGAAGCACATTGTTTTGGACCTCCAATAAGAATATATTATAGTGCACCGTTCACAAGCAGTTTCCAGCAAGCATGCAAAGTTCACGTCATAAAAGCAGTTATCAGCACACAAAGATAGTCTAGAGTATGGAGACTACTTATTATGACCATCCAAGAGAGCATTTAAGATGCAGAACGACAAATACTAATTACTGATTATAAAAACTAAAAATGTATAAAAATGAAACTAATTACATTAAAAAATAAATTTAAAAGTAAGCCACATCACAGAAAAAACATGAAAAATAGACCGGAAACAAGCAGTCAACAATGCAGAGGAGACGAGGCACGCAAACTAGCAAAACATGCAAAAGGGCCAGAAACCACTAAAACTCGAATAGAGTTTGGCGGCCTGGTTGGAAATTTGAAATGAGAGGCAAAATTTAGCTACAGTAGTTGCAAGAATCCTAAACCCCACAAAGTCATATAAACAAAAAGACACCTTCATTGAACCAAATAACACCATCTTCGATTTCCTTCCCCTAGAAAGATTCTCCACTTAATGAAGTGCAAGGAGGAATATGAGATACTTAAACACCTTGCAAAGGAAGGAAATACCTCTTCTCCCTGCAGCTGATACAAAAGAAGATTCAAAACCCGATAATCAAAAGATTTGAGTTGAATAGCCCTCAATGCATCTTCGATTGAAATCTGAAAATAAATTTAAGTCAATAACAACGCATATATTTGGCAAATTAAATATTTACAAACTTCTAAAGAATTAAATGCAGTCAGTAAAAAAATTGCACTAATGAATCCTCATCCCAATGGATATATGAACAATGAGTGATACATCCACACTCAATTCACAAGGGGAAAAGTCTACTTAGTAAATGTTCTTCAATAAACAAGACACTCTCATCTTCAATCACCATACACAAACAGACAGTTGCAAATTTGATTTCAAAGATTTATCAACGATGAGGAACTTGAATCGGAGCAAAAAACAATTGACAAGTGCATTTACAGTTTAATATTTATACAAGGTGAAAATCTGGAAGCAAATATACAAGGTAACATTTTTAAACCTCATCTTGTTCTGAAGCACCACAAAGCCTCCTTTCTAAAGCCCAGTATTCCTCTCCATTTTTCAGTTCTTCTCTAATTCTGCATGCTTGAAAAAGTAGAAAGTTGTTTAGGATGTTTTCTAAACAATAAAAAATAGTCAACGTTGGCATGTAACAAATGCGATAAGTTAAACCTCTTTGTCAGCAGCCCATTACACTGAAGTAGAACCGTAAGTGGCCGGATTGTATCTGACTCAAAATCTTTATTAAACCTGCACGCCAAGGTAGAATATGCTTCCTGGATACAAACAAGACTCAGAAAAACACCTCAGCCTCATATAAACATGTCCAAGAAGAATCTATAAAAGCAAGATATGTTCAGCTTACTTTATCAAATCTTCCATCTCGAACAGCCACTTTGCTTACAGTAAAATCGACCATCTTCTCATTCAAAGTGTCCAACTGTTCAACAAAAGACATCTTAAAGGCTAAAATCCAGACTGAGATAGTAATCATCATACTTAACATCTTAGCACCCGTCGTTACTAGAGTTGTCAAAAGTTGATCCGACCCGAAATACCGACTCAAACCCGATTATTAATCGAACCTTCTGAACCCGAAAAAATGGTGACCCAAACCCGACCTGAAACCAACCCTAGACCCGAGTTGACCCGAGTATGTGAGACCCGAACCCGAACATGAACTGACCTAGAGATGACCTGACCCGAATGTAACCCGTAAATTATTGACCTCAACCAAACCCGACTTGAACCGAAATTGACCCAAACCTGTTTTAACCCGTTAAAACCCGAATTGTTACTAACTTGACCTGAATTCAACTCGACTTGTTCCTAACCCGACCCGAATTTAACCCAACCTATTACAAACCCGACCCGAAATCAGCCCGACTTGTTATTAACCTGACCCAAATTCAACCCGACTTGTTATTGACCTGACCCGAATTTTACCAGACCTATTACTATCCCGACCTAAAAATTCAACCCGATCTGTTATTAACCCGACTCGAAATTAACACGACTTGTTATTGACCCAACCTAAATTCAACCCAAATTATTCCTGACCCGATTTCAAATCACCTTAAATGTGATTTAAACCACCTTATTATTGTTGATCAAAGCATTTTGTCTAGGGAGACCAAGTCGGTCCATGCCAGCAAAAGAAAGGAGCATCATCCTCAAATTTAACAATTAAATATAGTATATATTTGTTGTATGGTCAAAGGAGATAATTATCTTCCTAAATTATAGACTATAGTTCCCTAGTATATTTCCATATATATTATAGTCAAAGGAAAAAATTAGCTTGATAAAAATGAAAATTATTAATTTATAATTAGTTGAACCCGAATATGACCTGACTTGGAAATGACCCGACCTGATTGTAACCTGCAAATTATTGACTTCAACATAACCCGAGTTGAATCCGAGAATGACCCGACTTGGAAATGACCCAACCTGATTATAACCCGCAAATTATTGACTTGAACCGAACCCAACTTGAACCCGAGAATTACCCGACATGAAAATGACTCGACCTGATTATAACCCGCAAATTATTGACTTGAACCGAACCCGACTAAAACCGGAAAATGACCCGACCTGATTCTAACTAAAATTATTGACTTGAACCGAACCCAACCCAACTCGAACCCGAGAATTACCCTAACCCGTTTTAACCCGTGAAAACCCAAATTAAACCCGACCTATTGTTCATCCGACCGGTTATTAACCCGACCTAAACCCGACCCAAAACCAATAAGAAATATGACCCGATGTGACCCGACTCAAACATGACCCAACCAAAACCCGACCCGTATAGGTTACGGAATTAATCCGAATTAATCCAACCCAAGTTGAATCGACCACCTCTTACCGACCTAAACGCGAAACCTCCAAAATTTCTCAAAAAGCATGGATATTAGCATTCAATTTTGGAATTTTTTGATATTTTTCACCCGGAAATAAAAATTTCCGAGATGTTTACCATAGTCCCTAATACCCCCCCAAGAGTCCAATTGGCAGGGTGGAACTATCCAATTTGCCTTTAAACGACCAATTTACGAGTTTACAACTTGCACCGATTTCATTAACTCAGCAATACCACGAACACTTGTGACAACATATAATGATCATATATGGTTCCAAACGGCATAATATGACCCCGAGATATATCCCCTAAAATCTCAATGCTTTACGACACCGGGACCGAAACAATCGAAGTTTCTCAAAATGCGTGGATATTAGACTTCAATTTTGGAAGTTTTAGACTTTTTTTCGCCCGATTATAAAAATTGTCGAAATGTTTACCATGGTCCCTAATAACCTCCGGAAGTCCAATTGGGTGGGTGGAAAATCCAATTTGCCTTTAAAGGACAAATTTACCGGTTTACAACTTGCACCGATTTCATTAATTCAAGCCTACAACGAACATTTATGAAAACAAATAATGATCATATATGGTTCCAAACTACATTATATGACCCCAAGATGTATTCCCTAAAATTACAAGACTTTTCGACACCGAGTGTCGAATACTTCAAAAATTCTCAAAACACATGGATAATAGCCTTCAATTTTTGAATTTTTTTTTACTTTTTTTCGCTCGTAAATGAAAATTGCCGAAATGTTTACCATGGTCTCTAATACCCTCCGGGGGTCCAATTGGGTGTGTGAAACCATCCAATTTTCCTTTAAACAACCAATTTACAAGTTTACAACTTGCACCTATGTTACTCGGACTCTTTCATTTACCTCACGTATCCGTGTCGACACGACACTTGTCGGATACCGACACCGACACTCGGACACTTCATTTTTAACTAAAATCACAATTTTTTTTCAAGAAAATGAGCGAGTCCGATGCTTGGACACCCTTGTCTAATTTGACACTTCTTCCGAGTCCAAGTAACATAGACTTGCACCGATTTCATTAACTCAAGCCTACCACGATATTTATGACAACATATAATGATCATATATGGTTTCAAACGGCATTATTTGACCCTGAGATATATCTCCTAAAATCTCAATGCTTTACGGCACACCAGGACTGAAACAATCGAAATTTCTCTAAAAGCGTGGATATTAACCTTCAATTTTGGAATTTTTCGGCTTTTTTTCGCCCAAATATAAAAATTGCCGAAATGTTTACCATGATCCTTAATACCCTCCGAGAGTCCAATTGGATGGGGGAACATCCAATTTGCCTTTAAACGAGCAATTTACAGGTTTAAAACTTGCACCGATTCCATTAATTCAAGCCTACCACGAACATTTATGACAACAAATAATGATCATATATGGTTCCAAACGACATTATATGACCCTAAGATGTATTCCCTAGAATTACAAGACTTTTCGACATCGGGCCCAGAATGCTTTAAAAATTCTCAAAAAGCGTGGATATTTTTGAATTTTTTTATTTTTTTTTTGCCCGAAAATAAAAATTGCCGAAATTTTTACCATGGTCTCTAATACCCATCGGGAGTCCAATTGGGTGGGTGGAACAATTCAATTTGCCTTTACACGGCCAATTTACTAGTTTAAAACTTGCGCCAATTTCATTAACTCAAGCATACCACAAACATTTATGATAACATATAATGATCATATATGGCTCCAAACGGCATTATATGAACTTAAGATGTATCCCATAAAATCTAAAGGCTTTTCGACACCGGGCTCGGAAACCTTCAAAATTTCTCAAAAAACGTAGATATTAGCCTTTAATTTTGGAATTTTTTTACTTTTTTTCGGCAGTAAATAAAAATTGCCGAAATGTTTACCATGGTCCATAATACCCTCCAGAATTCCAATTGGGTGCGTGGAAACATCTAATTTGCCTTTAAACGACCAATTTATCATTTTACAACTTGCACCGATTTCATTAATTCAAGCCTACTACGAACATTTATGACAACATAAAATGATTATATATGATTCTAAACGGCATCATATGATCCCGAGATATATCCCCTAGAATCTAAAGCCTTTTCGACATCGGGCTTCGAAACCTCCAAAATTACTCTAAAAGCGTGGATATTAGCCTTCAACTTTGTAATTTTATGACTTTTTTTTCACCTGTAAATAAAAATTGACGAAATATTTACCATGGTCCTGAATACCCTCCGGAAGTTCAATTGGCTGGGTGGTACCATCCAATTTGCCTTTAAACGGCCAATTTACCGGTTTACAACTTGCACCGATTTCATTAATTCAAGCCTACCACGAACATTAGTGACAACATATAATGATCATTTATGGTTCCAAATGGAATTATATGACCCCGAGACGTATTTTCTAAAATCTCATTTCTTTTCGATAAAGGGCGCCGAAACTTTTGAAATTTCTTAAAAAGCATGGATAATAGCCTTCAATTTTTGGATTTTTTGACTTTTTTTTTTCGCCCTTAAAAAAAATTTGCCGAAATGTTTACCATGGTCTCTAATACCCTCCGAGAGTCCAATTGGGTGGGTGGAACCATCCAATTTGCCTTTAAACGACCAAATTACCGGTTTACAACTTGTGCACCGATTTCATTAACTCAAGCCTACCACGAACATTTATGACAACAAAAATTGATCATATATGGTACAAAACAGCATTATATGACCCCGAGATGCATCCCCTAAAATTTCAAGACTTTTCGACATCGGGCCCGGAAACCTCCAAAATTTCTCAAAAAGCATGGATATTAATCTTCAATTTTTGAATTTTTTTGACTTTTTTTTCGCCCGTAAATAAAAATTGCCGAAATGTTTACCATGGTCCTTATTACCCTCCGGGAGTCCAATTGGGTGGGTGGAACCGTGGAACCGTGGAACCATCCAATTTGCCTCTAAATGGCTAATTTACCGGCTTACAACTTGCGCCAATTTCAATAACTCAAGCCTACCACCAACATTTATAACAACATATAATGATCATATATGGTTCCAAACGGCATTATTAGAACCCGAGATGCATCCCCTAAAATCTAAAGGCTTTACGACACCGGGTTCCAAGACCTCCAAAATTTCTCAAAAAACGTAGATATTAGTCTTCAATTATTGAATTTTTTGATTTTTTTTCGCCCGAACATAAAAATTGTCGAAATGTTTACCACGGTCTCTAATACCCTTCGGAAGTCCAATTGGGTGGGTGGAACATCCAATTTGCCTTTAAACGACCAATTTATCGGTTTACTATTTGCACCGATTTCATTAATTCAAGCCTACCACGAACATTTATGACAACAAATAATGATCACATTTGGGTTAAAACGACATTATATGACCACAAGATATATTTCCTTGAATTTCAAAACTTTTCGACACCGGGCTCCGAATATTACAAAAAATCTCAAAAAACGTGGATGTCTTTAATTTTTGAATTTTTCGACTTTTTTTTCGCTTGTTAATAAAAATTGCCGAAATGTTTACCATGGTCTATAATATCCTACGGGAGTCCAATTGGGTGGGTGGAACCATCCAATTTGTCTATAAACGACCAATTTACCGGTTTACAACTTGCACCAATATCATTAACTCAAACCTACCACGAACATTTATGACAACATATAATGATCATATATGGTTCTAAATGGCATTATATGAACCCGAGATGTATCCCCTAAAATCTAAAGGTTTTTCGACACCGGGTTCCAAAACCTCCAAAATTTCTCAAAAAACATAGATATAGCCTTCAATTTCCGAATTTTTTGACTTTTTTTACCACGAATAAAAAAATTGCCGAAATGTTACCATGGTCCCTAATATCCTCCGGGTGTCCAATTGGATGGGTAGAACATCCAATTTGCCTTTAAACGACCAATTTACCGGTTTATAATTTGCACCGATTTCATTAATTCAAGCCTATCACGAACATTTATGACAACAAATAATGATCACATTTGTGTTAAAACGACATTATATGACCCCCAAATGTATTTCCTAGAATTTCAAAACTTTTCGACACCGGGCCCGAATACTCTAAAAATTCTTAAAAAAAGTCGATAATAGCCATCAATTTTTAAATTTTTTGACCTCTTTTTCCGCTTTAAATAAAAATTGTCGAAATGTTTACCATGGTCTCTAATATCTTTCGGGAGTCCAATTTAGTGGGTGGAACCATCCAATTTGCCTTTAAACGGCCAATTTACCGGTTCACAACTTGCGCCAATTTCATTAGCTCAAGCCTACCACAAACAATTATGACATCATATAATGATCATATATGGTTCCAAACGACATTATATGAACCCGAGATGTATCCCCTAAAATCTAAAGGCTTTTCGACACCAGGTTCCAAAACCTCCAAAATTTCTCAAAAAAACGTAGATATTAGCTTTCAATTTGGAATTTTTGATTTTTTTCACCCGGAAATAGAAATTGCCGAAATGTTTACCATAATCCCTAATACCCTCCGGGATTCCAATAGGATGGGTGGAACCATCCAATTTGCCTTTAAACGACCAATTTATGAGTTTACAACTTATACCAATTTCATTAACTCAAGCCTACCACAAACATTTATGACAACATATAATGATCATGTATGGTTCCAAACGGCATTATATGATCCCAAGATATATCCCATAAAATCTCAATGCTTTTCGACATCGGGACCGAAATAATCGAAATTTCTCAAAAAGCGTGGATATTAGCCTTCAATTTTGGAATTATTTGACTTTTTTCGTCAAAATATAAAAATTGCCGAAATGTTTACCATGGTCCCTAATACTCTCCGGGAGTCCAATTGGGTGGGTGGAACCATACAATTTGCATTTAAACGGCCAATTTACCGAATTACAACTCTCCCCGATTTCATTAAATTAAGCCTACCACGAACATTTATTACAACATATAATGATCATTTATGGTTCTAAAAGGCATTATATGACTCTGAGATGTATCCCCTAAATTCTTAAGGCTTTTCGACAACAGGCCCTGAAACCTCCAAAATTTCTCAAAAAGCGTGGATATTAGGCTACAATTTTGGAATTTTTTGACTTTTTTTTCCCCCGGATATAAAAAATGTTGAAATGTTTATGACAACATATAATGATCATTTATGGTTCTAAAAGGCATTATACGACTCTGAGATGTATCCCCTAAATTCTTAAGGCTTTTCGACAACAGGCCCCGAAACCTCCAAAATTTCTCAAAAAGCGTGAATATTAGACTACAATTTTGAAATTTTTTGACTTTTTTTCGCCCGGATATAAAAAATGTCGAAATGTTTACCATGGTCCCTAATATCTTCCCGGGAGTCCAATTGGGTGGGTGGAACCATCGAATTGGCCTTTAAACGACAAATTTACCGGTTTACAATTTGTACCGATTTCATTAATTCAAGCCTACGACGAACATTTATGACAACAAATAATGATCATATATGGTTCCAAACGATATTATATAACTCAGAGATGTATTCCCTAGAATTTCAAAACTTTTTGACACCAGGCCCCTATTACTTCAAAAATTCTCAAAAAACGTGGATAATAGCCTTCAATTTTTGGATTTTTTACTTCCTTTTCGCCTTTAAATAAAAATTGCCGAAATGTTTACCATGGTCCCTAATACCCACCGGGAATCCAATTGGTTGGGTGGAACCATCCAATTTGCTTTTAAATGACCAATTTACCGATTTACAACTTGCGCCGATTTCATTAACTCAAGCCTACCACGTACATTTATGACAACAAATAATGATCATATATGGTTCCAAACGACATTATATGACCCTGAGTTGTATTCCCTAGAATTTCAAGACTTTTAGACACCAGGCTCCGAAGACTACAAAATTTCTCAAAAATTGTGAATATTAACCTTCAATTTTTTAATTTTTTTTGACTTTTTTTCGCCTGGAAATAAAAATTGTCGAAATGTTTACCATAGTCCCTAATACCCTCTGGGAATCCAATTGGGTAGGTGCAGCCATCCAATTTGCCTTTAAACTGTTAGTTTACTGATTTACAACTCTCACCGATTTCATTAATTCAAGCCTACTACGAACATTTATGACAACATATGATGATCATTTATGGTTCTAAACGACATTATATGACCTTAAGATGTATCCCCTAAATTCTCAAGGCTTTTCGACAAAAGGCCCCGAAACCTCTAAAATTTCTCAAAAAGCGTGGATATTAGCCAATTTTGGAATTTTTAGACTTTTTTTCGCCCGAATATAAAAATTGATGAAACGTCTAACCTAGTCTCTAATACCTTTCGGGAGTCCAATTGGGTAGGTGGAACCTTCTAATTTGCCTTTAAACGACCAATTTACCGGCTTACAACTTGCACCGATTTCATTAATTCAAGCCTACCACGAATATTTATGACAACAAATAATGATAATATATAGTTCCAAACGACATTATATGACCCACAGATGTATTCCCTAGAATTTAAAAACCTTTTGGACACCGGGCCTCGAATACTCCAAAAATTCTCAAAAAACGTAGATAATAGCCTTCAATTTTTGAACTTTTTTACTTTTATTTCGCCCGTAAATAAAAATTGCCGAAATGTTTACCATGGTCTATAATACCCTCCGGGAGTCCAATTGGGTGGGTAGAACCATCCAATTTGTCTTTAAACGGCCAATTTACCGGTTTACAACTTGCGCCAATTTCATTAACTCAAGCCTACCACCAACATTTATGACAACATATAATGATCATATATGGTTCCAAACGACATTATTAGAACCCGAGATGTATCCCCTAATATCTAAAGGCTTTACGACACCGGGTTCCAAAACCTCCAAAATTTTTCAAACAACATAGATATTAGTCTTCAATTTTGGAATTTTTTGACTTTTTTTCGCCCGAATATAAAAATTGCCGAAGTTTTTACTATGGTCCCTAATACCCTCCAGGAGTCCAATTTGGTGGGTGGAACATCCAATTTGCCTTTAAACGACCAATTTACCGGTTTACAATTTGTACTAATTTCATTAAATCAAGTCTACAACGAACATTTATTACAACAAATAATGATCACATTTGGCTTAAAACGACATTATATGACCCCGAGATGTATTTCCTTAAATTTCAAATATTTTCAACATCAGGCCCCGAATACTCCAAAAATTCTCAAAAAACGTTGATCATAGCCTTTAATTTTTGAATTTTTTGACTTTTTTTCGCTTTAAATAAAAATAGCCGAAATGTTTACCATGGTCTCTAATACCATTCGGGACTCCAATTAAGTGGGTGTAACCATCCAATTTGCCTTTAAACGGCCAATTTACCGGTTCACAACTTGCGTCAATTTCATTAACTCAAGCCTACCACGAACATTTATGACAACATATAATGATCATTTATGGTTCTAGACGGCATTATATGACTCTAGATTTATCCCCTAAATTCTTAAGGCTTTTCGACAACAGGCCCCTAAACCTCCAAAATTTCTTAAAAAGCGTGGATATTAGGCTTCAATTTTGGAATTTTTTGACTTTTTTTTTCGCCCGAATATAAAAATTGCCGAAATGTTTACCATGAGCCCTAATACCTTCCGGGAGTCCAATTGGGTGGGTGGAACAT
The DNA here is from genome assembly GCF_948465745.1 of Chenopodium album. Lineage (NCBI taxonomy): Eukaryota > Viridiplantae > Streptophyta > Magnoliopsida > Caryophyllales > Amaranthaceae > Chenopodium > Chenopodium album. The sequence continues at coordinate 90,894,547 of NC_137834.1, forward strand.
CCAATTAGCCTTTAAACAACCAATTTACCGGTATACAACTTGCACCGATTTCATTAATTCAAGCCTACCACGAACATTTATGAGTTATGACAACAAAAAATGATCGTATATGGTTCCAAACGACATTATATTACCCCGAAATGTATTCCCTAGAATTTCAAAACTTTTTGACACCGAGCCCCAATTACTCCAAAAATTCTCAAAAACGTAGATAATAGCCTCCAATTTTTGGATTTTTCGACTTTTTTTTAGCCCTTAAATAAAAATTACCGAAATGTTTACCATGGTCTCTAATATCCACCATGAGTCCAAATGGGTGGGAAGAACCATCCAATTTGCTTTTAAACGGCCAATTTACCAGTTTACAACTTGCGCCAATTTCATTAACTCAAGCCTACCACAAACATTTATGACAACATATAATGATCATATATGGTTCCAAACGGCATTATACGAACCCGAGATGTATCCCCTAAAAACTTAAGGCTTTGCGACACACTACAAGAAAAACAATTTTGGGCAACGGATTAATAATTTATGGGCGACAAAATTAATAATCGTCGCCCAAACATCTAATTATGGACCACGAGGTAAATTTTGTCACCCAATGTACAATAACAGGCGACGACCAAGATTTTTGTTGCCCTTATTCATAAATGGGCCACGAAATTATTGATAGTTGCCCATTAATATGACTGGGGCGACAAAATAACTTAACCCATTGCCCAAACCAATTAAATTGGGCTGAAAAGGATGTTTAATGTCGTTGCCCATCAATTAAAATTGGGCGGAAATAAAACCCGCTTAATAAAAATCCCAAATATGCCAAAACTTCAAATATTAAACTCCGTACATCATCAGTTTCATTACTTCAGTTCTTCCCTTTCCTCTGTCCCCTATTTGTACCAGAGCTTGCAAAAGCCATTGAAGAGCTATAGTTTTTGCGTGTTTTTGGTCAATTGTGTTTCTTTATACAATATCTAAATCCAAGTTTTTCCTTTCTCAATATTACTTTCTAGTTTGTAATTTTGTCAAACCCTAATTTGTTTGTTAATTTCATAGGTGGTCCGGCGGTGGTTAAGGGAGGCGATAACAACGGCTTCAACGCATCCTCTTAACGGGTCAATTATATAGTGGTTAATATCAATCGAATTTTGTTTTCTGTAAAAAAAAAAAAGATTTTGATGCAAAATAATTGTTCTTTTCTATATTAATCGAGTGACATTCGAGTTTTGTTTCAATAATGAAATGCAAAATTTGTTCTTGAAAATATTCTATGCTTCTAATTTTCCCAATTTAGATCAATGACGCTATTAGTTTTGGTTAATTTCCCTGATTTTGTTCGGCGTGATGTAAGAAGCTTAGATGACAGATTTGTCCCAAGAAATTGTAAGGATTCTTAGTTGGGTAAGATTAACCCAGAATCTGATTGAATTATAATTGCTCGTGTAATATCAATTATTAGAAAGCATATTAGAGGATATTAGCTCGCTTAATATTCAGTGAGAATTATATTGTATTTAGGATGTTCGAAGGACAATGATATTAGTTTAATTACTTTGATAAGTGGTTTTCTATCGGGTCTGATTTTTTATAATTTCAGTTGTTGTTAGTTTGTTACAGATTTACAATATAGAACTTAACATTCTAATTATTACACGAGTAAATTGACTACATATAGAGAGATTCAATTATAAGAGAACATGTCTTATTTTAAAATATGGCAAACTAGAATCTTTATTTGAACTACCCATGTAATATGAGTGAGCAGAATCAATAGAGTATGATAAATATTGACTTTCATTCTGATTAACTCATGTGCAAATAAGAACCTGACTATACTGAACCACGAACTAATTAATTTTTTTGCTTAATTGTAAAGATCCTTCTATTACCCCTTTTGTTTAGGAGCTTAGGAGCTTCAAAGAAGATCTGAACATTAGTGTTTCTTGATCAAGCTACCAATATTCAGGTTGGTGTTTTTTTATTTGATAGCTTTTGATTGTATTATACTTCTATATATATATATATATATATATATATATATATATATATATATATATATATATATATATATATATATATATATATATATATAGATATATAGATAGATAGATAGATATCTATATGGGTTGAATTTTGAGTATGTTTCTTTGATGAGTACTAGCTTAATTATTATCAATTTTGTGCAGCTATATGATTTGAATAGTACCTGAAATTATTGCTTTAAGAGATATGTTTTGATGAAATTTATCCAGTAGTATGCCTTGGCCAAATTAATGTAAGAAAAATGATATAATAAAGAAGCTTCTTTGCATATGATATGTGTAATTGTGTATACACTTTTTGACTTAATTGGTGTGCTTAATATATGGATTAATAATTAGTTTATGTGGATGGATAGTTCTTATTAATTGGTGTGCTTAGGATATGGATTAATAATTAGTTTGTGTGGATGGATAGTTCTTATTATTAACTTGTAGATGACTAATTTTTTTTGTTCTTTGTTTTTATAATTTATTATTAAAATTTTGACTACAAAAAGCTATCAGTATGTAAAAAAAGTAGGCCTAAAAGAAAATATAAAGAAGAATGGTACTTTGTATTTTAGATTTTTAGGATAACACAAAAATCCTAAGCATTAGCTATACTTTGATATTTTTCGGAAGTGGAGGTGATTAAATTGGCATAATTTGATTGTTTTTAACCTATAAACTTTTTCTTGATTTTTTAACTAACTATTTTTTTTGCTATTATGCTGTTACGGACTATCTTTTATTTTAAATTTCAAGAATGAATAGAGATCGAACTTGGATGAACCACAATGGTATAAAGGATAGACGAAAACCAGAGTATAAAGCAGGAGTCGACGAGTTTTTAAAGTTTGCTTATAGGGAAAAAAATGATGACACCTTGTTGAAATGTCCTGTTTAAACTGTAGATTGAGTTTGGCCCATGATCGAAAAACTATGCAATGCCACTTACTAGTATATGGTATAGATAGTAGTTATAACCCATGGGTGAGTCACGGAGAAAGTGGTGGGCTAGATGTTAATAATGAAGATGATAACACGATGGAGGCCTCACATAATGACGATGATGGTGATATACCATTTGATGACATGGCTCCATTGGTTTTTGATGCCACAAATGCATGGAATAATAGTACAACTTATGAGGTTCATAGTGATGGTGGTAACGCCATGGAGTTTGGTTCTAGTAGTGGCAATGATGAAACTCCTAGTAAGGAGTTAATGACATTGCTCGAAGACATGGAGGCCGAATTATATCCAGGGTGCAAGACATTTAAGAGATTAGAGTTTCTTATCACATTACTACACATTAAAGTTAGCAACAAGTGGAGTGATAAGTCTTTTTCAATGTTATTGAATACATTACATAGGGCATTTAATCATGATAAAAAATTTCCATCTAATTCTTATGAATCAAAAAAATATACAAAAGCATTAGGATTGGATTATGTAAAGATCGATGCATGTGTTAACCATTGCATTTTGTATCGCAAGGAGTTTGCAAATGAAGAAAAATGCCCTAAATGCTTGACTCCTAGATGGAAGGAAAAAGTTGTGCAAGGTGGTGATGTGTCTTCTGGTGACGAAGACGAGGGTGTTGCTGAAAAGAAAACTCGAATTCCTCAATTAGTTTTACGTCATTTTCCTCTCATTCCAAGGTTGCAAAGGATGTTTGTCTCCTCGAAGTTAGCAAAGGACATGCGATGGCATAAGGATGAATGCTCAAAAGATGAGGTAATGAGACACCCAGCTGATTCAGAAGCATGGAAGTCCTTGGATAAAATATATCCAGACTTTGCTGCTGATGCTCGTAACATACGCTTGGGTTTGGCAAGTGATGGCTTTAATCCCGGTGCTAACATGAGTAGCAGATATAGCATTTGGCCAGTGATGTTAGTTCCATATAACTTACCTCCTTGGATGTGCATGAAAAGTAATAACATGATATTATCTTTGCTAATTCCCGGTCCCAAATCTCCGGGAAATGATATAGATGTATTTTTGCAACCTCTAATTGATGAACTAAAGGAATTGTGGGAGACAGGGGTAAAAACTTTTGATGCTCATGCCAAAGAGACATTTAATATGCGAGCAGTGTTGTTGTGGACTATTAGTGACTTTCCAGCTTATGCTAATCTCTCTAGTTGGAGTACTAAAGGAGAACGTGCATGCCCTAATTGTCATAAAGATACAAGATCAGCTTGGTTAAAACATGGGCGCAAATATTGTTATATGGATAACAGAGTGTTAGATCACAAATGGAGACGTAATAGGAATTTGTTGGGTGGAAAAGTTGAACGGGGTCCTCCTCCTACTCCACTTACAGGACATGATGTTTTAGAGCAATTGAGTGGCTATTCAAATGTGGAATTTGGAAAAGGTGTTACCAGAAAACGAAAGAGAGGCGTGCATCAATGGAAAAAAATAAGTGTTTTCTTTCAATTGCCATATTGGAGACATCTTTTAGTGCGACACAACTTAGATGTTATGCATATAGAAAAAAATGTTTGTGAAAGTATATGAGGCACACTACTTGATTTATCAGGGAAGAATAAAGACACCTTAAATGCGCGATTGGACTTAGATGATATGAAGATGCATAGTCAATTACGTGCCAAGCATTTAGGAGATAAAAAATATAAAATCCCTCCAGCAACATACAACCTAACTTTGAATGAACGAAGAAAAATAGTCACCTTTTTGTCTAACTTAGCTTTTCCTGATGCATATGGTTCAAATATATCGCGGTGTACATCTTTACAAGATGGAAAGATCATGGGAATGAAAACTCATGACTTCCATGTTTTCATGCAAGATTTGCTTACCCCTGCCTTTAAGGGTGTCATAGATGAGAAAGTGTTGGAGCCTTTAAGGGAGCTCAGTTTATTTTTCAAGCAATTATGCTCAAAAACTTTGAAGGTTTCCGACTTAGAGCGAATGGAATCAAATATCGCAATCACCTTGTGCAAGTTAGAACGTATATTCGTTCCTACATTTTTTGATGTGATGATACATCTTCCAATTCACTTGGCTACTGAGGCTAGGATTGCCGGCCCAGTACATTATCGATGGATGTATCGTTTTGAAAGGTAAGGTTTTAATTTATATAAAAAAATAGGTTTTATACGGAGTATATAAATAAATACTTATAGATTATAACTAACTTTTTTTTTAAAAAGGGCGATGAGGACATTTAAATCACATGTACGGAACAAAGCTCACCCTGAAGCTTCAATTGCTAATGGGTACATAGAAATGGAATGTCTAACATTTTGCTCAAGATATATTTCTAAGATTGAGACGCAATTTAACCGTCTAGATCAAAATGACGATATCGATCATCAACCCTGTCCGTTTTTTCTAAAATGGGCAAGTCTTGAGGGAAGATAAATATAAAGCAACTGGCTTTTGATGAACGGAAAGAAGCTCACCTTTATGTTCTAAAAAATTGTGACGAAGCACAACCTTTCTTAGAGTAAGTGTTATGATGTGATTGATTTGAAATTTTTTTTATTAAAAATATATACAATTAACTAACTATTAGTTCCTTAATTTCTTTGGTTAGTGAGTATCTAAATGATACGAGTCTTCCAAAGATTGACTTTTACAAGTGGTTTGAGAATAGGGTAAGTGAGCACACCCTTTTTTTTCCTATTATATATTTTTTTCTCTTTTCTTGATTGTTTTCTTTATTACTTATTGTGAAATACAGATTATTAAGCTGTGGAAAGATGGGGATGTAAGGATTACCGAAGAGTTATTTTGTTTAGCAAGAGGACCCATGAAACGTGTTGTGACTTATGATGGATATATCATTAATGGATTTAGATTTCACACCAAAAAACGGCAAAGAAATCGAAAAACTCAAAAAAGTGGTGTGGTGGTTAGAGGCGATGAGGAAAGTGGAGAAAAGAATTTTTATGGGATTTTAGAGGAGGTTATTGTGTTAGAGTATGGTGCCTTAAAAAATCGAACAAGTCCCAAAGTTGTTTTGTTTAAGTGTAAGTGGTTTGACGTGTTTAGTGACGGGAAAGGGATTAAAAAAGACAATTTAAAAGCAGTGCTTATCAATGTTACTCGGAGGTTAAGAACCAATGAGTCATTCGCTTTAGCTTCTCAAATTGAACAAGTTTTCTATGTGACTGCTCATAATGAAACAGATTGGAGATATGTAATTAAGGCAAATCCACGAAACTTCTTTGATTTCCCTAATGATGAAGATACTCATGAAAGCGAATCATTATGGGATCATGTGGCTCCACCGGTTACTAACTATGAAAATGAAAATGATGAAGACATTAATATAGTTAGGGATGATGTTGAAAATGAAGTGGTGTACGCTAATATCAACCAAGGAGATGATTTCATTAATGAGGATGAAGAGGAAGAGGAGGAAGAAGAAGAAGAAGAGGAGGAGGAAGAATTGTCTAATATGGAATCTACATTGCAGGCTCTTAACGATGACCTTGAAGACAATGATGATGACAGTGATAGTTCTAGTGAATAACGTACTTAGCATATGAAAGAGTCATTTATTTATATATTTGAAACTAGTTAAATAATTAAATATGCTCAGATGCTTTATCAAAGCTTTTGCTTTAGTTATAATGTCTATAACCTCTTGGTTTAACTAATTTTCTGTTTTTGTTTATGTATTTGTGCAGAGTAAGTAGTAGCTAACTGTAACTTTTCTAATTGTTGCTTTTATAATTTAGATTATGTTTTAGTTCACTTATGCTAATGGATGATAAAAGATTTAAGCAATGAGCTTGGTGATTCTAAATAGTATATATTGAATTCGATATAGGTGAAGAAGTGGCTAATTAAGGAGTTTTTTTTAGTTAACTAACTAGTTGGTTTTTGCAAGGTATAAAGGGGCTGGTACTCTGATCAACAGTAGGTAATATGTGTTTTCTCCTCAATTCTAGCTTAACATGTGGGAATTAAAATGCTCTTTCAGTGAGTTAACATGAATATTGCTTGTTTATTGGCCAAATTTTTTATTTTTGCAAGGCAGTACTCATTAACTCACATAATAGTATGCATATAGACAAGTATAAACCATGTTTCCTAACAACTTTTTTCATGATTTGTGCTTGTTATCTTTGAGGAAATGATCTCTACAATGTTACCGGTTAGTTTCATGCTCACAAGCCATTTCTTTTGAACTACATTTTATGTTGCTCTGAATGGAGAACCATCTCATTTAATGTTGCTCATAATTTATTTAATTATTGATTTTTTTATAGGAAAATGTCAATCATTCCAACTTCATCAGAACAAGATCAACAAGAAAATGAGATTCAACAACCACCACCAAGGTTGACTTATCATGAAAAGCGAAGGATTGACCAAGCTGAGCTTCGACAAAAATTCCCTGATCGTAAGAGGCGTGGCCCTACTAGGGGTTTAAAATATGCTTCCAAAAGAGCAAGAAATCCAGAAGAAAAGATTACGTTAACTTTTATGGATGAGCTTCGACGTGTGGTTGGTGAAAAGGCAAATGAGTTCATATGTGATTGTAGCAATTGGGTGGAAGAGTTTTGTCCTTTGAATGCATTGTATGCCTATTACACTTGATAAAATTACCTTTTATCATTTCCATTTCTTAATGTGTATGTGGATGATTATGATTTTAATATTTTCTTTTTGTCACAGGAATTGGGCTAAAATGGATCCTGATGCGAAGAAAAGTTTATATGACAAGATTTTGGTGAGTCAAAGTATATATAATTCAATTATAAAAGTTATATATAGTTAGATAAATTAGCTTTTTTTTTTATAGCAAGTCGGGAATATTATTAATCAAACCAAATCAACATCCGCCAAGGCTAATATTCCTTGGGGAAAAGAGTCAAGAAAAACAAACTCCGACCCACTAGGGGGAGGGATCATAGCAGCATAATGTGCAACAACATTACCTTATGTTGATCTGCCAACCTTCTGTTGCTTAACAACAGTAATAACAGCACTTGCATCCCCTTCCAACTCGACTTTAGTAAGGGATAGAGACTTAGCTAATAGCAGCCCCATCCTAGCAGCAAGGGCCTCGGCCAGCTTGACAGAAAAATCACCTTGATATCTCTTCACTGCAACAGCAATCAAACGCCCCCTATCATCACGTATAACAGCACCAAGGCCCACCCCATACCCTATAATTATAGCTGCATCAGTGTTTACCTTCAAGCAACCTTCAGGTGGGCGAAGCCAGCTGCTTCGGGAAGTCAGTCCCCCTGCCTCACCACACCCCACAGCCTTGTTGTACTTCCTGTAAATTAGCTTAATAATGATATGTTCTGTCAGATTTATTTTTATTAATAATGATATGTTCTGTCAGATTTATTTTTATTTTTAACTTGATGATTTACTAGGCAAAATACAATTTACCTGAAAAGATTGGTGGTGCGGACGCAACTGATGCATTGAGCTTTCAATGTTCTATATTATATAGGCATTGGAGGTTTAGACTCAAAGAAAAATACTATAGAGGCAAAACAAAGGCAGAGGCTAGAGACAATAGACCTTCAACTATTGATCCGATACTGTGGGATTGGTTGGTTTATGAGTATTGGAGTTCCCCAAAACAAGAGGTAATGTGCTTCCTTTGTTTAATTTATTGCTAATCTGCTAAATATTTTTGCAATTATACTACATTAACTTGCCGGCTCAACTTGTAGGCCATTAGCAAAGTGAACACAGCAAATAAATTGAAGTTAACTGAAACACCGGCTAATGGTGCAAAGTCCACAGCAAGAATTTTCTATGATATGGTGTGTAGTTTTGGCCTTTTACTACAAAAAGTACAAGTTAGACATTATTTATTGTAAATTCTATGATATGGTGTGTATTTTTTTCATACGTAGATTAACGAGCCACAAATTGTTGCCAATCAAGTCGAAGGGTTATCTGAACATGCTGAAGTGCAACAAGATCCCATCTATGTGAGATTATATGAGAAGACAAACAAGTATGTGAGATTACAAGGAAATTGCCCAGGAATATTATTGTTGTTCTGTCTTTCATGTTACTATTTAAATAGTTATGCCTACATTAGCCTTATCTCATACTTAATATGCATAATTTTTGGGGCTGATTTCATTGAATAGGCATATAAAAAAGGATGGAAGTACTATTTGGGAACCAAATGCTGAAAAGAACTATGAAGAACTCAATAGGCTTCACGAAACTGAAATCGCAGAACATGGTGAGGACACACTGAGTGTAAAAGATGCTTATATGAAGGTATTAAAACCTAAATCTGGATATGTGAGAGGACTTGGTCCTGGAGCTCGACCACCTACAAAAGTTAGAATCCAAGGAGATGATATGGATAGGGTTCAACTCTCTACTCAAGTTCACACACTAAGTGCGTCAAATGAAGAGCTCAGAGCATCTAATGAACAACTTAAAGCATCAAATGAGGAGCTCAAAGCAGAATTTTCAAGAATGAACAAGGAAGCCATTGAACGTGAAAATAAACTAAGAGAAGATATGCTAAAAATGTTTGAGGAAATGAGGTGTGCAATTTTTTCACAAATGATTTAATTTATTTAGGCCAATGAGGTATAAAGTTAGATCATAATGTACTGTGATCAAATTTGGGTTGCATTGTCTTCCGTATAGGAGACTTAACTGTTTCTGGTTTATATGTACTGTGATCAAATTTGGGTTGCTGCCTCAACGCTGCTCGATGTTGCTGCAATGCTTCTGCAACGATGTGGGGCTGCCGCAACACAGCTGTCTGTGGAAGGAACGCAATGCAGCAGTTGTTGCTGTGGTGCTGCCGCAACGCTGCTGTTGCAGCTGCAGTGCTGCCGCAACGCTGCTGTTGCAGCTGCAGTGCTGCCGCAACGCTGCTGTTGCTGCTGCACTGCTGCCGCAACGCTGCTGTTGCTGCTGCACTGCTGCCGCAACGCTGCTGTTGCTGCTGCACTGCTGCCGCAACTCTGCTGCAATAGTTTTAGGAGCTTTTTCCACGTGCAGCAGTGTATTTTGATGTGTGTATATCTGATATGTAGATGATTTACATTGCAAGTGTAGGAAGCATACATTATTATTAATGTCAAATTTCTCTAATTGACAAAGAACAAACATGCATTACATATCAAACCATTTAGCGTTCATTAGAAAAAAAAATGCTAATTATGACTTGATACATGGAGAGGTGATTGCCCCTAAATTTGACAAATTTCACAATTGTGAGTTTATATTATTTCAAAATGCATTTATCAAGATTTTTGTAAAGATATGTAAAAATATGACCTCCCTTTTATGTGGTGAAAGAAGCAATATTTTGTAGCTTTAATTCTATTTTATTGTATCTTTTTAAATCGTGTATCTAATTTTGGAATATTGTTTTACAGGAACAAATGATCGTGATATTTTCATGACAAGCCAAGGAATATAATGTATATTTTGAATATATTTTCTCTTATTACAGGTAGTAATTTCTAGGGATTGATAAATTTAACTTAGTGCGATCATAGTACTTGTTTCTTAGTAGAAAATTTTAAATTTAGTTGTAATTTTGATTACCTTCGGACCATCAGTTGAACTTGGAGAAAGTCGTAGTACTTTTTGATGATCTTTCAGTTTTTATGAACTATGAAATGCAATTGTATTGAAATTGTGAGCTATTATGTACTATTGTCCAATGAATACTATATTGATATATATTATATGAAAGAGTGCAGGAGAACGGTAAAAAATTAGTAAGACAACAACAATAAAGTCATTGCCCAATATTGTAATTGGGAAACAACATAGTCACACATAACTTGTTGCCCATGCAATGATTTGGGCAACAACATAATCAAACATAAATCGTTGCCCATTAAAAAATTTAGGATAAAATCCAACGAATATTCAGATTTAAAATTGGCGCTGTATTTTAAATTGGGCAACAGATATAATAAGTCGTTGCACAAATTAGTTTGGGCGACGACATAATTGTTGCCCATATCTATGTATGCCATGTCACAATTTAACGTTTGGGCGACGAAATACTGTAGTCGTTGCCCAAAAAGCAATAACAAAGGCAACGACAAGCAAGATTCGTAGCACAAAAGTATAACTTCGGCAACAACATAATCTGACGCCCATGCCCTGCTTTGTGCAACTAAATGAAAGCACGTCGCCCAAACATGAATGGGCGTCGACCCTATGGCGACGAGCCCACGACGAGTTGAAGTTCGTTGCCCAAACTAATGGGCGACGAATAACCAAGTTAGGGCGACGATAATTTTTGTTGCCCAAAATTGTTTTTCTTGTAGTAACACCGGGTTCCGAAACCTCCAAAATTTCTCAAAAAACATAGATATTACCCTTTAATTTTGGAATGTTTTCACTTCTTTTCGCCCGAATATAAAAATTGACGAAATGTTTACCATTATCTTTAATACCCTCCAGGAGTCCAATTGGGTGGGTGGAACATCCAATTTGCCTTTAAACGACCAATTTACCAGTTACAACTTGCACCGATTTCATTAATTCAAACCTACCACAGACATTAATGAAAGCAAATAATGATCATATTTGGGTTAAAACGACATTATATGACACCGAGATGTATTTCCTAAAATTTCAAAACTTTTCGACACCGGGCCCCGAATACTCCAAAAATTCTAAAAAAACGTGGATGAGCCTTCAATTTTTGAATTTTTTGACTTTTTTTCGCTTTAAATAAAAATTGTCGAAATGTTTACCATGGTCCCTAATACCCCCCGAGAGTTTAATTGGGTGGGTGAAACCATCCAATTTGCCTTTAAAGTTTAAACGACCAATTTATCGGTTTACAACTTACTTGCACCAATTTCATTAACTCAAGCCTACCACGAACATCTATGACAACATTTAATGATCAGATATGGTTCTAAACGGCATTATATGACCCCCAAATGTATTCCCTAAGATCTCAAGATTTTGCGTCACCGGGCCCTGAAATCTCCAAAATATCTCAAAAAGCGTGGACATTAGCCTTTTATTTTGGAAACTTTTTGACTTTTTTTCGCCCGCAATAAAAATTGCCGAAATGTTTTTCATGGTCCCTAATACCCTCCGGGAGTCCAATTGGGTGGGTGAAACCATCCAATTTGCCTTTAAACGGCCAATTTACTTGTTTACAACTTGCACCGATTTACCGATTTACAACGGCCAATTTAATTAACTTGCACCGAACCCGACTTGAACCGAAATTGACCCAAATCTGTTTCAACCCGTCAAAACCCGAATTTAACCCGACTTGTTACTAACCTGACCTGAATTCAACCCGACCCGTTCCTAACCCGACCCGAAATTAACCCAACATGTTAGAAATTCGACCCGAAATCAACCCGACTTGTTATTAACCTGATCCAAATTCAACCCGACTTGTTATTGACCCGATCCGAATTTACCAGACCTATTACTAACCCAACCTAAAAATTCAAACCGATCTGTTACTAGCCCGACTCGAAATCAACACGACTTGTTATTGACCCAACCTAAATTCAACCCAAATTGTTCCCGATTTCAAATCACCTTAAATGCAATTTATACCACCTTATTATTATTGATAAAAGCATTTTGTCTAGAGAGACCAAGTTGGTCCACGCAGCAAAAGAAAGGAGCATCATCCTCAAATTTAAGATTTAAATATAGTATATAATTGTTGTATGGTCAAAGGAGATAATTATCTTCCTAAATTATAGTCTATAGTTCTCTAATATATTGCCATATGTATTATAGTCAAAGGAGATATTTAGCTTGATAAAAATGATAATTATTTATTTATAGTTAGTTGAACCCGAATATGACCTATTGTAACCTGCAAATTATTGACTTGAACATAACCCGACTTGAATCCGAGAATGACCCGACTTGGAAATGACCCAACCTTATTATAACCCGCAAATTATTGACTTGAACCGAACCCGACTTGAACCCGAGAATGACCCGACTTAAAAATGACCCGACCTGATTATAATCTGTAAATTATTGACTTGAATCGAACCCGACTTAAACCCGAGAATGACCCGACCTGATTCTAAATCGCAAATTATTGACTTGATTTGAACCCGACTCGAACACGAGAATTACCCTAACCCGTTTTAACGCGTGAAAACCCAAATTAAACCCGACCTATTATTCACCCGACTCGAATGTAACCCGACCTGTTATTAACCCGACCTAAACTCGACCCAAACCCGATAAGAAGTATGACCCGACGTGACCCGACTCAAGCATGACTCAACCCAAACCCGACCCGCATAGGTTATTGAATTAATCCGAATTGACCTGACCCGAGTTGACCCGACCCACTCTTACCCGACCCAACCCTGTCCCGTTTACCCGAATTGACAGCTTTAGTCATTACCTAATCTACATAATGGTGAATGGCTATTGCAATCTATTTCCCTTTATTTAGTAGGATAAGATTTTTTTTTTTTCTGAAAATCCCTAGAAGAGAACCAGATGGCCCCCGAACTAGTTCAATAAAATTTCCTTTAGATGCTAGTTACAAGACAAACAATAAATCTCCATACCTGGTAGATATAGCTTTCAACGAAAGAAAGCACAGGTAAATATTTGAATATGGATTCTGGCCTGTTCAGATCCATCCCATGGAACATAAAGTAAGATCTACACTGCCAAAAAAAAAAAAAATAAGAATGTTACCATCATAGAGTTTGACAGACTGACAAGGTCTTCTTTTACTAGATAAAATAAACAACAAGAACATCCACCAGCATTAATAGACAAGAATCACTTTTTAGTACAAACAACCTACATAAATTAACCAGGCTAGTAAAGTTTAACTAGAATATGGATGCAAGTCTAGGAATAAGAAGCTTTTCTGAAGATTTTGCATGTTTCTCATATAAATTGGAATGTACTAGTGCCCATAGCTATGTTGACGGTTGGATATCCAATAGCTACTGAGGATGAAATGAAAAACCGTGTCAAATAGCATGCAGAGCAGCATGATAAGTATAGTAACCTCAAGGCAATGGTAAGTAGGGATCATCAAAATACATATTAAACTATCTAAACAGTTAAACAACATCCACAATTCCAATTAACAATCTCAACCATTGCTGAGTCGCAATGTGATCAAGTAACATGCTTTTGAGGAATATAGAATCACTCACAAAGTCTTCAAGTGTGGAATTAGCTCTTTGCATAGCATCCAACCCAATTAAAGCCATGTCTTCACAGACTGCATTCGATCCTGAACCACGGCTGCCATCACCAATATCCTCCTTAACCAAGTCAACAGACAGTGGATCACCCAAACCACCCGTCTGTTCACCTGCAATAACCACGAGGTACAACTTAACCATAAACACTCTCCAACTACAATGGTGGGTATTGGGTAAAACCCAAAAGAGTCTTCTCAACAAACTAAAAATCCAAGGTTTTGATTATTCTCACCAGGCAAAACTACCAATGCATTCTCAAGAAATGACGGCGAAATCTACGCAATAAATGTAGAATTACAACCAAGAAAACAATACGTATCACAAATTAGAAACGAATAAATGCATAATTAACAGATTAAACATAGATTGATCACCTTAGGTAAATGTTGGGAAATTAAGCTACATTTGTCGTCAATACTCAGTTTTCCACTGGGTTCAATCTAAATCATAAAAAAGACATGGAATTTCACGAATTATTGTTCATTAGTATTGCAAATTAAGAAAGTAGATTGCAAAAAAATTAAATAAATAAATAAAGTACTTGGTACGAAAGGGAGAGTGAATTACCAGAAAGAGGAGAAATTGAGCGAGAAAACGGTGGGAATCAGAGAGAGAAGAAGTGGGTGTTGGAGAGATGAAGTGTTGGGAATCCATGAATATCAGCATCCTCTGTATTTCTTCCAGTTTCTTCAGTCCCTCCATTCTCTGCTGCTTGTTTGGAATAAAGTACGGAGTAGAAAGTTAAGTTAATCAAGGGTGAAAGATTGAACACAGGTGATTTTTGCTTGTATATCAACCCTAGTTTATGCAAAATTGCCCCCCAACAATTTTTGCAATGACATTAAACGGACTTCAATCCTAGATTCCTAGCCTCCTAGGTCATGGACACTATTTTAAAGAGTACCTCGAAACTCAAAAACTAATTGCTTTGATCTGTTTGGTTCATTTTATTTTAACTTAAATAAAATACGAGTAGTTATTTTTTTTTTAAAAAAAAAAATACAAATACTACTTGTTAATAAAATACAAACAACTAAGGAAATAATCAAAAACAATAAACAAAATAGAGAAGAGAAGGCAAGATTGTAAAAATTTGCTCATTGATTGATGATGAAAGACTTCAGTATAAGTAGTGCTCTTAAATCTTCAGTAACCAAGATCTACCATTGAAGATCTCTCACTTTCTCACTCTAAAACCCTAATTATAGAGGTTAATCCTCCCTAAACCCTAAAAACTAGAGAGAGATAGCTAAAACTAATAAAAAGAGTTCAAACAAATAAAATGAACTAAACTGCTAAACATCTTAGTGATGGGTTGTCCCTAATCACATTAATTTTTTATAGCTCACATCTACTAAAACACAATTATACAGCATTGTAAATTTTCACTCAAATAGTTGTAACTCAACACTCAAATATGTGAATAAGAAATTGTTCAGCTTTAGCTTCTTCTGGTATAATGAGCTACGGCGCTTCCAAAGAGGTAGTGGTAGACTCCCTAGAGTTTGGATCACATATTAATTATTGTTTTTGAAAGAAAAACATATTAATTTCATAAGTATGTCATCTTGTAAATCTAAACTTCTAAACTACAAGTAATAAACTTTAAGGATTAATGCTAGCAGAAAATAAGTTTGCACCATGGAACCTCTTACTCACAAGCTCGAAGAAAGGATTTATTCAACAAAGATATCTCAACAAAACAATTTGCTTACATTATTCCTTTTATTCGGTACAATGAAATTGAGTCGGACTCTACAGAGAACTTAATATTGGTCACAACAGTATACAGTCAGCATTACCCTCACAATAATGCCTCAAATGGTACATTACAAATGGGTGGAAAATATAGGCAGCAACCACCAACGACTTGTGAAGTGTGCGAGGTTTCCACTTAATTTCAGCCCTAATTCCTTCCAAACAATAGCCCTGAATGATTGTGTCACGACAAAAATGTTCAAGGATTTGAGATTGCTTTCACTTGCTTAGTCCATCCTAAGACAGCCTGACAATAATTAGATGTTAACGACAAGAATTCTCGACTTCATGATCCTGATGCTCTGTCATTACTTGCCCCTGTTTGCACTGCTGTTGCCTGGATTTGTTGCCCATCCACTTGTTTCAAACCATTATCTGGAACTGTTTTATTCACACTCGTCTGACTTGGTGATTGTTTGGTTTCGAATAACTTTCCACTCTTTGCAATTGCAAGAATCAACTCTAGCTGTTTTTGCTGCTGGTCCTGAACACACGTTAAAACTTTGGTCAGGACATTATCAAAAATTGCATGACAAATAGAGAGATCCATATTACTGATATCTGACGACCCCAACAACTATGAAATTTGCAGGAATGGAGGGAGCAGGGGCAGCGATTTACCCAATGTGATCCAAACGGTAAACCTTGTATACAGCAGCAAAAGTCTAACAGAATAAATAGATATCACTAGGAAGCTAAAACATCGAGTGCATGCAGTTAAGGACCTTTACAAGCTTCTAATTCTATGTAACAGTTATCAACCCAGTAAAGGCGACTCAAATTAACTGAAAACGTTAGTATGTTCTTACCTGCATTGCAAGCAAAACTTTTTGAACTTCGCCAAGCTCCTTTTCTAGGATGCTTTCTTGAACTGCTAAAGCACGAGTGGCTTCGGAATTCTTCTGAGTCAGAGCTGCAGTCTTTGAACAGACACGACGTTAAAATCACAGTACCAAGAGACAAAGAAGAGACAAAGATGTGAGATAGAACGGCTGACACGCATATAAACAGATTAAACCCTTTTTTTTTTAAGGGAACAGATTACTATATGTAATACTTTTCACAATTCTATACAGCTTCAACCAACTAAATTTGCTTTCAGTCTTAATCTATACAGGATGAATTTCCAGCCAAAGAGCAGGTCCATGGTTTGAGCTCAGGCCCCTCTTCCCTCGTGGTTGAGAGATGTTAGGGGTATCAAACTACTTTGACCTTTTTTTTTTTTTTTTTTTTTTTTATATGTGCTCATCGGACCTTAGTCATAACTAGGTTGAGGCAGCCACGCCAAACAGCCCAGTCCAAGCCCAAGATGGGCAGCTTTAGGTGGGGCTATACCCACACAGACACGGACACACACACTAAAATTTGTTTGTTAGTTTCTCAAGTGAATTAAAACAACTGAACACAAAAGCTGACAACAATTACAAGATAAAAATAAAACGCAAAAATAGGAAAACCAATGGCACAAAGCATTTCCTAGTTGCAAATAAGTTTCATAGGCAAATTTCACAGAATCGAGGATGGCTATATGAATCTTCCATGGCTCCATCCATCCTTCAAATGAAATTATGGAAAGAATACAATCTCCAAACTGTGTGTAACTATGTTGTTTCCTTCTTTCTGTGGGAGATTATAAGTTTATAACCGCCTGTTCACCTCAGGAACTCGCGTATCTGGTTCTGTCATTATCTTCAACAACTAAGCACCCATTTTCCATTTTTTTTGTTCTAACAGCCTGATACCATTATTTTCCACTATTTAGACTCTACCCTGGAAGAGAAGTTCTACCACAGAACCACCACCACTCGGCTTAACACACAAAGCTGCTATGAGATACAATTGCATCCCCACAACCTGATAGGAACCTTAATCTTTATAACAAAAAATGCAGACGAGGGAAGGTAGGGCAAAAAAGAAAAAAAATGGTAATCTAGTCCTGGTTTCTGATTTAAGCACACCACCCAAAAATTCGCACTTCTTCTAGTGGTTCTATTGAGGTTTGATCATACTCTACATAGAATTTAGACATGATGATCAATGTAACACTAGATTCAGCATGCCCATTCCCTGTCTTCCTACCCCAAGTTGCACAGTTCACTCGATTTCATAAAATATGAATCAAATAACAATTGAATTGCCAATAAAATTTTGTGACCTGTATAATATATGTTGCATCTATTAATATAGCGACATAACAAGATCTGTAATGTCACTTAGGAGTTTGGACAGTCATAACTATGTCCTGGTATCCTCAATTTAAGAGCTTTTCTTATCAAAATACCATGTCCAAGTCAAAGTGTATTGAGCAAACAAAAATGGAAGAAAGGTTTTAGAACACACAATAACTAACATTGCAAAACCTCCAACATATATAGGTATATAAAAGCCTGGGCAACAAGCAGCTGAGAGCCTGAGATATCCACCAATGAAACAAAATCTTCCTCACAATTCTCACATATTGATAAATTTTGGCCGATGTTTGGGTTGACCAAGGAAGCACTTTTGGGACCTGTACTTTCCCCATTTCAAATGAAGCTCATAAATGGTTAGGACCAGAGGTTTTCTCGTTTCCAAAACCCGATCCATTTCCATGCTACATAGGTTTTAATCTCTATTTTGGAGGGTTTAGTAAGCTTTCACCAAGCACAATACTCTCTTATACAATGCATCAAAGACCTTGAGTCTCAGCAAAAATCTAAAGTAAATCCCAACACACAGAATGCATATGATTAGGATCTAATTGAAATGCCCAAACAATTTGTAAGCAATCAATCATCACTTAGGGTAATAGCAAATAATTCTTATTGAATACATAAGTAAATCAAATCATTCAACTTATTAAATAGGCAAATTGAATCAATTACTCCTAACCAAAAAGATTTTAAAGGTTGATTACCTCAGAAATGGGATCCTTCAAGGATTTCCTAGTAACCCGAAACCGAACCCCTAATTTTTCAAGCTGCCTAGATAGCATCCTAATGATGGAAGTAGCACTCCTCATACTTTCTTCCAATTTCTCAATCCTGTCAATCACATTTCCAGTTTCGGAACCCGGTCTCGAGTTCATGGGCGATCCACACACCCGCTTCCATTGCCGCCTCCGGATCACGGACCCAACAGCTACAGCCACAGCTAGAAGCCACACCAATATTCTGCTTCCCACCACCAGTAACCCAGAAGTATGCTGCTTGTAAAAAACCCGATAACCCCAACATCCCACTGAAATCAATATTGCAGAAATTACGCAAATCGATTCCAAGAAAGACAGAAAACCATCCAAATTAAACAATTGAATCGAATTATCTTCTTCCTGAAAAACATTAATGGAAGAATCCTGAACTTTGATGAGAGAAAGACGATTTCGCAACAAGGATAAGTTTTTATGAAATGGGTAGTCGTTATTTTGCAAGGATTGATTATGGAAGAGAGAGAATTTGAGGGTTTTGGTGGAATTGAGGTGGGTGGTGTTCTTGGGGGAGTAGAATTTTACTCGATAAGTGGCATTGGATAAGGGATTTTGAAAAATTAGTGACATTTTTTACACTGATTTTCAGTTGATTTGTGAATTTTGTTAGGGTTTAATTGAAGATTGAGATTTTTTATTTTCAGGGTTTAATCTTTGTTAGGGTTAGTTGGGGTTCTGGTAGTAGGATTTAGGCGGAGAAGTTGAAGTTCATTCGGTTGAGGAAGAAGAAGACAGGAGGCTCTGCCCAATTACCATTGTGTTTTTTGCAATTGTGTTTTTATTTTTATTGCAGTACTCGTGATTTTGCAAATGTCAACTCATTCGATGTACTTATTCGATTTACTTGGTTTTTTGTCTGGAATTTACTTATTGGAAAATCTTATAGGGCTTTCAGTTCACCTTGTTTTTGTAGATCTAGTATTATCTAATCAAATTTTGACCTTATATATAGAGCAAAATCATTAGTTATGAGGTGAAATTTGTCTGCGGCAGTTTCTAAACCTGTAGTTTTCCATTGTTTAACCAAAAACTTTTGAGAAACAATAGTGTTTAATTACATAAATTTAAAGCTTTTTTTAAAAAAAAAAAAAAAAAAAAAAAAAAAAAAAAGAGAGAGAGAGAGTATAAATAGTTATACTACATGTATTTTATGTGGGTGTATATTGCAAAGCTAGATGAAAGGTAGTTGAATTTTATTACTTAACACAAGTAGTTACTTTTATTACCTCATAGCCTCATTGTATGATGTACTGGGGTTAGCTAAAAATGGTTGTCTAATACAAAATTAGAAAATTATTAATACAAAATAATGATTAAAGGATCCCAAAACACAATGTATGGAGAGCAATATAAATGCATCAATACCTTTTTGTACTTGAATGTTGTCTTATATGTAGTATTTTTTTTTTTTAAAGGTAAGAAGAAAACACATTAGGAAACCCTCTTCACGAGGGGAATCCCTAATGAGTCAGTTTGAAGTATGGAAGCTAAACTAGAGCTAGTACAATCATTAATTAACATGAAATATGTTACTAGGTGGCCTACATTAGCTATCTAATCTGCTGCTCAGTTTGTCTCTCTATACACATGCCTGATGCTCCAATTGTCGAATTTTGTCAAAAGAATGCCAGAGTCTTCAATGATGTTTTGGATTTGCCAAGGGGTGGACCACTTACCTATTATTGCATTGACAATAAGTAAGTTGCCACCTTCAATTTCGATGTTTTTGAGACCCTGATGAAGTGCTAACATAATGCCTTTGTGAAGAGAAGTTGCCTCTATGACAAACGCCTTTGTGTTTTCTAGATTGAAGGTTGCTGCCGAAACTAGGGCACCTTTGAAATCCCTAATGATGACGCCTGCTGTTGCTGACTTGTTTCGGACCGACCCATCAAAATTAAGTTTGAATGCCTAATATGTAGTTTTAGATACTACGTATATTGGAACATATGTGATATGTGTATAGTTATTTAGTTCGTACCAAAACAAAGTTTGGCGAAGAACTCACGCACTTATCTTGTTACCTTGAGGCTACAAGTTTAAGCCCCACCAATTACATTTGCTTGAAAGTAGGGGGTTTCCCTTACCTTCAGCCCTCACTTTCATTTGAGGCATATTTATGAATATCGAATGCGTATAAATAAGAGGTGTCAAAAGTACACCCGACCCAACCAGATCCGAAATCAACTCGTAAAATATCCGATTCATATTTGTACTTGTATGGACATAATAGTTTAGTACGACTAAACTTTAAAAATTGACTCGATTCGAACTCATCAGACTCAATCTAATCATTCGAATTGACACCTTTAATATAGATAAATCATCCAAACGCATAAAACGTACTCTTACACCCGAGTTTAAAATAGACGTCCCGGGTCATACTTTGTCAAACAGCCCAGTGAAACTTGAAAGTACCAAGCCCATGATTTCAACTGAAATAGTCGTAGTTATAAAGAGTAAAGGATTCTTTATAACACCTGTAATGTCGTGAGGCAAATAAATTCCGCAATTCAACCCATCCATTCATTCATCAACTTCTCTTCCAAACGTAAGCGACACTTTGACGAGCTGAGGAGAGAGAAAGTAAAAGCTAGAGAGAGAAAACCATGGATGAAGAAGAGCATGAGGTCTACGGAGGTGACATTCCTGTCGAAGGAGATTTGGAGGGAGACTTGGATGCTACCAACGCCGACGTCGACATGTCTACCGGCGACGATGACGCCGCCGTCAAGGTTTTCTTTTCTTTTATTTTTATCCTTTATTGTTTCAATTTTCTCTGTAATTTGTTCTTATTCAAGATTTCTGGTGATTTCTGTTGATTTTTGTTGATCAATTTGTGTTTGGATTATTGAGTGTTTACGGAAACCCTAGGATTGGAAATCGATTGATGTTTGATGTTGTGTTTTAGGAGCTTGATGAGATGAAGAAGAGATTGAAGGAGATGGAGGAGGAAGCTGCTGCACTTCGTGAGATGCAAGCTAAAGTCGAGAAGGAGATGGGTTCTGCTCAAGGTTTGGATTTATCACTTGATTTTTTTTTTCTTTGTTTATAGGTTTTAATTTACGTGCAGCTTTTAGAGTTTTGTATTGGAATTAATTATTACACTGTGTGATTGTTTGTTGAGGATAACATTGATTTGTTGTCTAGTTTTTCAGGAAATATGTTTCTTCCTAAGTCTAGTCATATTATTCATTATTTGATTGACTAATTTGTGATTGGAACGATCAACTTATTTTAACTTTAAATATGAATGGAAATACTGCGTTCTAAATGAATGAATACGCTGAATTTCGTGTCTGACAATATTTACCTTGTGGAGTTAGAGTGTGCATATAAGGTCCGTCTTTGTTGGATGCAATACCGTCACCTTTATAGCTTTACTAGTATAATATTTCAAAATTTAAAATTTGGAACACTTAGAAGGATACCATATCTTATCTGTAAATCGATAATGTTAGTGAACTTAGTGTAAGTGTAACACTCTCTTTTTTAAGGAAGTTGCTATTTGGTGGTTAGCTCAGTTTTGAACTTATCTTCCCCTCCTAATCTATTTAAAAGTTTCATTTTCTTGTTCATTGTGACATACTTAATGTAAATTTTTTATTTTCCAAAATTTTACTTCGATTGTTCCTCTAACAGTGGTTATCTTATCAGATCCTGCCACTGCCGCTGAACTGGCAAACAAGGAGGAGGTGGATGCACGGTCTGTTTTTGTTGGCAATGTAAGTATCTCTTTGCAACGCTTGTATATTATGGGTTGTATTAATTTGTGTATATGCTCTCATCACTCTTTTTGTCAACAATAACAACAAAACTGGATTGGCTACATGAGCAAAGATGTCATCCTCATGAGTTGTTCATGTGGATCCTTCTCCTATTCCCACTCTTATCCAATGCAATATGATCCTGTTTACACATGTTTCATATCCCTTTTCACCCTTTTATCAAAGTGCCTCTGTTGGTGTTGGATGTATCTAAAACTGCTAAACCTCTGCAGTTGGATTCTCATCTTCTTATCCTTGATAACTTGACCTTCTCATTAAACCTCTACCTCCAAATATTGGCCTATATTTAAATTTGCTTGTCAAAGTTTGGTTACTATGATAAAGGATTTGTATGATATGCATTGAATTATAGTTGAAATACTAATTAGGTCTATCTTAAAAGACAATTCCGTTAAAGTCTCTTAATGATCTTGACGATTAGTTAAAAAATAGTGACAAAATAAAATACTCTTTATCTAAGTTCAACAACTATTGACCATTAAAGTCAAATGTGGTCTATCGTTATGAAGTTGATTATGAAATGCCAAATTCCAATCAATTTTATATTGAAAGAAGTTAGTGGTGATCTTAGCGGTATCTTTTCAGGTTAATGGGATATTATACCTATATTTGTCCAAGGCTGCTCATGTTTGATGAATTTACATTTGGAAACCATGGTAACTTCCTTGATTGCAATGTTATATATTAATTGAAACTGAGGTAATTTCCTCACTACTCCACTACTCTACCCAATCTGCCCTCAAAGAGAGAGAAGAGACAAAAGGAGAAAGATGTAGATAGGGTTGAATTCTAGCTTACTCTTGTTGCTTTGGATGTGATATTGACTTCTTCTTGTGTTATATGGGGAATGTTTACTTTCTACTTCTTAGTTGGTTGTGTCAGTTAAACTGTGTGATATACCCTTTTTATAAGTGGTATCAAGTTTTTGTAATTAGAAATAAAGATGGTTATACTTATTATGAGTCTGGCTTTAGTTATATTCCTTTGGGAACTCATCTCACAAAACATTGACAAGAGCTTACTTGCTGGACTTAAGGACCATTTTCTCTAAAAGTTATGATTAATAGATTTAGGTTTCCTCAAATCCTGAATTAGTGTGTTCTAATAGCGTATTTCCAGCAGATCATTTGTCTGCTGTATGCATTTGCTGATTGTGGTCCCATGAATCTTCCATATACCCTAATATACTCCTTTATTCATATACCATGTATCTTGTGGATTCTTGTATCTACTTAAAGCTATTTTGCCCCTCACTCTGTTCTGCTGGCTATCTCAATGCATAATACATTATATTTTTTTTTTTCTTTATGTGCTGTCCACAGTACTGTTTTCCGTCATATAAAGCATCATATAATTCTTTGAGTATGTCGTGGTTTGACTTAAATGTCTCACTATGATCGCAGGATTTTTCTTCTTCATCAAGTTCCTTTTGTGATTGTGTCTTAATGCTGGACTTGGTATTGGAGCTTGGTTGGCATAGTTTTCGAAATAGATTTATGTTGGGCATTGAAAGTCATTTGTTTGTTCTGTGATTTAAAATGTTGGAAAAAGATGAAAAAAGGGAAAAGAAAGTAAAAAAGAAGAAAAAAGAAAAGAAAGGAGAAAACAAAGAAATTATAGAAAAAAGGGAAAGGGAAAAAAAAAAAAAAGAAGTGGAAAAAGTTGAATATATTTAAGTCCCCCAGAAAGAAGGAAAAGAAAATCTTATTGTAAAAAGAACATAAGGGGATTACAAAAGTAACTTGAATAATTATTTGGTGATCAAATATTTTTTCCTTTTTTTTTTTTTTTTTCATTTTTCTTTCCAAGTAGAGTGGGGGAATTGAAGTTGGATAAATTGTAAACTGGTATGAATCTGGTGGTGGTCATAAATTCTTCTAGTCAAAGCCACTCGTGCAAGACTCCTGCTTTCAAATGCAGAGGTGCGCCACTTCAACTGGAGCTAGGTGTGGGGAAAGTGCCCAGTGGCGAGCGTTGTTCCCAAATCAAAACGTCACTTGCAGGTGTGATGATGGATGCTGTAAAACATGTGCCTTTGGCCATGCAGTTCTCAATTGTTATTGTCCTTTATTGTTGCAAGGGTTACTAATTGTAACCTACTGAATGTGAACAAAAAGTCGTGTTTTTATTTCTGTTGAAAGAAAAAGAAAGGGGCAAATGGTAAATCTCTGTTTAGTTTACTGCTTGGTTTATTATTGTTGATGTGTTTCAAGTTAAGAATTATAGTGTAGAGGATACAATGAAACTCGTTCACAAGTCAAGAGTTCACAAAAATATATCTCAGTGTTTATCTTGGAGATGAAAAAGTCTTTTTTAGTTTACACGAGGGTTATTTTTGTTAAGATAGTTGGAGCTTGAATTTTATATGCATACGTGAGAACTATGTATGCTATTTCTAATAGTGCAGTTTGTGGGTAAAGAGTCTGGTTAAGGGTAAATTATCAAGTTTAGATGATTTCAGCGTTTACCTCTGCTGCAAAATTTAAAAGGGGAGAGAATAATGGGAAGGCATGTGGTCATATAGGTAAAGTACACATCTATAATTAAAAGGCACGCGAGTAATTTCTGAGTCATTGATGATGGCTCTTGAACTTTGATTGTACTGCCTTGAAGAGTTCAGCTGTTACTAGTTAAGCTTTAAAGTCTTATTCTCTGGCTGCTTCTCAATTCTAACCTCATTCTTGAATCTTAGACTACTCGAGAACCCTGTGTCCTAAAGACTAATTATTAATTAGTCTACTAGGAAATATGCTTGGATTTGGTTACCTTGGCTCCTCTCCCTAGAGTCCCTAACGTTTAATTCCTAGGTCACTGCCCAAGAGGCCAGTGAATATCCCATGATGAACCATATCACATAACTTTCTTGATGCATGTTAAATCCACAGCTCTGTTTTTCTCTCTGTTTGTTGCATAATTGTCTATATTTTACTAATTTTCTGCATGATCAATTTGGACTGTGTTAATATTTCTCAGGTTGATTATGCATGCACCCCTGAAGAAGTTCAGCAACATTTCCAATCTTGCGGGACAGTGAATAGAGTGACCATTCTTACAGACAAGTTTGGTCAGCCTAAGGGTTTTGCATATGTGGAATTTGTTGAACAGGATGGTGTTCAACAGGCGCTACAGTTAAATGAATCTGAACTACATGGTCGTCAATTGAAGGTATATTTGATGGGGAAGAGAGGAAGGGGGGTGGGGTAGGTATCATTGTTTATAGCTTGTTAATCACGTCAGTGTTTCTATTTAATTATTTGCAGGTGTTGCCCAAGAGAACAAATGTGCCAGGCATGAAACAATTTAGGGGAAGACGTTTTAATCCTTATATGCCCTTCCGTTCCCGCAGACCGTTTGCTCCGCCTTATTTCTTTAACCCATACGGCGGCTATGGGTATGTAACAAATTCTTTTTGGGGTAGTATTGTTCTATCATCTGTAGTATTGTTCTATCATCTGTATAATAGTGGCTTGTTATTGTGAATGGAGTTCATACTTTCCAACTCAGTAGAGCTTATTCATGCATGTATGTTACAATGTTGCATTTACTCGATCATTGCTTAAAGTGCTTGCTGTAAATAAGTTGCTATGTTATTTATGTGATAAATTATTGACTATACCGTTACTGATCGATTCCTCGCTGTGATATACTGCAGGAAGGCTCCTAGATACAGAAGACCAACCCGATACATGCCGTATTACTAGAAGAAACTCTATCTGCAGTTCTGCATGATAGGATTCATTGTGTACTACTAAGTTTTTACTAATAGAAGAAACATTTAGTTACTGCTGCTTATGTGCACCTTCAGTCCTTCAGATGTATGACATACTTTGGAATTGAATACTTGTGAATTGTGATAGACGTATGTCCTCTCGTACTTTGACTTATTTCAGTTCCAACATAGTTACCTTCAGTTAATCAGGAAATTTTGATCCTGGATTGGAGTGTCATGCGAACTGCATTACTAATCCCTCTATTAAAGTTTAATCAAACTAGTTGTTGGATATATTTACGCTTGTCGTATCTCCCCAGTAGAAAGGTTAATGCTTATATAATCTTTGTTGGTTCTTTACTTCTTTTAAATAGTTCTACGTCAGTTGAATAATTCCAGCTTGTCAAACAATTCGAGAATTATTTGAGGTGAAAGATCTCTAATGCTTATAATTAAAAGGTATTTAGGAAAATTTCAAGTGTGTATGTATATACAAGCACAATAATAAAACCCAACTTAATTTTCATTCCAAATTGAATTTATAGTTTTACACAAAATTTACTAGTATAAAAAAAATCACCTCACATTTAGCAAAAATAAAGGGAAAAAATACATATATTAAAATATAAATAAATAAATAATAAAAAAACATGCTTAGAATTATGCTAAGAATTTTGCTGGATTTGTTTGGAATATTGAGGACCAGACATCAAAGCTCTAATCACGGGCTTCAGTTTTTCAGTAGCCTTAATAATTCCCAAAAACATTAGCCTGTAAATCACAACCATACCAAACAAGATTGCAAGGTCTACCCATTTTGAGTACCCCATTTCAACTTGCCACAAGTTTTTAAGCACCTCTTCTCCTGTAATGGTTGCTGTACCGCCAACTAGAGCATTCGGAAATGTCAGTCCTTCAAACTCATTCTTGTAGAACCCTTGATTCGCGTACTTGTGGAACGCAATGTAGTACATAGGGTACTTCCAGAAGGGGTTAGGGAGGTCATTAGGCAATCGGAAAAACCCTCCATTTAGCATCATCACACCTTGAATTCCTGCCCCGGTTATTATACCCATTAGAAAGTCCGGGACTAAGCTTGCAACTATCATCATTAGGCTTTCGACTAACATCATGCACATAAATAGTACTAATGCGAAGTATACAAAGTGGCCGAATCCTCTTTGAAGGTGTACTAGATAGTAAGCCATTGCTCCTGGGATTAGAGATATGATGATCAAGTAAGGGATGGATGATATTGTGTTCCCTACTGTGTAGGCTGCAACGCTGTAGTGTCCGTTGAGTCTTTCTCTTTCGAATATCTAGCAACAAACACAGATGAAGGTATTAGCATTTTTAATAAATTCTATAAATAAAAAAGTTTGTCATATATATTTAACAGTATAAGATATGAGTACAAGCAATGTTCTAACCTTCATGTCCTCGACGAATGAAGGAAACCCTCCAATTGCCATAAAAGTCAGGAAAGCTGCGACAAACATGAGCATTGCTCCTCTAGCCTGTAAAAATTACACAACATTCTGTGTTATTTACATACATATGGAAGATTTGGTTCATTTTAGATGAAAACATGTGAGTTTTCGGTATATAATCACCTGAATAGAGCCATAAGAGAGGCCAATATCATAAAATATAGTCCCTACACATAAACAAAGAGCAATGTAGATTCCAAGTCTAAGCCAATAGTATCCCAAGTCGCGGTACATATTCACAAAAGACCTCTTGGTAAGAACAATCGATTGAGTTATAAAACTAGCATGTTTCCTTTTCGATTCAGTGGAACTTCCCTCCTGCAATAACAATATCAATCTTTTAGAGTTCTACCATATAAACATCATAATGAAGCATTATTAGTCAGATGGATTAAACCGATTTTGAGCCAATTTTACCTGTTGGCATATCATTGAAATGTGCTGTTGAACTTCTTGGTAAGTTTGTGATGTTTTGTATGAATTCACAAGAGTGTTTATAACTTCTTCAGTGCTCTGCTTCCCATTTAATCCTTGTTCAATATCCTAAAACGAGTGCACCAAGTCACACAAGTTCAATAAATCATACATATGCCTTTTTTTCTAGCTAGTTTATAGCATACAAAACATATTAAATAGTTTGAGGAGTACTTACAGCTGTTTCGAAGTCCTTGTTGATGGTTCTTAGGTAGTGATCAGAAGGGTTTCGCATGGTTGGGCAGGGGAATCCACTTAAAGCGAAAAACTGCTTAGACAAACATTTGTGTTAGAAAATGATCTTATAAAATTTTACTTGACTAAGAAAAAATCGAGCCAAAATTGTATACAAATATGCACTTAAAAGCGTTACCTCATTAGCAGCTGAAGCCGAACCAAAGTAAACAACCTTTCCACTAGAGAGTAGACAAAGATTATGAAATAGCTCAAAAACTTCACTACTAGGTTGATGAATTGAAGCAATAACCGTCCTTTGATCCTGTTTCGCAAGCTTGATGATTCGGCTCATGACATGGTAAGAAGCCGCGCTATCAAGGCCACTAGTAGGCTCATCTAAGAACAAAAGTCTTGGCCTAGTCAAGATTTCAATGCAAATACTAACTCTTCTCTTTTGTCCACCACTAAGACCTTTTACACTCCAACCTCCTATTCTTGTGTTGACACAACCTTGCAATCCCATGTCTCTAATCGCGTCATTAGCTCGTTCGATTTTCTCAGCTTTTGTCATTGAATCAGGTAATTGAAGCTGAGCTGAGTAATATACTGCTTCTTTTACCGTTAGTGTTGTCATTAGTGTGTCATCTTGAGTAACATATGCCTAATAATAATGTATTATATGCTAAGTTAGATAGTTCAATTAGAATTTTATGAAAATTATACAAATTACATGCTTAATGCTTAATAAGGTGTTTGTATATCATCTTACGTACCGAAGTCCCAAAAGCAAGAGTTTGTTTACGACCATTAATCAAAATCTCTCCTGTTTGCCTTGTGTTTGAACCTAACCTGCCTGTACATTTGATGGAAAGAAGTCAACAAATGTTTATTCATAAGTCAACTCGCAATGTCTTAGTCGTTTAAAATGTTCAAATTAAAGAAAGATACAAACTATTTTACAATGGTTACAACAATTTTGTAGTTTTTACCCACTAGACCACTATAATGTTTTAATCACAGCTAACAGCTATACATCACATTTTATATTAAATTTTTAGAAATCGCGTTATTATAAATTAATTGGAGCATATATCAAGATGTCACCATTAATTATTGTAATGATTATGCTTAAGGTATTACAAGTTACTTGTTTAGTAAGTTATATTAACTCCAAAATTGTTTATTAGCTACTTCAACATTCTTTTTGCAACTCAATTAAAAACTAAAATAATGAACATCTAACTATTTAAACACAATCAGTAATGTTGACTTTCAAAGTGACATGCATGCATAGCGCGCGCCGGGTAGTGTCTAATCTAATTATAAACGACGATCCCCGCACTTACTGAGCACGTCGCCTCTTTCCAAGCAATTTTAAAAATTAACATAAAGTAATCAATTTGTTAAATTTGGAAACAATATGAAATGAGTCTGGGCAACCCGAATAAGGAGGAGGAGAGTTTGGTTCACAAACAAGGCTTTGGAGCTTCCATACTAAAACCAATTGGCAATAGTAGGAGGTACTCCTCTACCTTATAAAGTGAAATCATCTCTCCTCTTTTCTCCAATGTGGGACACTCATAAGTGGGTTACAATGGGTTTCAACACAATTAATATTACAAACATGTATTATAATAAAAATTAGAAAAATGTATACATAACTATTAGGGGTTACATATAAGTATTAAATATACTCTAGAAAATTGTTTAAATTTAGAAAAGCATGACAAAAACACACTAATTACACTGATTTATGCATGTTTTTGTCATAAAAATTACTGTAATGATTAATGGATTCAATTTTTCATATGTAGCTGATTTGTAGTTGTAATAGATTAAGCTACCTTCGTTTCAGTGTACTATTCTTAACATTTACTACGTATTAGTGTATAAGATAGAGGATAAATGGATAAGTACATAATGTAATTAAGTTAAATCAATGCAAACTAAGACAAAAGACAAAACACAAAAGTATGCAAAATAATATAGTGAAAGACGTATATTGGTATATATGTACGTAGAATGTAATCCGATTAATCTCTAATGGTCTTACCAGCCAAAGCATCCAAAAGAGTGGACTTTCCACAACCAGAAGGGCCCATAACAGCTAAAACCTGACCAGGTTGAGCATAGCCAGAGACACTTTCTAAGATAGGCTGTCGCCCACCATCACCACCACCACCCGTGACTGTTATTGATAAATCTTTCCATGTCAAAGATACATGACCTTTGCTACCTTTATGTTCATTATCATTAATGATAACATTATCATGATCGCGTACTATTAACCTTGTATCTCCCATTTTCTTCTCCTGATCAATACAAACTTTATTCTTGCACGAACTAGTTGTGCACGTAGGAAGAAATAAGGCTTAAGGGGAAATTAGAGAGATGGGTTTGTAATTTGGCTTAATTTCAGAATTAAGAAGGATGTTTGTTTTTATAGTAATTAAAATTTCTTCGACCAAAAAGGTTTCTCCTTCGGAGGCGCCGTCAACTTGCACGCGTCATTCCCCGATTTAAACTTGTGCACTTAACAAGAATTAATTAAGTTAATCAATACCATAAATCCATAATACTATTTAATTAGAGGAGATTTAATTCTTTTGACCCTCTTTTAATTAATTTATTGGTTTTGCATATTATTACTATTATGGGCAACCTGGTCCTACACTTATTTTAAAATTAAATTAAATTTGATCAATCAGAATGTTTAACATGCAAGTGGTATATAAAAAGTGTTTTAGCCTGTTTGACAAAATTATTTGTCATGTCATGAGCACTAAGTAATTGTTTAATGTTATTTGAAGTTACTAAGTTAGAGATTAATCGTTAAAATTGTTGATTCAAACAAATGTCAACTGTTTAGTAAAACTAGTTGTGGATTACTAATTAAAAAGACAAGGAAAGGACAAAGTCAAAAACCCTTAAACAAGTAAAAATATGATATTTAGGGCTGATTTATTATACTCCATAATACAGTATAGACCTCCCATTAATTTCTTACATACGGCGGCTATTCAAATTGCCATAAAAATCTTCTTGTACATACATTACTATATGTGTGAAGATGAGATATTGCGGATCAATATTAATACAGTAACAAATAAAAAAATATAAAAAATAAAAAGTAGATGGATGGATCGGACTGGGACTCGGAGGTTGTAACACTTGTAAGTAGGTCTCATGCATTAAGTAAGACGAGAAACTATCCGTTTCGTTTCAATACAATATTTTTAAAATGAAAAAAAAAATATATATTTTATTTAATTGTACTCGTCTATAATAGATAAACTTTGCATTATTAAAACGTTTTTAAAAATGTTTATGTGTAACAAAAATCCGCAATATCATTGTATCACATCATCATTTAAGTAGCATTGTGTCACGTCACCACTAACATTGCAACAACTAATATATTACATGTCACTATTAGCATTATATTCTACAAATTTCAAACATTCTTACTATCTTTAACCAATATTAATTCATGTCATTCACAATAATTTTTTATGGAGTATTTTTTAAACAACGTACACATTAATTCCTATGTTATCAATCTTAATTACCTGTAAAATGGAATAAGGAGTTAGGTAAGTTGCAAAATATTTAATTAATAAAAGGATTCTTTCTAATTATACCAAATCATTGATACAGCCAAATCGTTGTTTGCTTGCAAGATATAGGAAGTGGTCACCAGATATTTATTCGATTATTGGTGGATAAAATCATAATCTTCCATTCTTCATGTGCTGGTTTTATTACATTATTATTAAACCAATAAAGTTTTATTTCTTTTAGTTATCTAGTTGTGATCCCTACCCACTAGTTTGGCTAGTGCCAGGTAGACCTAGTTATTGGGTGGGTCGGGTGCGGGTCGGTTGCGGGTCAAGGTCAAAGAGGGTCACATTTTATAGGGTCAATATGGGGTCGGGCCAATACGGGTCGCAGGTTGATAATGGGTGGGCCAACAAAATATCAATTAAAATAAATATTGGACAAAGCTATTATTAAATACATATGAATACAAATTAATCTATACAATTATTTTTACATTATGTATTTTCTTTATCAACTAAATTGGAAAAACATGTTGCTCTATATTGACCCTACCCAATAATTAAGGGTCATTTCCATTAATAGCCCTGTCCATTAAAAGCCCTATAAGTTTGGCCCTGACCCTATTATCATTGGACTACCATGTCCAATAACCACCTCTAGTGCCGGACCATAAATAAAGTTTTTTTTTTTTTATTTTACAAAATACGGACTAATCAACTTTTGGAGAGGATAACCGAGCTTTAATTAACTGGCGATCACTTGTACCTTTAATTAATTTCTTAATGTACACTAATTGTACTTTGTACTCCGTATATCGTTATCAACTTCATTACCTACCCCATACATGATATTGATACGGAGTACATACCAACGTAAGCCAAAATTAATAAAATAATTGACCAAATGAACAAAGTAATGGAGTAACAATACATAAAAATAAAGTTACTGAATTAATAGTAAATCTTACCAGCCAAAGCATCCAAAAGAGTGGACTTGCCACATCCAGAAGGACCCATAACAGCCAGGACTTGTCCAGGCTCAGCATAACCCAAAACACCTTCTAAGATAGGCCGTCTTTGCCCATCAACGACACCGCCTTCGCCACCACCTTCTTTACCATAACTAACCGTCACCCACAAATCTTTCCATGTCAATGACACTTGATCATTGACATCATCACGATGCTCCGCCCTCGAGGGCGGAGCATCGTGTAAAGATATAATAGTTTGAGGAGGATGAGGTAAAGACAACGATGACGAATTCGTATTAGTGTTAGTAATAGCACTAATACTACCGGTTAAGCTAAAGGGGAAGTACCTCCTTAAGCTACTAGAATTCCTCCTTAAAATCTCAATATCATTATTATTTCCCGTTTTCTTTTCTTCAGGAACATTTTTAGCTAAGGGCCTTGTTGGGCTTGGGCTTGGGGTCCATCTTGGTACGTTATTTGTGTATATTTCTTCCATTTTTTAACACAAGTTAAGTTTTTGTTGTGAGGGATTTGAAGGGACGGGATGAGATCACGAGAGAGGGGAAAAAAAAATTGAGTCTTGCATTGAAGCGCAGTCTAGATTTAAGATATATATAGACTTGTATATTTTCAACTCATACTACACTTGTTAATTAAGTACTCCGTATTAAATAATAAATTAAATTTGAGTATACATAGGATGTATAATTGAGTAAGACGTACGGTACCATTGAAGCTTGTTATATAATTAATGCTCCATAACACATGCTAATGTCACACATTAATAAAATATACTTCGATTTGTATATTTTGAAAAGCACAAAAATAGTATATGGGACTAACATTATAAAACGCCCAAAAGAGTTAAACACTTAACTTTACAAGTTTTTTTTTTTTTTTTTTTCTTTTTTTCAAATTTGTCATATATATATATATATATATATATATATATATATATATATATGAATTCCGATGCACGCTTCAATTTTGTAATATTGATGACTAATATTGGGTGCGCCCTAACTTAAATTTATCATGGTATCAAAGTCATACCTGCAATTTAGACCTGTAACACAATGGGCCAATTTCGTAGAATGAATCACAAATGTGAGCCTATTGCGGCTAATTAAGGCATCTCATTTCGATTCAATGAAATATGTGTTGGGATTATTTCGCTATCTTGAGAGTGAGGGGTAGCTTAAGTGGTTAAAGCTTCCCTCCCGGTTCCAATAAATCTTGGGATCGATTCTCACCCCGCCCTTGTGGCTCTCTAACTAAACACCAAAAATAAAATTATTTCGCTATCTTGAATGGAAACTTTAATTGGTATCATTGTCATATCTACAATTTAGACTTGTAATATGTACGCACTATAGGCAAATTTAATAGTAAAATGAATTTCACATGTGAGCTTAAGGCATCAAACTTTGATTATAATTTTTGTCAATATATGATTAAAAACACAACTATATGAGAAATATTTTTTGTTGATTATATCTCAATCAATGTACTACCTATGTTTAACTTAGTTCTACCCATTGTGTACATATAAGAAAAAATATTACTCATATTAAATTTCTCTAATCAAAATAGAGAGGAAAAATGTCGTTGCAAATAATATGAAAAAAAAAGGTAGTATTTTTCAATTGCCAAAGGAAAACGAAAGGAATCATTACATTGAAACATCAATCAATTAATATCAGTAAAGTGTATAAATGGGTTTGAAAAAAGACGTTCAAAGGGTAAAATGTGATCATTTTGGATTGAGATTATTGTTTTACTTTTAAACTTAATAATCAGTCTAATTTGCACGGCCTTGCATTGCATGCGTGTAACGTACTTGAGTGAAAATCGATTACCAAATTGAGTAAACAACGATTACCAAATTGAGTAAACAGTCAACTACGCGCAATAAACAATCAAACTTAATGAGTTTGGTTTCTCCGTTTGACTCCCTTCTTAAATCTTAAGAGTGATGATTAATTTTACAAGTAGACGTATGTAAGAATATGAACAAAAACAAAACATTTTCTTTTTCATATATCATAAAATAATGTCTAGGGGAACTCTTTGCATAATATATGTAATAAAGAAAAGGGATGTCACTTAGCTTATTGATTCATATTACCCTCATTTTAAATTATTTGTAACAATTTAACATAATATATGAGTTAAAAACGTCTAATCGGTGTAAATGTTCTAAAACAGAGGTAATAGATTTTCACTCGTTGTTTTCAAGGAACGATAATAATGATGATAATTTTATATTATTTTTTTACAGGGTCATATAAAAAATTAAAAAAAGAAAAGAAAAACATAGGTAATAGATTTTCACCCGTTGTTTCCAAGGAACAATTAATAATGATGATAATATTATATTTTTATTCTTTAATTTTTTTTAAAAAAACAATATATGTTCTCTTTTCTTTTTATTAGCAACACTTATCAATTTAAGTTTGTCAATAAGTCTTATATTAACACAAGTGTAATTTTTAGAAAAATTTGTCTGGAAGGGACATATATGTTCACTATTTTGCCTGGAAGGACCTTATTATAAGTTTATTTTGTTGTTTGAGAAGGAGAAATTGGAGGGAAACTGTGAAAAAAAAAGGAGTCATTTATTAAGGTCACATGAGAAGTTAACGTAAAAAAAAAAAAGTCAATTATTGTCGGATTCTGACCTCAAGGTCCCTCCAAACAATATAGTGAACATATATGTCCTTTCTAGACAAATTTTCCTAATTTAGGTAATTCTTATATAATAAGATAAGGGATGTTAAATTAGATCACGTATTTGCAAATACGGAGTACTAAACATTGTAGACCAAACCATATACATCATTTTCGGATCACTATATAAGTTATCATTGTTCTACAAAAAAAACATCTCTTTGAATCATTCTTCTTCGTTCTCTGTTTCTTGATGGATTAAAATATTAAATTGAGGATATAACTCATGTGCTTTTTAAGGATGAAATTTTAAATTGAAAATGGATATCAAATCTAACACCAGTACATAGTTCTTATTCAAAACTGTCAAGTAGGTTATATTAAGTCAACGATGATTGTGAGAAAAGATGAAAAAGTTAATCATACTTGTGTGCGTTGTGCCTATGGAAGGCGGTGTTGGTGCGTGGTTTTAGCCATAATTTTGGTCAAAAATTTTAGTTGGTTATTGTTGAAACCCATTATAACCCACTTGTAAATGTTCCACATTGGAGAAAGAGGAGAGATGATTCCACTTTATATGGTAGAGGAGTTACTTCTATTATTGTCAATCGGTTTTAGAATGAAAACTCACAATTGGTTTTTATAGTCAAATTTTGTAAATTTTAATTGATCAACAATTTTCATTGCTATATACAAACAATATAGTAGGCATTATAGAAAGTGGGTTAGAAACTTAGAATCACACTTATAAAAGTCAATGTATTGTTAATTTGTTATGTATCTAAAAATCGGATCAATTTGCCAAGTTGGTAAGAATGCATTAAATAAGCTTGTTTGTATATAGCAAATACAAACAAGCTTATTTAAAGCTTGTTTGTATATAGCAAATACAAACAAGCTTATTTAATGCATTCTTACTATTAAAAAAATCAAGTTGCCAAGTTGGTAAGAATGCATTAAATAATACTGTAGAAGTAATAATAATAATAAAAAAATCAAGTTGCCAAGTTGGCAGATATATATTTCACGAAAGTCACTGCATCTGCGGATTCCACTTTCTCCTTAACTCCGCGTCAAGTAGCCTTATGGAAGTCCCAACAGGGGGATCACTCTTCGGCCTGGTTGCGGACGGTCCCGATATCGGGTTTGGGTCAGACTATGAATGGTAAGACTTACCGTAGTGTTCTTTGCTACCGGTTAGGTGTTCCTTTGTTCTCCGTTTCAACACCGTGTTCTGCTTGCTCTAGGATTTTTGACGGGGATATTTATGGGGATCATGCAGTGTCTTGTGCTGGGATGGTGGGTATTAAACATCGGCACAATGTTGTTCGTGACACCCTTGTTGATATTTGTATTCGGTCTGGAATCTCTGCTCGAAAGGAGGTTAACATTGGGTTGATTGGAGGAAACAACGGGGCTCTACGACCTGCAGATGTGCTGCTTTATTCCTGGGATAGAGGCCTTGATGTATGTGTTGATTTGACGGGGTCTTCACCTTTGACACAATCGGGGTTGTCTGACTTCGTTCCTGGTCGTGTTGTGTCGTCGGCGGCTCAGCGGAAGCGGGACAAGTATGGGGCGCGTTGCAGGGCTATTGGCTATGGTTTTCTTCCTTTCTCATTTTCTTCGTTGGGGGAATTAGAGAAGGATGCTATTGCGTTGCTGAAGCGGGTTCAGGCGTTCGCTAAGACTCAGGATATTGGTGCTCGTGCAGCTGCTCACATCTTCAGCAGGATCGGGTTCGCTATAACTAGAGAGGTGGGGGCCCAGATTGTATCTCGGCTCCCTACCAATTTCTTGTAAATTGATTGACTCTGTACGTTTTGTTTTTTATAATAATAACAATAATAATAATAATAATAATAATAATAATAATAATAATAATAATAATAATAATAATAATTGAGCTGTACTACTTATTAATCACAAGAGGAGCCTACATATAATTAATTCTTCGGATATTTCATGA
Organism: Chenopodium album; assembly: GCF_948465745.1. Lineage (NCBI taxonomy): Eukaryota > Viridiplantae > Streptophyta > Magnoliopsida > Caryophyllales > Amaranthaceae > Chenopodium > Chenopodium album. The sequence continues at coordinate 90,932,290 of NC_137834.1, forward strand.
AATGCCACTGAGCAATTTAAAAATTCACCAAATGCCATCGGACTTTTCAAAATTCACCAAATGCCACCGAGTTTTAAAAAATTCACAAAGTGCCATTAATGACCAACGACCGTTAACTCCGTTAGTCATTAGGGGTTAATCATGACACATGTCATGATATAATTGGTCCATTTATCTTAATTCATAAAAATTAAAAAAAAACAAAAAATTAAAAAAAAAAACACCAACCCCTTCCCTAACCCACTGCCCATCCCCTTCCCCCAACCCAGCCACCTCCCGGTGGTTGGAAATCGACGAATCTCCCCGACACCACCCTCACCCTGTCAGAATCGGCCCCCCTCCCCTGACCCCTCCCCCAATTCGACCATCCATTCCCTTCTCCTCCCCATTTCTGGCCTTCCCCTCCCCTTTCCTCCCCGAATTCAACAACCACAAACCCCATCACCATTGAAATAGCAGCGCTTCTACTGCTGCTCCTCCTTCAATTCGCAAACACACCACCCACGAGCACTCTCCTCCCACCGCCGGTGATCCCCTCCCTCTTCCCCGACGAGTCCCCTTTGCTTTTGTCGCGGCCTGAAAACCTTAAATCCCACCTAAACCACCGAAAACCCAAACCCGATTTCTGGGTTTGGATGAACGAATTTGGTTTTTTTTTTGGTGTTTTTGGGTTGGGTTTAGGGTTTTTGGGCCGGCAAACAGAGGAGGGGGGTCGTCGGGGAAGGGGGTCGGTTTTCGGGGTGGTTAGTGAGGTCGACGGTGGCTGAGTGGTTTCGAATGGGTTATAGTGGTTTTGAGGGGCCACAAAACAAGGGAGGGGTAGTTTGGGGGAGGGGAGTTGGCGGTTTTTGGGGAGGTTTGGGGTGGAGTGAGAGTCGAGCTGGGGGGAAAATAGGGAGAGGGTATGGTGGTCGGTGGGTGGAGCAGCGGGAATGGGGGGGTTCCAGCGGATTCCGACGAGAGGTTAGTGGATTCCGGCGGTTGGCTTTGGCTGGTGGTTATGGTAGTGGGGCTGGTTTGGGTTAAGATTTTAGAGTTTTTTTTTATATATATTTTTTTTAAATAAATAAATTAAATTTTAATTTAATTTACTTTTTTTAAACCAATAGTTGACTGACACGTGTCCACATGTGTCATGATTAAGCCCTAGTTATTAACGGAGTTAACTCCGTTAGACAATAATGGCACTTTGTGATTTTTTTTAAAATTCGATGGCATTTGGTGAATTTTGAAAAGTCCAATGGCATTTGGTGAATTTTTAAATTGCTCAGTGGCATTTCATGAAATATCCGTAAATTCTTTGTATGAGCTGACCAGGCATGATCGCCCAACACTATTGGCTGGCTGGCTGCTGAATAAATGACATTATTAATTATCAAATTAATAAATGCAAATTATTTGACTTTGAAAATTCGGGCATAACTACGCTATTTCGTATAAACTTTATTTTATTTCTTATATATACGGTTTTTCTACGCTATAATTTTGATTTCTTAATAACATTTTGTTGATTCTTGAACTATTCTTTTCCGTGCAATATTAATCCATTCTCAGCAATTTTTTTAGTAACAGTGTAACACTAATTACACTATAAATATACGTACGTTGTAGTAATAGCTTATCAAGTAAAACGAGAAAGTAATTAAGGGATCAGAGCGAGCTAAGAAAGTAATTAAGAAGATGATTAAAATGGAGGGTTGCCCTAAACAAAAGAGTGATAAGCTGAGTTGGGTTAGATCACAGATAATTGGAGGCGGCAGTGGTGGTGGTGCAGAATTCGAGTCCCCGTTTGGCAAGCGTGGAATCACTTACGCCGATACAACGGCAACTGCCCGTTCTCTTCACTTCATTGAAGATTATATCATTACTAATGTTCTTCCTTTTTATGGTAATTTTATTTCTTATATTATTGTCTAATTTGCATGATTACAACTTTAGTTTCTCTATTGAGGTTGCTGATAATTAGTTTTAGACATTATGCTAGCTAGGAAGATGTATTCTGTGTTCTTTCTTCATTCCAATCTCCATTTCACACTAGATATCCTCATAATTATGTTTTAATTTATAGTATTATTATATGTACACATCATTTTAATTCTATTTTATTTTGTGGAGTACGTGCCATTTATCACCAAATTTATACAAGTATTTTACAAGAAATGTCAAACATGACTCACTCCGTTTTAAATTTATATTCGCATCGTTCTAGCAAGAGCGCATAATTTAATCACACATTCACAGTTACGTATTATAGTTTATAATTAGATTGGATAATTTCGGTACAGGGTCTATGGAAAATTTATGAATCATGACATCTCAATTAGTTTACTATTCTTCAATAATAGAAGTATCCATTTACACAAAAATAAAATAAATAAATAAATAAATAAATAAAAATTCATAGACATCTTCATATGCGGTTTGATACAAACATACATATGTGTTATTAATTCATAACATGCATGCGTTCATCGGTTAATATATATGTTACTACTACAATTTGCTATTGACATGGATCGAGTACACTTTTTAATTTATGAACTTACTGAAAATCGTTGTACACGAAATAATGTTAAAGGATCATCTCAGATCAACCATATGTTTTATACTCTATCAAGAAAACGTAGTTTGTTGATTTGGTGTGCGCTAATAATGTTTAGGAAACACTCACACGACGGATAGTTACGTGGGGAAACGAACTACAAAGACAATGGAAGAAGCAGCAAGATACATCAAAAGATGTTTAGGTGGTGGAGAAGAGGATGCCATTTTATTCTGTGGTTCGGGCACTACAGCCGCTATTAAAAGGCTTCAAGAAGTTATGGGAGTTGCTATTGCATCAACTCTAAGAAGCAGAGTTTTAGAGACTCTAAGGAAGGGAGAGCGATGGGTTGTTTTCTTGGGGCCTTACGAGCATCACTCGAATCTCCTATCATGGCGAAACAGCCTTGTAGAAGTTGTTGAGATCGCGCTAACTAAGGATGGTGGCTCAATTGATATGGAAGCACTAAGAGTTCAGCTTGAGCATTACGAGTCTACTAACCGGCCTATGTTGGGTTCGTTCTCTGCTTGTAGCAATGTCACTGGTATTGTCTCGGATACTCGAGCAATTGCTAGGTTGCTTCATCAATATGGTGCTTTTGCTTGCTTTGATTTTGCAGCTAGGTATGTCTAAATAATTCTCTTTGTTTTTGTTACATCTTGTATCTTAGGACGTATGATGGGCCTTTATGTGCATTGACGCGCATAAAAGCCCAATAATAATATATTGATCTTGTCACATATTAGGAGCTTTGTCCGATAATAACCAATTCTATGCAATGACATATCAATGTAAATTTGAGTGGTATTAACAGAGTATGTGTTGCTTTGGATGTTGTTATTAACAGTGGTCCTTATGTCGAGATCAACATGAAAGCGGGCGAAATAGATGGATATGATGCTGTTTATGTTAGTCCACACAAGTTTATTGGTGGGGCAGGAAGCCCTGGAATCCTCCTTATGAGCAAGAAGCTTTATCTGCTCACTTCTTCCACACCTTCAACCTGTGGTGGAGGAACTGTTTCCTATGTCAATGGCTTCAGTGAACAGGTATTATTATTAACAATTATAATTACAACAAAACATTAATCAATATGAAGAATTACAGACTAATTCGATGAATGAAACAGGACACTTTGTACTCAAACAATGTTGAAGAAAGGGAAAATGCAGGGACTCCTCCCATAACCCAGACGATTCGAGCAGCATTAGCATTCTGGGTTAAAGAATACATTGGTGTCAAAACAATTGAAGAGCAAGAGCATAACTATATGGCAAGAGCTGTGGCCAAACTAGGAAACATCAAGAACATTGTAATTCTCGGAAACACTAGCGTCAAGCGACTGGCTATCTTATCCTTCCTTGTGTATCCCACCACTCAAAATAGGGGTGAAACTCGAAAGCAGGACCCAGGACAACGTAAGCCACTGCACGGTCGTTTTGTCGCGAAACTGCTTAATGACTTGTTTGGTATTCAAGCTAGAGGAGGGTGTGCTTGTGCAGGACCATATGGTCACTACTTGCTCAATGTTGATAAAGACTACTCTTTGGCTTTAAGAGCGTCAATCCAACAGGTAAAGTCTCAATTCAGAACATTCTTTCTTAGTATATGCATCCTTCCATCATTAGTCTCTATGCAACTACGTCACAAAGGTAACGCGACAACTAGGAACAACCTTTAAGAATCTTGTCTATTACAATGGCTAACAAACAAATGTATGTTTGATACATTATTGAGCTCCAAAATCATTGTCAATCATATATTATATTCCAAATATAACACTTAAAGCAAGAAATATTGATGAAATCTATTGCTTGACAGGGTTACGAGGGAGTTAAACCAGCATGGACAAGAGTTAGCTTCCCATATTACATGTCAAAAGAAGAATTTAAGTTTGTATTGGATGCAGTGGAATTTGTGGCAACTTATGGACATCAATTTCTTACCTTATACCATTTTAACTGGAGAAATGGGGATTGGACCTACAACAATAAGGCGTTCGACAAAATTCTTCATAATGCAAGAAACAACATTGTAGATGAGGTGAAATTAGCTAAATTTAAGCAAGATTTGAAGCTAAGAGCTAAAGTGGTGAAAGAAACTGGTACAAACAAAAGTACTAATGATAAAAATCTAACAGCCAAGTACGACTCGTATCTGGAGACTGCCATCTTCATAGCTTCTCTGTTACCAGTTAACCCTAAGCAAGGTTGGATTCCAGAAGAATTGGACATTGATATACCCTTCAGCATCTAGATGCAAGTATTTAGTCTTGTTTATATAGAAGAAATTTATTTTGTCTTGTTTATATAGAGAAAATATATCAATTTTTTATCTGTGTAATTATACAATTTATCTAATTTAATGTAATCTGAAAAAGAAGAAAATAAAAGGATAATAGATAGCTAGAAAACATGTAAACCATGTTTTGCAATTTGTACAGTTATAAGCAATAAGAACGTCAGTATTATTCAAGTTTTTCAGGCTCATGGACTCATAGTTAGTGTATGAAAACTGAAGTAATATACTAGAGAGGAGCAAACAGTTTAAACCAGAGGCTGATCAATGGGCGACGGAGTCCATAAAGAGCAAATTCATAATAGCGCGCACATACAAGACAAAAATTGCAACTCACTAATTGCAAGACACTAGATGCATTTCAACCCTAAGGCATTGATAGACATTAGACAGACTCCTGGGGGTATACAAAAATAATTATCGAAATTTCAGATTCCCCAGAAAAAAGAGGGGGCCATAGAGAGAATCCTGCATACTGAGACCACCCAAAATAAAGAGTTACACATAGCCGTTGAAGGACTGCTGAAGGAGTAGAGGACAGCCAAACAAAGACAAAACTTAAATGTGTAGCTATTACACTATTATTCCACAAAGAAAAGAAGACAACGTTTAGTTCTTATCCCTACTACAAAATTGAGGATAATAATTGAATGAGAACATGAAGAGGTAAGAAGATAAGAATCGTACAATTGAATGCCTGCTAGAGGTGCTAACAATAGCCACCAGAGGCACAAACACATAGGGCTAGCAACCAAGTACGACAGAAAGTGAGAATTTGGCAGCTAAAGAGATTGTTCGGCGAGCAAAAACTAAGACTTATCAGCCATACATAAAGTTTAAGAGTAAGTGACAACAATCCATGGATGTATGAAATGGGTAAACCCCATCTACCTACACTGGATTGTTACCATATTACTCGGAAGTAATTACCCTGAATACCCTTTAAAACCCTAATAGGATCCCAAATTCTCAACAACAATACACCTGCACAAAATGCCTCAAAGACAAGAAAATTAAAACATTATAGAAAGTACAGCAATCTGAGAATCTGTGACCAAATTGATTACACCTGCCACCAGCTGAAAAAAAGATAAATAATAAAGGGAATAGTCCTGGGACATCAACATAACCCTTGCTGTAATATTTTTAAGGTGTTACAGTGATAATTATAGATACTACATTGCATTGTTTATTTTCCTTTTTGAAATATAAAAGCAAAAAAATGTATGGCACTTCTATTACACAAGTCAGGCATACCAATACTTTGCTTGAATTGTGACAAGCTTCAAGTACCAAAAGACCAGCCAGAAAACCATGCAGCAAAAATAAGGCACTGTTATAATCTAGAGCTCTGTTCCGGCCTCAATAAGAGTTTTACCAACGGCACTTGTCATGTTCATTGGTGATATATAACTAAAGGACACCAATTTTCAGTTCATCTCAACTTTGAGCTTCAAACATGCAGATTCAACTTGCAAGTGGACTCAGTATTCTCAAACAGGAAAAAGATTGAAGGCTTGATAAACAATGAACGAGCTCAGAAATACGTATATTATGTCCATCACGATTCAAAATCTCAACAAGTACAGCATCTACTAACAGTATTTGATTTCATGACCAAAAGATTTAATCTAACAAAAAATTCAAAAAAAAAATGAAAATAACAACAATCTTGCACAAAAATAACAACAATAGAAAACAGTTCATCTTTTGACATCGAAGACATCACTGACCAGCAAAAATCAAATCCTGTGATTCAGCATTGAAACATACCAAAGAAAGTGGATAAGGCAAATGTGATTCTGAAAAGACAATGCTCAAATTTCACTGAACCCAGCTCCCGAATTCAATGTACTGTTTTCCCTTAAGATGTCAAATGACTGAACTATCAAGGTTAGCATGAAAATGACATAAATATTATACACAAACTCGAGAACCATACTTCAGGGATAAAAGAATAACACCCAAATGGTTAACATTTTGTGCAACCAATCATTTGAGAACATACCAAAACACTGGTTGGCAGTAAGACAAGCAAAAGTAACAAGCACCCAGAAGATTTGTAAACAAAAAATGCCCGAGGGCAAACATGAATAAACAAATTTACCACGGGCAGTGTAAGTAACCGAAGGTGTTGGATAATCCGAAGATATGAAAATGATCCTGCCCTCATGTATTCTTCACAATCTTCAATATGTCAGGATGAAATTTCATCCCAAATCTTCACTACGATCTGTTGGCGCTTGAATGGAACAAAGAGGTAGCTTGAGGGACACAATGTCATGTTTCTGACTCTTCTTCAACAGTCGGAAGTCCAATCTCTGTAGTAAAGGCAGGATTAAGAAACTTCGCAACAAAAGCCCACAGCTTGTACACATCGTCAAAGTTAGTCAGAAAGCTAAGTGATGCTGTCACAACCTCCACCCTGAAGAAGCCGCTTTTTCCATCAAAACGACCATTTGCCATTGGCTTGCACAATGTTGTATCTGTGATGTTCAATTCCCCATTTGAATTCCCGGGACCATCCATAATTCTCATATGGCTAAGGATGCCAACACCAAGTCCAATGCCATGTGCTTCAGCAAGCTTTTGGACAACCTCTGGATTAATTAACCCCCGGTTGCAGTTTCTCACATTGAAAGCAACAGCAGCACCCCTTTCATATTTAATTTTAGGGCCGTATATTTGTACCAACGGCACATCATTTTTATCATCTGGACCAGGGAATCTCAATTGCAAAAGTGAGGTCACAAGCCAATTTATCAAGAATCGTAATCTTGATGTTGTTCTATTGAGGCCCAACATGTTTATGTGATCAAGATGCCGACAAATTATCTCTGGTTCTCTCCTATCAGATTCTGGGTCATCACCATAGTCCCCATCACTTGCATAGTCATAGTCTTCAAGGTCTCTAGCAGATGTCTCACCTGCCTCCAAGGTATGACTAGAGTGCCCTCTGTGATTGTCCTCTGTACTGAAAGATACCCTCCTACCTTTGCTAGCAATATCATCTTCTTCAAAGCATACAACCCTGCCACCAGCAAATTTATTGCCATCCCTCCTTCCCAATAGCCTAAATTCACCTTCTGTTTCTCTTCTGATAGCACTTTCTTTCGACTCTGCACACAGTTCAGATGTAATACCACGAGATGTTGAAGTATGACCATTGTAATGGTCTCCGTTTAATGAAGAATGCAGGGATGCTTTGTTGTTTGCCATCTCATGTTCATACTCTTCCTCTATCTCATGAACAGTGTGTATCTCCTCATTGATCTCATGGACATTATCAACACCTCGGGAAACTGATTGAACTGCAGCATCGAATGATAGCATATGCCGCCCGTCATATGTTGGGCTCCTAGACTTGTTCGCTGCTGGCTTTGGGGAGACCCTCTTTGCATCCTTCCTCCCAGTAAACCATAAAGGCGGTGAAGGAGTGGATCTCTGTCTTTCCAGGTGGCCCGCATGTTCGGAATTCATGGGGCTTTGACCTAAGTCAATCCAGAATGAGTTGTCAGACGATTCATCCTCGCTAAAGATAGGGCTCTTCATCACCTCCCCTACAGAAATACTCTCAGTCTCTTCAAAGATCGTGCTGGCACCGTCTCTGTCAGAGCTGTTTTCATGCTCCATCTCAGTGTCAAATACATCCTTTACCTGAGCATGAGTAAAAGCACCAGAAAAGGCAGGCATCTGGGAACCTTTCTGGGTGTCACCTTTAAAATCACCATTCTCATCAACTTCATCATCCTCAACCCCAATAAGACCATCAAGACCATCCATTGAATCGCCCAAATACTGTGGAAAGACTGGAGTAATCTTCACCATCCCAGTTCCAGTCACTCCAGATTGGTTTTGTAGGCATCCTAGCACAGATTTTTTGATGAGGAGACATCCAAACCCACTGGGATCAAACCCAAACACCCTGTAAAATGATGTGATTATGAAGTCAGGACGAAATAACGACAAACCTAGCGAATCCATATCCTTCGGCCCCAAAGCACCAGCATCTAGCAAAACATGCCAGTTGTTTTGTTGCGCCAGAGCCATCCATTGGTACGAGTACTTGGATCCCGTCACCCTGGACTGAACAGGAAAGGCAAAAAGGCCAACTGCAGAATCCTTCTTCCTCTTCTTCTTGTTCAAAATCTGCTTCCTAAGATCAGCAGAGCACGGTTTAAGAGTAGGCCACTTAAACCAAGCACTATAACTTTTCGCCCCTTTCTCCTTCGCGGCTTGGGCCATCCAATTCACAGATTGGCTCTCATGATCAAACATGGTTAACAATTTCTTGTTTGTATGAAAAGGGTATGCTTCAGCCAACAATTTAAAAGCTGAACCTCTACTTACAGTAAAGACAATCCCATATTCATTCTCAGGAATGTTCAAATAATCCATAATTCTAGTTTTAATATCATGTTCAACAGTCCCTCTCTCAGCACCACCATACAAGACATGATTACTCAAATTAGCAGTCATCTCAGACAAACTAAAACTTGAAGTGTCCCAATAATAAAGAGTCTGAAGATGAGAAAACAGCCCAAATCCACAGTAATCAAGACATACCTTAGCAGCTGGCCCAGTGAGGTGCCCATACTCATCCAATCTCAGCTGATCAATCCTCTCAGAAGACTGATACTTGGGATACATTGTAAGGAACTTGGAAAACGCCTCATTAAGAGCAGGAATCGAGTCTTCGGTTTCGAATGTACGCTCCGCAGCCAACGCAGTAGCTCTGAGGAATTCCTTGAGAGCTTGAAGCCTTGCAAGGGATCTCGACCGGCCGAGGCCCTCATCTTTGTTGGAATTAGCCTCAGCATCAGTGTCTAAGGTGGATTTCAGTAAAGACCCATCTTCAGATGCTTCTTCAAGAGCTTCTCTGAGCTTGCTCTCCTGCAATTTCCTCAATATTGAAGGGTTTTTCTTACTATCTTCCCCAAATTCAGACCCATCTTTTCTTCTACCCTTCTTATCAATTATCAAATGAACACAATGAGAAATAGGCTTCCATAGTGAGAGATGCATCAGAACTATGACCAAAAACCTAACCCCCAAATTTCAATTGTAATTTAACCCAAACTGGGTTTCAACTTCCTCCACTTGTAAGAACAAAAACCCAGAACAAAAAGGGGAAAGCTTAGTTCAAATTCAAACTTACAAAGAGGGAATCAACCACCCAAATTGCTTTCTCCAAAATCAAAGAGTCTGCTTTAGCAAAGCATTCAAAAAATACAGAGAATTTTAGAGATTCAAAGGTGAATTAAAGGCCCAAATTATTCAACAAAATTAAAAGGAAAGTGTAAATTGGACCACACCAAAAGGAATCCCCAGTTGATCTCTAAATAAGATCAAACCCAGAAATTGGTAGCAATTAAAAATTCAAATAATTAACACCAACAATTTGAAGGGGGCAAATTCAAACATCAATCTTGGCCCTAAAAAAAAGGTGTTTGCATTTGACTTTTGGTAGAAAAAAAAAAAAAAAAACACAAAAGAAAAATAAATAAATAAATTAAATTAAATTAAGCAAAATTAAACTAAACCCACTACTCAAAAGAGTCTAAATTCAAAAACCCAGATCCCAAAATGACAGAAAAAAGAAGAACACAGAAACCCTAACAGGGGAAATTTAATAGAGAAACTGGGAAGAAAAAAGTGAACTCCCCATTTTGACTTTTTAAGTGAAGAACTTCATGGAAAATAAATGAAAATTAAAGTAGCTAGGATTTGTTGTGTGTATATAAATTAGGGTTATTAAAATTGAAAATCTGGGGAAGTTGGAAGAGAGAGTGAGAGGAAGAAGAAGAAGAAAGGAAAAAAAATAGGAAGGTTTGAGGTCAACAAAGAGCAGAGGAGGTGAAAGTGGGGTTTCATTCAATGACTTTTAAGTTTTACCTAATTTCCTTTTTTAATTTTCTTACTGATTTTTCCTTTTTATTTATTTTTAATTATTATAATTATTGTTTTTGTTTAATTGTTTGACCTCTCTGTCTCTCACTCTCTCTCCTAGTTTGACGTTGATGGACTGTTACGCATCCGGTTAATCTAAATCTCATATTATTACGGAAAATTTGTCAAAAATAAGTCAATCTTTGTCCGATTAGCTCAAAATAAGTCAACCTTTTAATTAACTAAAAATAAGTCAAATTTTACATAGTATTATCTCAAAACAAGTCATGACCTAATGGATCTTTAGGCAACCAGTTGTTTAGGTTAATATGCCACATGTCAAAATATAATTGGTCCTTTTTAATTTTTAATTAAAGTTAATTATTAAAAATTATTTTTAAAATACCCCTCCCCCAAAACACCAGTCAGCCCCCCTCCCCTCACTACACCAGTCAGACACCTTGCGTCGACCACCGTAGATCCCCTTTGTCAGTGACTAGCTTAGCAACCCCCACTACCAGCCATGGCTGACCAACAACCTCCCCTCGCCGGCCAGCCTCCCCATGGTTGACCACTTTCTCTCTCTCCCCTCCCACCAACCACCCCCCAACTTGTAGCACCCACCCTCTCGTTTCACCATTCTCGACAAACCCCACTAGGCCCCTACCACCAGTCCCTTCCTCCCTACCTACTGTCGACCCGATCTCCCCCTTCCCTAAACGCCGGCCAAATCCCCTCCCTAACGCTGGCTAAACCCCCTCCTTTCCTGCTTTTTCCTTTGCCCACGCTGCCACGCACAGGCGCTGCACCTTGACCCCTTTCTCCCCCGACCCCCTCCTTGATGAACACCGGCAAATCCCTCATACACGGTCGACGTTGCTGCTTTTCTTGCTCACCAATCCCTCTCTCGGTCCAGAGATAGTCGGCGACGGTGAGTCTTGAAGACGGTGGCTTGGCTAGGTATGGGTGGTGAGTGGTTTGAGGGTGTAACATTTGCTATGGTGGTTGGTTGCCCAGTAGTGGTTCGTTGGAAATTAGGATGGAAGAAATTTCAGAAAAAAAAAAAAAAAAAAAAAAAAAAAAAAAAAAAAAGAAAAGTGACTTGTTGGGCAGGTTCAAGGTCATTTGACCTAATTAAAGATAAGACCCTTAAAAGGTTGACTTATTTTTAGTTAATCAAAAGATTAACTTATTTTGAGCTAACTACACAAAGGTTTACTTATTTTTGACAAATTTTCCTATTATTACAGACTACTTTTTTTTAAAAAAAAATATTATCGTTGTGACTTGACAAACTCTGGTAATAAATAATGTACGCCCTCTATTTCCTATTATGATCTTTACACTATTTATATAAAATCCACTACTTTGAGTTTTCGATCAATGTTAATAATTTGTTAAAATCGTATTAATGAGTATAGTTATTGGTAATTTAAAATATTAAAAATCAAAGTTTGCATAGCTAAGTCACACTAGGACGGGACAATGATTTTGAAACAGAGTGAATAAAACTAAGGGTTGTTTTTTAATGTTAGTGTATCGTTTGAGCAATGTCAAATATTGTTAGGTTGTAATTTTATGTTACGGAGTATTTGAATTTCAATATAAAATGTGTAATGTATATGACTTCTTTATTTAAAGACATACTTCCTATTTTGACTTTTTTTTTTTTAGACAATTGTCATTCAAATGGAAAAACTTTTAAAGGCTGAGAAAGTAGTAAATAATTAGTGAAAAATAAACAACTATATCAAAGTTAGATATGTTTGATTTAACTAGAAATGGATAATCAAATGATGACTGGAATATAATGGTAGGAAATCTAACACATACTGTGATGGTTGGTCTCTAGTTCAAACTTTGTGATCTGCGATTTTTATCGATTAATTTCTTATCATTTTATACAACATCAATATTTTCTTAAGATACTAGGCCAATTTGTATCTAACTAAATTCTTTTTTTTTTGACAAGATCTAACTAAATTCTTAATACGTCTTAATCAAAGAAAGTAAACACAAAGAACATACATAAAGAATATAAACCATGAAGAACACCCTAACATTATACATGTAACAAGTTCCATTAAGGGACTTATCTACTTGATGTGACTTGTATTTCAAGAAAAATTATTCATCAAACAAGTTAGGTTACTAACTGTCTTATTACATAAGTAAACTTACCAAATGCAAAGTATGTCACTTTGTATCTTAATGGGCTAAACTTTTGATTTAGGAAGAAGAGTAGATAAAATTAAAAAAAAAAAAAAAAAAAAAAAAAAAACAGCTACTAGATTCTTGCCTTCTATTACTTTCGTAACTACAGATAATTTCATATTAATTACAATAAATAATATAGTAAAAGCCAAAAAAATAGTGGAATTAAAGTTAGAATTGTTGTATATATAGGAAAATCTAATCAAACTAGATAACAAAGCATGCAAAGTCAAGTAAATAGTTTCATATGTGGCTTGGCTGATTGTTCTGAAAAGAAGAGAAATCAAAGTAAATTCTAAAAGCAAATTCTTGTCAATCATCACTCTCGTCTAATATTACTTTTTTTTTTTTTTTTTTTTTTTTTGGGTCTAATATTACTTTTTGCAAAGGGGAAAACAGAGAAAAACAGGGGAGTGGAGGGGACACGAGTTTGTTTTCATAGTTTTATTTATGAAAAAAAAAAACACTTGTCAAAAATAAAATAGAATATCCAAATAGTTTTACATTTTAAATACGAAGTAATAATAAAGTATATTACGAATATCATAATCATGAAAAATAAAATAAAGTAATAAACCAATACCAGTAATAAAGTTGATACTGACAGCATGCAATATATACACAGAGACAACCACATCATAACGTATCCTATCTCAGTAATTGCAAACTTTCCACTTCTTCCAACACATCCTTATTTTACAACCAAGAACTTCAACTAACCCAGCTTCACATTTATGATTTAATCATCAAAACTCCCAAAAAATAAGCAATTTACTCTCACAACATTGATTCCATTAAACCATTGTTTGCTTAGTTTGTAACATCTTCAAGAATGAAAGCTTTTTATTTAATCTATAAGACTAATAAGAGTGTGTATCAAAACAAAATTACACTTAACGCATTTAAATTTTACAGATTCACAGAAGTGCCATATTTTTGTCAAAATCGGATAAATATACACCTAGTCTGAATATAACAAGTGCGTGAAAGGAAAATAGACACGAATATAGTAGTTAAAATACTTAAAAAGGAGTATATGAATTGTTTTTTTTTAAAGGTATATGGGTTGCTCTTTAGGGTTGCTATTTATTTAGGAATCTAAAATTCACTCTTCAAGATTATGCAATTGGCTATAAATCATTGCATAACACTTAAACTCTCTTTTTCTCTGGCATAATTTATTTTGTATAATAGAGTTTGTTTTTAATAAGTTAAAATTTAAAAGCAATAATTGGTAGAAAAGGTTATTCAAAATTTTAAAATACTCTAAAGTACCTTCTGGACTAAAGTCGGGGAGCTATAAAACACTTCTAGAAACTTTTCAACTTTGTTTATCTTTACTAATTTAATTACCTGAATAACCTGATTACTGCTCAAGTGGCGCTCATGGGGGAAAGATTGTTGCATTATTGCATGGAACACACAATATTCCAAGTTTACAAAAAGGAAATAGCTAAAAAGACAGTCTTAATTTCATATACTTATACAATTCCCCCAATATAAAGACTTCAAATTAATAAATAGTCTCTGACTTTTAAACTTTGACTTCTTCTAGTTTTATCATGAAAAATGGATTAATACGGATTAATAAGATGATTGTACATGTGTATGTTTTTTCAAGATAAGATGCATGTATCACGTAGAATGAATCTATTCATACTCATCGATCGTTGCAAGTATATATAATAAATAGTCTATCTCTTTTAATCAAAATTTTCTATTTAATTAATAATATTCCTATATGTAGTTATAGCAAACAATGACGTTTCTAATAAAAGGAGATTAGAGAATACTTAATAGACAAAAAGTCAAAAATACGACTCTTTAATAATTATTGAAACTAAATAAATGTTTTTGAAACTTTACGTCAATCGGGCATGAAGTCAATTAGGTTGCTTAAGTGTTATTACAACTACTTATAGATAACAACATAAGGAAAAGACCAACACAAATTGTTTTAATAAAGTAAAGTCACAAGTAGTTGATTGTTAACTTAGCAATGTCAACAAGAAAAGGATCCAAAAACACACACAAACCAAAGGTCAACTACAATATCAGCATATTATAAATTAGAAGCTAACTATAATGTTAAATTAGACCATACTACTAAAAATCTTCCTCCCCATGCCATTTTATGTGTTTTGTCTATAAAAAAAGTAGGGAGTTATCTTATGCTATAATTAAGTCAATAAACGACCAAGTATAGGAGGGAGTAATCAATATAAAGCTGCTGGTTTGCGCTGATTAATTAATTAATTAAACTGAACTGAACTGAATTTCAACGTATGAGAACAGGCCCTTAGTTTCTCACGCACCCTTAGCAAAATCGCCAACTAAGCCTAACAAATTTGTTGACTACTCATTTTTTTTTTTACATGCAGCATTTCAAAGTACAAATCATGTGCATTAGTGCATGTAAAGGACTAGGGATGGTCCTAAATCCTAATCATTTTTTTGTTTTATAAATTATTTTCTAACTAGGTACAAAAAAGTCTTCTAATTGCAAGATTTTAAATTCTTTTGAATAATATATGATCACAACTAACAATACTAATTAAGAAATCACTTTATTTTTTGAATCTATATATGTGATCGATCCTTATATACTAGTGATTTTTTAAAAATTGTCATAAAAATTCGAGTTTGGAATTATTGGAACCATGTTAGGTCTATCTTTGATTTACTTATTCTATCATGCATGCATCATGCTAATTAAGTAAATAATGACGCTTACAACATGTAAATTTAGCAATAATATAGGTTACTATTTGTCATTTGGTAACTTGTTAGATTGTTCTCTCGTGAGAAGGATCTCTTAATACAATTTCTCCGTCAAGCAATAATAATACAATGGCAACAGTGGAGTAAATTTTAAAACTTGAAGAGTGCAACAGCCAACATTATATGGGGAACAAGGAAAATGTCGCCATTGTAGAGGCCAAAAAGGAAGCACATAACCATATAAAAAATGTTTTACGAGTAACATTTTACTCTTTCCAAATTGCTACTCCGTAGCAAAAAATTCTCAAAAATCCATAGAATTTTTACCGTGTTTGTCTGCTATACTATATATTAGCTAAAACTTATGCAATTCCTCACTAAAATTGTACGAGTATAAATTAATCAATGAATATTTTAATCAATAAACTAGGGTGTCCAATTATTTCTGCATAAATTAATTTGCACGATATATATAAATTAATTAATTATTAGTTATACAATGAGTAAACATTTATATAATTTTTTATTATGAGATCCGCTAAATTGATCGTGGTTGACCAGAAATTGTGCTGACAGGTGAATTTGTCTCGACCTAAGTAATATTAATTATTAGTTATACAAAGGCAATTAAGCTTGATTTTCTAGCATTACTAACTACTAAGCTAGTGCTAATATTATTTTATAATTATATATTTATATTTTTGTCAATGATATATAATTACATATTAAGTACAGTATTGCATGGAAATTGGAAATTTGGAATCATGCACAAATCGATATTCACAAAACAAAGCTAAGTGCCAAGTTTATGTCGTTGACATGTTTTTGTTTAAGAACTTGTGATTGGCTTCGTGAATTGAGCGATATCTTAGTTTCATTATTTGTTGTAATGCATAAATTGTACTCCTAAATAATATGTTCAATGAAATATATAAAAGTAATTGTTGATACTCGCAATTGTGTGTTGACAGTTTAGGTTAGTTGTTTGACCAAAGTTTTTTTTGTTTGTAAAGATGGTTTATAAAATAAGATTAGATGTTTTATAAAAGTAGTTGATATGGTAATGCAGCTCTTCTAGAAATAAGTTAAAAATTTGAGAACATCTCTATTCACTTTGTTTTTACTTACTTAAGACATAATAAGTTCAGATAAGATACATTTAGGAAAAATAAGTTATGATAAGGATTACCAAATATAAATTACAACTAAAATAAATTTTAATAGGAAAATTCAACTAAGTTTTCATATTAATATCTAATAAATTCAGAAAAATTCAACTAAGTTTTCAGATTAATGAAAATCAGGTAAATATAAATAAAATGATACTCATGCAGTCATTTACGAGTATGATTTAAATAAAGAAAAGCTAAAAGCTAGCATACCAATAATAAAACAAATTAATGTAGTTTTAAAGTAGTCACACTTATAATTGTCCTATACTTGTATTAGCTAGCTGTGATAATTGATAAGCATAATCATTTCATTGAAATATTAAAATATTAATTTTTAAAAATTTTGAAACACTACTAAACATGACTAGTTAAAGATAAAATTCTCTTTTTCTATTTGACAATTAAAGGGAAGCTGGAAACTTTAAACAAGTTGTTAATCATGGTTTGCTTGTTACTTCAAGGGTAGCAGATTGATGGATTCCTTTTTTTTTTTTTTTTTTTTTAAATGTTTTAAAATATAAAAAGCTTCATTACCAAGAATTTTTGTAAAAGTCTTGCACAAAAAAATAAAATAAAAAATAAAGTTTATAAAAAAATACATAGTAATACTAGTATTGTCATTCATTGTAAAAAAAAAAAAAAAAAAAAAAAAAAAATATTTAACATCTATCCTAAAATATTACATATCACATTTCAAATGAAATTATTAAAATCTTAAATTATCTTCATGCAATAATATGATATAAGAAAGTTTAACTTATAACTTGATCCTGATATGAAATATATTTTCAATTCCAACTTAAAATACTTAAAAATAGATACGAATATATAATACAACGAATAAGAGGACAAAAAAATCCATAGTTTGGACTTTGAAGAGACTATTACATGATGAAAGTGAATTTATATTCTGAGGGCCATACACCCACATAGTAATGTTTGCCATGAAGATGTAATAAAAGTGTAGGGTATGATTATATTTATGGTACTTAACCCATTTGCACAATGTGAACTCTTACATAAGAGCTTTTAGAGGGTATCATTCTTCCTGAATTAGGCAAAATGATAAAAATCCCACTGCTATTAAGGACTTCAATTATGAACAACAAGACCCACTTCTTTTAAAAAGTTGGAAAATTTGTTAAAAAAGCGAATCCACCAACAAATCATCTTTTCATAAATTGAACATGATACATAATATAAGAGTATTGTAATGATTGATGATATCTTTCCAAAAAGACTTCTTATGTTGCTACAAAACTTTGTTGGTCCAATCAATTACAAAACATGGAACTACAAAAGCTCTCTTATACGTCAATCACATAAGTGATCAATTATAATTATTGACCAAAGAATGGGACCAAGAGTTCGCGATCTTGCCTTTGTATGCATAATATTGGCCGAGCAATGATAAAACACTTCCAGGGATCGGCTGTTTCGATCTAGTCCAATTCCGGAGTAATTGTTCTGATGTCGGAGTAATTGTTCTGATGTCTTGCATACATGGGGCAGTTTGAATTTTCCGTAGCTATATACTTAGATTGTAGGAGAGTGGTTTTGTAATAAGAACACTTGCGATTTGGATTTTTTAATCCAATCTTAGGGATCTACTGGGACTTAAATATGTACAGTGAAACAAGACATGATAAAACCAAGGGAGTATAATAGTGCAGGAATTCCTGTGACACTTCAGTAGTTCAGACATCGACCAATCTTCCAGAAAACAGGACCAGGTTAAGGAGAACCGCCTTTGTTTTGCCTGCCTCTATAACAATTATAATAATAATTTGCTGAAGCACGATGAACAGCTAGGACTCCATCATCTTCATAAGAAATGCAGTCTCCAAGGCCAACTCTTTACTTCTCATGTACCTGTTCTCTTCAACTATCTCAGTTGTTAAGTTAAGCAGAATAGGGCGAGCTGGGTCATATATTGTACGTTCTCGGACACGTGCAGCCCATTTTGCAGCTTCCCATACACCGAATCTGATTTTTAGAGCAGGAAGGAGGCATAACATATAAAGGGGTTAGTGTTTAATATTATGCATCTGATTGACTGTTTAACAAACATAAAAGAGAGACAGAAATGAACAAAAATAAAGGCGGAAAAAAAGCTACCTTGTGCTGAAACATGAGGTAATCAAGACAGCTGGGTAAACCACGTCATTTCTAATATTATTGTAAGGAGAGTATTTCTGCATTACTTGAAAATCTTCAACATCAAATGGATACCCAAATTCCTCATAATCAACTGGAGTCAAGGGTAGTATAGGATGCAGAAGTGTGGTTGTTGGATCCAAGAACGGAACCTGAAGAGAATTAGATATCAAACTGTAAGCAACATGGTGTTTGGCAAAGGTGATCTCTTCCATGCTGCAGTTTGCTCCACAAAGCATAAACTATTACGATATGAATTAAACTAGTTTTTTGTAACACACAAATGGCATTTAAGTTGCTATAGCAAGCCATCAGCATTCAGCAAAGGGGCCCCCCCTCCCCCCCCCAAAAGGGCCTAGCACAGGAGGATAGTAAGATACCAGCTTGCATCAATCTAGTCAATAGTCACACTCATCTATTTGACCTTTTCAAGCCCAATATTGGAGTGCATACATTCTTTACTCTCCCACCCCCTAATGAAACCAACACAACAGGATAAAAGAGGCGGGAGGGGGAAGGACTCAAAATAAAAGAACAAAAATGACCTTCAATACAGCAGCACGAAATAACTCTGGAGAAGCGTTAATAGCTGAAGCAACTAATAGCCCTCCAGCACTATAACCCCAGGCAGCAAGCTTGTTTTCATCCACAAAATTTTCCTCAACCAGAAATTTGCCACAGCAAAGAAAGTCTTGTACGGAATTTAATTTCATAGTGCGTCTCCCATCATGGTGCCACTTCTTACCTCTGCCACCTCCACCTCTAAAAAGAGCAAAATTTACAAGTACAGTAAGCAGTCAGTAAAATAAAAAATAAAGGAAGAATTTAAGCTGTTTAACAAGTCTCAACATACCTGACATCTGCATACGCAATAAGCCAACCACGATCAAGAAGACTTTTTAGTTCACTGCGCCAGCGTTTGTCTAACAGTTCGCCATAAGCTCCATGGCCATGAAGTAATGCAGAGTTCTGATTTCCTTTTTTGTTTCTGGGTGAATAAACGACAGTCAATGGTATCATGACCCCATCATGTGAGCAGACGTTATGTTGTTCACAAGCATAAAACTCAGAAAGGTCATTCCAAAGATTTTCCTCATCCTTATGCCTATTTTCCTCAGGATCAAAACGAAGAGAACTTGGTGATCTATCATTTAGTGTAGAGGATTTTCCATATAGAATTCTTGTCCTCTCATGAAGCAGATTTTGTTGCTGAATAATGTTCCATTTATCACTCATAAGATCATAATCAACCACTGCATCAGGCATCTGTGTGATAGAAGAGGTTGCCAAAGGTTATTAGAAATAGCTAATTTGCAAGTAAGTACTTCGCACAAAGGTAAAGAAGTATAAGATTTACAACAGAGCATAAGCAAATAGCAAGCACAAGGAGAAGAGAGGACAGAAAATTGTAAGACAGTTGAAAAGATCCTAAGGTTCCTAAATAAAAAAAGTGCTCTATGCCTATTGACAGGGATATTATGAAGAAAAAAAAAAAAGATAATAATAATAACAAACAAAGGGGAAGCTCAGACTTATATTTCAGTTCACTATAATCCGAAAGTCAAAATATATAGTATTAGAATGGAAATGGACACAGTATGCCTATCAGCCTACATGGCATGCAAGACAGGCAAGTCCCAGAATTTAAGAAGAAAAAAAAAGACCCATCATCCATGCATGGATTAGACAATTACATACCAGTGGAGATGAAATTGTAAAGCGAACTGTGGATGAATTGAAATCATAATTTGGTCCGGGTAAAATTTCACAAATATGCTTCGGCAAAGGAAGGAAACGTGGACTATGCTCCGCCAAACGAACTGCTGCCTAAAAGATAAAAGAAAGAATTAAATATAGAACAATAGCCAAATATGCCTGAGTAATTGCTAAAAAAAAGCAGCAATGAAATGTCAATATGAATTGTGAGAGAACTGGAAAGTTTATAGAGTCACCATAAGCATACACCAAAATTACCTCAAGTGATGATAGAAAAGGCTATAGTTTGTTATAGAAACGATACAAGATGTCGAGAAATTGAAGCTCCACTTCCCTTTATTTAATTATTGGACGAGGTTGCTATATGCCTTCTATCATGGCACATATAACAGTTTACCCCTTTAAAAAGCTAAAACTTCCAATTTTCTACTTGTTTATTGGGTACAAATAATTCATCAACAAATATACAGTATATGAATAAATTATTGAACTCAGGCTTACCTTATGAGTGGGCAAAGGTAGAGGAACCGTACATAGTCTTAAAGTCTGACCTTCCCTCAAAATAAGTACCAAGTGTGTGTCATTGAAATCAACATCCACAATGACCATATTAGGGTCATCAACGAATACACCCTGCATTGAATGGTCAATAATAAGACGGTCAATTCCTAAGTTTAGAGTTCAGAATATCAACATTATTCTTAGACATATATCATTATTAGTAACAGTAAAACATGATATCCCTAGAGACCAAATGTCGCATTTTCTTTCAGCCAATGCTGGAGACATCTGTTAGACTAAGTACCTAAAAAGAGGCCTGAGTAGCTGAATGACTAAAGTCCAACCACACAAAACAGGCCACAATAAGGAATAGTAAAAATGGAAAGATTGAATGTGAATAATATCCCTTGCATTTTGAGAGGATTCAACTCAATGTTATCAAATTAAACTGGAGAACATGGAGAATAATCAAAGAGAAACATGATGCCTGTGGAGGCAGAAAACATAAAGTTAGCATCAGCCAGAAACCTCACATACCTCCCACACTTTATTACCAGGAGCAATATCAATAGGTGAGCGAAGAAGATAATGATTATCAACTGGCTGTCCTTCCCTTGCAGCATCTGTGAACAAATAAAGGTATCCTCGATGATGCTCCACAACACAATGGACAAATGGCTCACCTTCCCAAACTAATGTCATCCCTGACAAAGGGTTGGCAGAATCTATCAAAAACACCTGGAGGCCAATGGGTAAAATTGCTTCAGACCAAATCCATGTTAAAATTAATCCTGGAAGATGGATGCATGAACTGAAAGTCTGAAAGTGTTACACTGTTACCTTTGAAGCTGTAGTTGAGAATATATATAAAGTCACAAACTGAAAATCTTTAGTGTGTCGAATGCTAATATAGACATTCTCCTTTGGCTCTTCAAGAAGCAAGACATCATCATCATCATTTGATCCAAGGATGCTACAATACAGCCTAACAGCAAAGAATCAAAAACATTATCAACTATGTTAAGCCATACAAGTAAAGCAGCACAAATACACTTCAGATGTAATGTAAGCAAGAAGTACGAACTTGCAAGGCCGTTTGTAGTGATCAGTGACAACATAAAACAGTGATTGTCCATTCTTGGTCCAAGCCACATTCGATACCCAATCAGCCTGTGGCTTATCACATAAAGCACCAGTAATCAAGTCCCTCACAGATAACTTGAAAAAATCGTTGTCTTTGTCATACATAGTATAGGCAATATGGCGGTGATCAGGTGACACTTCACACAGTTCCTCAAAAGCATAACCTACAATGAGAAAGCTACATGTCAAAAACAAAATGCCAATAAACTAGATCAAGTATAAACATATAAGCAAAATATAGAAACCTCCAAATCTCTCGGCTTCCTGATTGTAATCAATCAACTTCTGTTCAATCCTTTTACCAGACGTGAAATCAAACCCGGAAAATGGAGACTTATTAGATATAAACTCTTCATTCAAACTTGCCAATCGACGACATAACACTGGAAATTGCTTTCCTTCTTCAACCCTTCTATAATACAACCTGTATGTGCCCTTAATTAAGTTGAAACAAACAATTAGTCAGGTTCAGATTCCTGCAACACATCACTCCACCCAATTCCAACAAATACTTTGTACAATGCCAATCAACAAAACTCAGTGACTTCTTTTAATTACTGACAATTATGCAAATTATTGGTAAGATAATTTTAAGTTCTTCTATGATTAACATTTACCCTCACAATGCCAAGAGTAGTGCTTCTATAACACAATTATGTTCCTACAATCTTATACTCCGAATTAAATCAAACAATAAGATCAATTGAAATAAAAAATACAACAAACATAACAACAGAAACATAAATTCCATCAAAACCCATTATAATTTCATCAAACAAAAACCAACCCACCATTAACATTCATTAATAATACCCAAAAATAAAAAATATAAAAGAAATTAAGGAAGGAGAGAGAAAGAGACCAGGGACCCCAACGAAAAGGGGGAGAGGAGAGATCATAAGGCAAACGAGAAGCAATCTCAGACTGAAGTTTGTTCTGAAGTTGTTGTGTTTCAGACAAGACAGCTTCAGTGTACTTCTCTTCTTGTTCCATACTTCCATGTAAACATCCATGTGTCGCATCGCCACCTTGTCGTCAAGCTTCGACATCCAACTGTAGTTATCCTCCCATGTTTCGCCGTGTGGCGCCGTCATCTTCTCCGCCTTCTTCGGTGGTTTTGGTGGTGTTGGTGGAGGTGGTGGTTTTGGGGGCTGTTTTTTCTGGGTTTTCCGGTGAGCATGTCGGAGAAATGAGTACAAAGAGGTTTGTTTTGAAGGTTTGAAATGATAATTGAGAAGGGATGTTTGAAGGAAGTGTTTCATTGAGAGTGAAAATGTTGAATTGGGAGTTTGATTTGTTTAGAGGTTTATGGTGAAATCAAGGGTTTTGGAAGGGTTTATGCAAAAATGGGTTAAAAGATGTTTACCTAAATAATACGGAGTACATTTAAACAGAATGAAATTACGGAGTAAATTTAATAAATTCATTCATTTTGAGATGAATTCAATGAGATTTTACTTGATACAAGTATACAACACAGTATAAATTTTGTTATCTCTAAATTGAAAAATATGGTTCAAGTAATTTAAGTTTCGATGAAGATAATATGGAGTATTTCGAAAAGGATGGAAGACGGACATTGTTTTTAGTCTAAAATCAAGTAAATATAGCGTAACCTAAGTATTGGAGTACTCCCTATAGGCCTATATAAGGGCATGTTCTCATTGACTGAACTCAGCTGAGCTGAGCTAAGCTGAACTGAACTGAACTGAGCTGAGCTGAGCTGAACTGAAATGAATATTTTATAAAAGAAGGAAATTAGGAGCTGAGCTGAGCTGAACTGAACTAAACTTCAACGTAAGAGAACAGACTCTAAATAGGGGAATAAACAAAGGTGTTCATATTATTTGGCTATGGATTAAGTTTTTAAAAACAAAGTAATTTGCCAGCAGATTCAGAGTAATGAAACTATAGGGAATTCAACCAATAGTTCGACTACCACTTTGAGTAATAGCTGTCTTCATACTAGGTCTCAATGTCTAAATGGTTTTTGAGTACATAGCACAAAACAGAAACTTGACTCACAGGTAACACCTTGTGAACGAGGCACCCTTGTAGGAGACAGTTGCATAAGAACATAGTATGCATGGCTTGCATGCACCATCTACAGAAATGCTAGGATCTAAGATATTATAGCCAGTTCTCAATACAACGATAGAGGCATATGCGAAATACTTTTCCAAGAACAATAACAATTAATTACCCTTCTATGATCTACAACCAGCATAATTTAGTACAATTACAAGAATGAATCACAGTTGATCCTTCCAAAAAGAGCAAAACCCTTCTGCTTAATAAGTTCCGATATTTTCCCAAAAGATAGATAATACCCTACAATTAGGTACCTAAACCAATGAACTTGATATCCCAAAAGATACACCATACTACCCACAAAATGGTACCTAAAACCAATGAGCTTGCTATCCCAATACAGTAGATATGTTTCATGATTCCCAAAAGGCAGAACAGTAACCATCCTCTTAAGAAGAGAGGTTAAGCAAACTGTCAGTACTGCAGTACTGCAGCAACTCAAGTTCTGTTCCTAGACCTTAGCCTTCGAGCAATGCTATCAACCTTGGTTTCTGAATTGTTTGGATCCTTCATAGCAGAAACAGGTTCTTCTCTTGGAATTTCATTTGCTTCCAAAGACATCTCACCAACAACGTCAACACTTTCTTGAGCGGGCCTCCTCCCTGATCGCCTGACAGAGAGTTTTGGATTCAACTCATCAACAGAGGGAGTTGAAGATTTTGGACCGTTCATGTTAGGAACAGGCGTATTTACCGAGTCTTCACTCACTGTCACTAATTCCTTGCCAGCATCAGCATTTTCTTTCTTGGATCTTTTCCTCGGTCTCCCAACACCCCGTGACTTTGGATCTGATTCACCAAGAGTCACAGCCTTAATTTCAGACTGTGGGTTGAGTTCAGTATTCTGAACAATTGCTTTGTCATCAGAACCAGTATCATTGGGTAGCTCCATACCCTCAAAAGGAAGAGACCTTTTCACAGGTTGTGGAGCATCAGAACTATTCTCTGCATCTGGAGGAGCGCGTTTTGTTGAAATAAGATAATGTGCCACTGATTTGTATCCCAAGTTGCTGATCTGGAGCAGGAAAGGAAAATAAACTAATACAATATACAAAATCCAAAACTCTGCAGAAACTACTAAGTTACATGACCAAGAGAGTCTACCTTTTTGTACAGAGCCCCGGTTGGACACCATCCTCTAGCTTGGCGACACAAACTGCAGTTGCAAATCCCACGACAAGGAGGGCAAATCCAATCTGGGTTTTGATTGGCTTCTACAACATGCTCCCCATATCTGTCATTGACAACCATCACAGAAACTATAGCATCAGAATAGATGGTGAAGAATAAAGATTGTTATACAAATAATTAGATCTGCAATGGTCATAATAATCGGACAAACCCCATCTCAGTGCAATTAGCAAATAGAATTATACAAAGTATAACATACAAGTACATTGCTGGTGCAAGGCGCAGCAGGTTACGCTTTTTTGCTCACCTGGTTTCAAGTGATATGGAGAAGACATACAATGAGACAAGTGTGAACCTTATGTACCCAAAGATTCATCATTTAAAAGCAAGTTGAATGTATGAAGAAGGTGTTGACCAAAAGTACAGAGAATAAGGAGTACGGGATTGATATAAAAAATATATAAAGATATGTTGAAATTTACTCCATGACTCCAAAGGATCAAACCAGTGTTAATTTGGCAAATTAATATCTGTAAGTTGAACATATATGGCCTTATTTAACAATTTAGGTACGGAATTATATTCCCATGCCAGATTAGACAGCGAATATGGTAGAACTGATCAAAACACGATTACCTCCAGAAGCAGAAAACCCTGAGTACTTACTCAAAAGAGATTTAGCTTGGATTTTAAGTGATCTTCAACAAATTTGTTGATTGAGTTGGAGCCTTCTGCGTTCATTGATTTCCAAAATAATAGGGTGTGGTAAGATGTAGAATGTAGTCTATGTACTATAACATTGATTGATCACATATCATAAATTTCCACACGTATCAGCTCTTCCTATGGCTGTAAATTTGGAAATCTTGGGTCTTAACAACAAAGTTAAAGCCTTTTCATAGTAGCTTGTTTAGAAGGTTTTCAGCCACTTGAGTGCACTATCCTTGTTTTATGAGTCTAGCGTCTTCAGAATTTTCTAACTCGAGAGCGAACTAAGATTTTTTTGGATTTGGGGGGGGGGGGGGGGGGGAGATGCTTTGTAATGATGTGAGCATGATTCATAACACACTTTTTTCTTACCTCTAGTTTTATACAGTAGATGATTTCTTCACTTTCTTTCAGAAAACTCCAGTTTATCTGACTAATACATATGGACAAGAATAAAGAATATGCATACCTCATCATAAGACAATCCCCACAAAACTGTCCTTGGACAAGATTGCAATTGCTGCAGCGAGTGCGCTGTCCAAGTGTCTTCTGCCTGTGAAACAGATGCATTTTAGTAAATATCTAAGAGTCGAAACTCAAAAGGCACAACAAGGTCCATGAAAACGTACAAGCAGCTGCATCAGATACAATATGAGAGACACT
The DNA here is from genome assembly GCF_948465745.1 of Chenopodium album. Classification (NCBI taxonomy): domain Eukaryota; kingdom Viridiplantae; phylum Streptophyta; class Magnoliopsida; order Caryophyllales; family Amaranthaceae; genus Chenopodium; species Chenopodium album. The sequence continues at coordinate 90,959,235 of NC_137834.1, forward strand.
GTGATCCTAACATACTAAGAACTTGGGAAAAGTATAACATTTGCTCCATCCACACAAAAAATTTTAATTCTAAAAATTAAGTTGTAATGTTTCATTGCTTTTTCCTAATATGGGAGTGATTCCATCTGCAAAAGAGTGATGTCATGAAGTATGATAGATTATTTTACCAGACATAAAGATAGAAAAGGAACTCTAACTGCTCCATAAGTTAGAAGCAGCTAATCTAAGCTCCATATTACCCAATAACTTTATCTCCAGCTCCACATGCAGGCTACTTCCTATGAATAACTTTCTTATTCTGTGATTAGGGAGAAAAGGCAGAACCATAAACTGGAAAAAAAAAAAAAATTATAATCTGTTAGCTCAAATGGAAGTTTTATGGAAACTACTCAAATGATTCTGGCAGTATCTTGGTCTGCAATCCACCATACTTGGCGAAGTATAGAGACACCCTAAGTATCACTAGTTCTCAATACCTGTTAACTAGTCAAATATTCAGCAGCAGAAATTTAACTTTCTAAGAAAGTTTTATAGGTAATTTAGGCCATTCTTAGAAATATAGGTCCATGCTTTTAAAATCAGAACAAGGCAGAAACCATAAAGAAGTAAACATACAAGGAAAGGATTTTTCACTGCAATGACAAAATTATCTCTTGAACCCTAAGTATTAAAGACTTGTACTCTAATGTCACCACCAAATTCTGACAAAAGGTTAACCGCTTGCTAGTACGCACATAGAAGAAGAGATTTCCGAATGCACATTGATTACCGTGAATGCCAATACCAATGCCTAAGACTTTGATCTCTCCTAAAGTCCTAAGTTCTACTTTCAACAAAGACAACAAAATTCTGACATTCAAGACAATGAAACTTGGTAGCTCAAAATTAGAAATCGGTCCATTAGGCAAGCAAATGACCGGCCAAAACGAAGTATAATATCATGGAACAGAAGTTACCAAATCAGATGGACACAACAAAATCCATGGTTTAGCTTTGACAATATAAAAGAGTTAATTAAATTGCTTCACATTACAGGATAATTTAAAATTTCCCAATGAATTTGTGCAACCGGGTTTTCCGGCCCAAAGGACCTTTTAACTTCTATAAAAACTGTAAACAACAATGCTTAACCAAAAGGTTAAAGTTAAACAATAAGGCACTTCCGTTTGTCGGATCTAAAATAAGCTTCCACCCATATCTATCAACAACTTCTCGATACACACACCTCCACACGCATAAACATACACACACGCACACGAAACAGTAAGCAATAATGAATACATAATGAGATACCAAATGACAATGAAACCCTCACCGGCACTGATGGCAAGTCTTCCCACTGACAGGATCATAAATCCGAGTTCCATCTGCTCTATACCCATCGACGAAAAATGTCCAGGGCATCTCCGTATTCCCCAACAGTTTCTCATGCTCTTCAGTGTAAATCTCGGGCTTTGCCCCCTCTTCCAACACAATGTCCCTACCTCTTTTTGGTTTCTCCTCCTTTGGCTCAGTGTAGGTTACTGGTGGCGCATTTTGCAGCCTAAACCCCATCAAAGGAAAATCAGATTCATAATTTCACTAAACTAACAATATTAAAAACATGAATTGCTAGCATAATCGATTGAATAATTCATGCAATACATTTTGAACATCACAAATTTAATAGCAAACCCTGAACAATTTCATAAAAATTGTCACAACCCACAACAAATTCTCAAAATTATAATGTCTACTAAAAACCCTACTTTAAATCTTCAACACCATCTGATCAAATCTCAAAACTCCACTAATAAAATACCCAAAGGAAAAAAAAAAAAAAAAAAAAAAAACCAGAAAATTAATTGTGGAATCAAATAAAATGAAGAAATTAATAGACCTGGAAGAACGGCGGCGTTCAGAGGGAACCGAAGGCGGAGACTTGAGAGGGGTATTTCGGTCAAACTGAGTTCTTCTTGGTGTTCGTTTAGTAGCAACAATGGACTTAAGTTGAAGAGAGAGATCGACAATTCCAAGTTTTTGTAAACGCTCACGGTTTTCTTTAATCCGTTGCTCTCTCGTTTGCTCATAATTCGAAACTGTTTCAGCAACAGCAACAACAGCAGGTTGCTGTTCTTTCCGGGGTTGTTCCTGTTGCTGGGGTTGTTCGTTGTTGATGTTTGATTTGGGAGTGATTTCAGCAACAGAAGGCGGCGGAGGAACTGGCGGAAGAGAAGGAGGAGTTGCCTGAAGTTGCTGTTTGGAAACGGCGGACCTCCGTGTAATCGCCATTGTTGGTCACTGGAGAAAAACCCCAACGGTCGAAGGGGGAAAAGAGAGGGGTTTTTAGAACTCAAGACTGAGGTTGAATGTTTTTGAACAGTGATTATTTTATGTACTCGTTTTTCATTTTCAGTTACAATAATAAGGTAATTTTGCATAACATGGGCTTAAATGGATGATTCTGTTTCTTAAAAATAGAATGGATATACAATATACAATACTGGCCCATGGGAGCTCATTTTGATTGTAAACAATTTGTATCCTAATATGGACAATGATGTAAGATTATGATTATGGCTTTATGAGTGAATTATTGTTGATCGGGATATTTGAATTCGTGACATATTTGGAATGTTATTGTGATTAAAAAAAAAAAGGTAAGAAATTGATTTATTTCTAGTTTTGAATCTGATTTTGTATTGAGGTAAGATATTCTATGCATTAAAAAAAGATTATACTGAGGAAAATTCATACAATGGAAGCTGAGTTTATTAGATAATGATGTATGTATAAGGTTAATTGGCATTGATACATTTCTTAAATTGGCAATGATATAGAGACGTGTGAATGTATGACGCAATCACACAATTATTGATATTATCAATGAAAGCCGAGTTTAACTAAATTTTAGTTTGTATTCGTACTATGTATAATCACAGTCAATCAAACGTCATATGGGTTTCTAAATCATAATAAATTTGTTATAGTGATTTTGTTTCCATTTCTCTTTGATGGTAAGGATATACGTACTAATGCTTATTATAGACACATTTTTCATATGGATAGATAATGTAATACTAAAACTAGTGTGTGGCTCGGACAATGTCTCGAGTTGTTACTTTGTATTTATTTAGTGTTTTCTTGATACCTTCACTTATATTCACATGCATCAAACTTATTATAACACAACACTTACATTTATTTAAACGTACACAATAAAATTACTCTTCAACTTGTGTTATCAACATTCAATTGGAATTGCGAAAACACAAATTAAATGTTCCCCTATAACCAAGAACTCTTCCACCCCCCTAAAACACGTACAATTATATTGTAGCTCCACATCTTGGGTACCTTCTACAATTTTTTTTTTCCCCATCTCAACTAAAAGAATTGTAATTAATTAACTTAAATCACTTTCTACACTAACAACAAAGTCCTCCATGTGTAAGACCAAATTAGAACAAGCAATTATAAACCGTCAACCTAACAACACCTAAGCTTCACCAATAAAACCATTTCTCTACTTACATGCAACGCTCTCACTTTTTCCAAGAGTAACACTTATATTTAGATTGGTTACTATTATACGCTTGTTCAAACTAGTCCATTAATACACCAATTGTTGCTAAACTACCTCCTTGAATTTATCATATATATGCATATCATAATACACCATTCCATATTCTTCTCAAACCATCCATTTACTATTATAAACTTGGGTCAAACCAAATTTATCAATTTCCTCAACGTTACAAGTTTCTTCATACCTTCACATAAATACACATACATCAAACTAATTATCATTTCTCTCTCAGCTTGCTCTCTAAACAACGTGACCGAGAGCTTTGTTTAAGTTTAAGCAAGCTCACAATGGCATTTTCGTATTCTTATTTTGATGTTAATCGTCGAAGAATTAATTTTATTACAACTTTGATGATGGTATCGAGTTTGTCATGTTTGATTCCAATTGGTAATGCGGATGATAATGGTAAAGCGCTAGGAGCTTCCTTTATATTTGGAGACTCTTTGGTTGATGCAGGAAATAATAACTACTTAAGCACATTGTCTAAAGCTGATACAACTCCAAATGGTATTGATTTTAAGGCTTCTGGTGGTACTCCAACCGGGCGTTTTACTAACGGTAGAACCATTGGAGATATTGTAGGTAAATTTTCTTTTCATTTTTTAATCAAATTTTTCGGCCCAGCCTGTTTTAATTGGGCTTAGGCTGAGTTTTAGGCCCAAATAGTTAGTGATCTTTGTTGGTTCTGTTTTTTGGGCCTAACAGGAGAAATGATGGGCATCCCAACTTATGCTACTCCGTTTTTGGCCCCAAATGCTACCGGAAAAGCCATACTATCTGGAGTTAACTATGCCTCAGGTGGTGGTGGAATTTTGAATGCTACTGGAAGAATTTTTGTAAGCTCACCAGATCCTTTTTATTTAATCTAAAATCCGTGTTTTTTTCCTTTATCTTATACAGAATACAAATAACGTATGGATAATTCAATAGTGGTTGGCATTTAACGCTTGTCAATATAGTGCTTCAATCTAATATAAAATCTGGTTATAAATTATTTTATGTTTTTAACACGTTATGTGCTACTTTTTACGTAAAATAGGTTTAAATGAAACATTTAATTATGTTGCAATTGTAGGTAAATAGGCTTGGAATGGATGTCCAAGTTGATTATTTCAACATTACAAGAAAACAAATTGACCAATTGTTGGGAGCATCCAGTGCAAGAGATTACATACAGAAAAAATCAATATTCTCAGTTACAGTTGGATCAAATGATTTCCTCAATAATTACTTGCTTCCGGTTATTTCTATTGGAGCCAGAATTTCTCAAACTGCTGACTCCTTTACTGATGACATGATTAATCATCTAAGAGACCAGCTTACAGTAAGCATTACCTCTTCTTTTACTAATCTCTTGTAATTATCGCGGTATCTTAATTTAAGAAGCTGATGTTGTATACGATTACTATATGGCAGAGGTTATATAGGTTGGATGGTAGGAAATTTGTGGTGGCGAATGTTGGACCGATTGGGTGCATTCCTTATCAGAAGACAATTAATCAGTTGAACGAAAATGAATGTGTGGATTTGGCTGATAAGCTAGCACGTCAATACAATGCCAAATTAAAGGATCTTCTTGTTCAGTTGGGAGAAACTCTTCCTGAATCCACCTTTGTTTACGCGAATGTCTATGATCTTGTCTTGGAACTTATCACTAATTACAAGAAATATGGTACGTGTCACACTAACGAGTAGTCTGTTATAACAAACTTGGTCTAATTAAAATCAGATATAGAGAACAAGGTCTTAAGTATTTTTCTTGATTATTGATTATTGTGTAGGGTTTAGCACAGCAAGCAGAGCATGTTGTGGAAATGGAGGGCAATTCGCGGGAATAATTCCATGTGGACCGAGCTCGAGTTTGTGTACTGACCGCGATAAACATGTGTTTTGGGATCCTTACCACCCAAGCGAGGCGGCTAATGTATTGTTAGCCAAACAACTACTTGATGGAGACACCAAGTACATTTCTCCCATGAACCTTCGGCAACTTAGGAACCATTGATTGTGGATGCTCCTATGTTTTATACATGTACTTTTGTGTATGTATTATTGCCTCTAGTTGAGTTTGTTTCCCCTTATTCATGTCATATAACAAATGTTTTTGTAACTTTACCTTGAGAAATTAGTATACCTCAAATGTAATGTAATTTTTTTAATATTTTACAATTATTTCCATATATATATAAGACATTACTCAAACATTAAAAAGTAAAAACACAGTGTTGAAAAAAATTGCCCAGTCTATCTTCAAGTCATACAAGTCAATTTTAATTACCAAATTGTTGCACACCAACTGTGCGTTTTTATCAAATTATCATTACGTTGTACCAACACTACCAACTAGGCAACAATATCAAATGTCACTATTAATCATCTCCAATTTTGCATACCAATTTCTATAATTTATTCTTTTTTTTTTTTTAACTTCTTTAACAATTGCTTAACATTGCAATGGGCCTGGTTGGTTTGGATCGGCGAAATTCAGACTGGACTTGATATTGGAATCATGAATACTGGCTGGCTCAATTAGGGCTTTACGTTTTTTTTTTTTTTCTTTATCTTACTAATTTTGGTCATATCATACTTCGTATATTACGAGTATGTATTCCATATTTTCTCAACTTTTTGTTAACTGCATT